>NC_090647.1:449206828-449527282 GCF_040937935.1 Hyperolius riggenbachi | reverse complement strand
TAGAAATTTCCATGGCACTTTTCACTAACTCCTCTGGAGTGGGGTAGTGAACAGACTTAGATTTAAGGCTCAAGATTGCTGAGAAGCTGGAAATTCATGCAACAGGTTAGCCCATTTCGTTTTGCAAAAACTTTTTTTTTTAAGCAAAACCAGTTTCTCCATAATCTAACCAAAGCAATGCTCTATTAAAGTGTATAAAAATCTGTGTCTGAATGTGATCTTTAAAACCTGTTTCCAGACAGATGTAAATACAGCATACCATCCAACAGCTTAGTAATCAGTGCTGAAGTGTGAGAAATTAGGCTTCTACAGCTAAAATCTTGATAATCTGGGCTCATAACTTGAAGCAACTACAAAAGAGGGCTTGACAGCAGAACCTGTAGGTGGGGCTGCAGCTTGCTTTGCTTAAGACGCCAAGTGACAGGGCTCAGACTGAACTTTGTTATATTGCAGCAATAAAAGTCTGGCTGCAGAGAATGGCTGGTGTAGGCACTCCTAACCAGGTCAAGCCATCAGCAAGTCATGATGTTGATAAACACTCATGGCCTACACAGGACTAGTCAGATGTATGCCTGGAGAGGGGATTTTATAAAAAGGGAGAATTCAAGTCTAAAAATGCAGTAAATGTGTAGAGCGGTCTTTCTCAATGCAGCAATCATGATTTCCCCACACTGCAGCAATCATTAGGGCTAGTGGGCACCTACCCCAAATGCCACCAGGTAGCGCCGACATATTACGCAGCATTGCACATATTAGATTGTCTAGTCACTAACTGTTCCTCAAAGGGGCTCACAATCTAGTCCCTACCATAGACATATGTCTGTGTAGTGTATGCATCATAGTCTAGGGCCAATTTACTTATCTGTATGGTTTTTGGGATGTGGGAGGAAACTGGAGTACCCGGAGGAAACCCACGCAGACACGTAAGAACATACAAACTCCTTGCAGATGTTGACCTGGCTGGGATTCAAATCGGGGACCCAGAGCTGCAAGGCGAGAACGTTAACCACTACGCCACCGTGCTGCCAGTTGATGTTAAGTGGGCTTCAAACTGACCCCTCCCTTCCACAACACAGCACATCCCTGGCTATCACCCCCACAAAATGAACTGCCCACAAATTTTAGCAGAAATCTTTTGAGCAGTGATGCAACTGCAAGTGTTATGCAGTGCAGTGCAACCACATGTGCCACCTAGTGCCCCACTGCTCTGGCCTTTTGCACAGAGATGCTCCAACATGTCAGCTCAGACTTTCAATCGATAGGCTGCTCAAAATCGTTTGAAGGTAAATTGATCAGATATGTCGAGGCAGTCCAGCAGATTTCATGTAAGTGATGGAATCTGCCAGAAAAGAATGGTTACTTGTATGGCTAGCTTTTCCAAAAGAAATCACAAAAGTAGTTGCTAATGTCAGATTAAAATGTTTAACTACTAAAGCGGCCACTAATGATACAATCTTGATTGTACAATCTTACCACTTCTATGTAATATGAGGGACTACCTAAACTATCCATCTGAAGTATATTCTCTCAGTTTACCCTTCTACTGTATAGATTTGGTAAGATTGTACAATCAAGATCGCATCATTAGTGGGCACCTTACTACTGGTATACAATGTACCCTTCCCTCTAACCCAAACAGGTATAAAACAGTATTTCTGCCCCTCAACTTCATCAACCATGCATATCATGTGTGAAGATCACAGCAGAGATCCGAAGTGAGAGGGATATGGAGGCTGCCATATTTTATTTCCTTTTAAACAATGCAAATTGCCTGACAGTCTTGCTTATCCTCAGCCTAGAAAATGTTTAGCCATAGACCCTGAACAAACATGCAGATCAGATGTTTCTGACTGACATGCTACTGAATTAGCCACATATTTGTTTCAGGTGTGTTATATTCAGGCATTACTGACGCCACAAAGCTCGAAAGGACGGCCAGGCAACTAGTATTGTATTATTATTATTTAGAATTTAGTGCCGACATCTTCTGCAGCGCTGTACAGAGTAGATTGTCTTGTCACTTAACTGTCCCAGAGGAGCTTACAATCTAATCCCCAACACAGTTATATGTCTTGTCGTGTAGTCTGTAGTGTATGCATCATAGTCTAGCGCCAATTAACTTCTCTATAGGTTTTTGGGATGTGAGAGGAAACCGGAATGCTCGTAGGAAACCCACGCAGACACAGGGAGAGCATACAAACTGTGCAGATAGTGCCCTGGCTGGGATATGAACAGGGAACCCAGCACTGCATGGCCAGAGCGCTAACCCCTACACCACCATGCTGCCCAAGGAAATAAATATGGCAGCCTCCACATCCCTCTCAGTTTAGGCTTGTTTTAATAAAAGGCAAATATATATACGGTATATATATTTTTTTAAAGGGATGGTTACAGAGAAAAGTATCTTGAGGCACTCGTGATATGAAAATAGAATAACCGTACTTAAGCAATGACAAGTTCTATATGATGATGCCTGGAGTGCATGCCAGCGTGATCCACTTTAAAGGCTATATTCTGAAGGTTCCCACATTAGCCAGGCGCAGTGAGAGGACATTATCCTAGTAAATGGATTTCCAAGGCTGCAGTGCTCATCATCCATAGGAATGCAGCTATGGTAAACCAGTGTATCACAATCTACATGACAAAGCACACATCCTCATTCCTCAAGCCTGAAAACTCATCTCCCCAGAGATCCTCTATAGAACAATCCAACTGCTGTACACCTTTACCATGGCCCTGCTCTAGAGGTGATAATTAAATGCAAAGAAAACCACACACTGACAGATATGACACCTTGCTTCCGCCACAGCTACAAAAAGCTGAAAAAAATGGTATTACAGAGTTACAACATGGAAGAGCTTTGGTCTCTTGTGACTTCAGATCTCATACTTTCATGTTCTACTTATACGGGAATCGTTTTGTGTGCAGAGCCAAGAATTATGGGCTCAGTGGATGTGTATGCAGGTTTTGCTCAATGAAACAATATAAGACTAAGGCCAGTGACAAGTATATGGATGAGGTAATTGCTCTGCTAGATTCTTAGCATATTTCAACTCCTTAAAATGTCAGTCCAATCACAATCTTCCCCGTGCAGCTTTGTTGTGTGAGAATTTCTGACAGCATCTTTCCTACGCAGTTCAGCCATGTGTGCGAACCGCCGGCATGCTCTGCGAATACTTTAAGGTACCCTACACTACAATATTTATTTAATACATTTGATGTGCGATTCCACACAGACATCAAATCTAATGAAAAATGATTAAAAACCAAGACCTGTTCATTCACTAGGCACTAAAGATTAACATTTCATTCAATTATAACACTTTTATAATCTACACGAAATTGAATTAGTGGGGCTGAACAGAAACTTAGCAAAGGGCTGCAAATTAATTAAAGGGAACCCAAGGTAAGAAATATATGGAGGCTGACATATTCATATCTTTTCAGGCCGGTAGCACACCTAAAAGGCCGCCTACCACTGCACAAATCTGGCTCATGACCATGCACTACAGTGCTGCAACAAGGGCATGTGCTCGCCCCGCTCAGTGACATATTTCCTGCTGGGCAGGAAAGATGTCACTGGGATTCCCGTGGGTCCCTACATGCGCCCTACACCGCGTTCCTGTCGTTCATTCTCACTGTGTCGCCCACTGACCTGCATTACTGCATGACTAATGCGGTAGGCAAGGTTCATGCAGTAACGTGACGTGAATGTGACGTGGTGCAGAGTTTACGATGGCATTGTGGTGATCTGGATACTTCCGTTGTGCCGCGTCACATCGCGTCCATTATCCAAGTCTCTATAGACTTGCATGTCCCTTACGACGAGCTGCGGCAGGGGAAAGTAACACGGTACAAAGCAAGGCATCCAGTGTGCAAGGGGCCTCAAACAGTGCACATTGCCTGGCTTTCCTGCTGATCCACTGCCACTAGTAGTTTTAGCCATCGACCCTGGCTAAAACTGGTATCGGACTGCAACTGGTATTGTTTAAAAGGAAAAATATGGCAGCCTCCATATGTCTCTCACCTTAGGTTCCTTTTAACCAGCAGCATGCCTTATTAAGCAAGCTCAACAATGGTTAGCGCTATTCCTTCTTCCCCATCCCACTATGCTATTGGCAAAAGTGCAGCATTACAAATAGTAGCCATCTTTATTAAGGTCTGGTCAGAGGTTACTCTATAAAATCCCCATGTGCTGTGCTGCATTGTAGGATGGGGAATGCATGATGGAGCTGCCATTAAACACTCCTCCCAATAGGATAAGGGAAGGTGCCACGGCTGGCATGCCACTCATCCCATTTATTATAAGGGTCAATGGAGGGGGTGATTGACCTGTGGAGAGAGGCAGAGATTAGACAAGGCAGCTCTCCAACTCTGTCACTGAGGAGCTAAAAGAAAGTGATTGTCTGTTCTCCCACCAAAATATCCCCCCCCTACCCCAATATAACTATAAGCGATATAGTGGAAGAGGGAGGAGAATAGGGTAGCAACGCAATTTGACTGAACTTAAAAAGCAGCTGCCACACCTGATTAGCTCATAAAAAAAACTGAAAGGGGGGTGGGGGGGGGTTTGGGGTGTTGAATAAAAACTTTACTTGAACTATTGCATTTGCTTACTATATGGGAGGAGCAGAAAGGTGTAGATCAGCAGTGGAAAGCAATGGGCAACTGTCACTGCTAACAAAGCATTCTCAAGCAACCAAACAGTGAGGTTACTTAGTGACTGAGGGTCAAAACCAACCAGTAGCTTCTCTCCATCTAGTACAGTATATATAACTCAGTCTGAGAGCTCAAACAGATTAACAGCATTTTCCAACTGATCACTTGTTGCAGAGTTCAAATACACTGCACACAGTCTCACAACTTGCTTGTTGGTTCCAACGTATGACCTCCCAACAAAAAAAAGTCTTTCAAAGCATTTTGTGAGAAACTGAATTTACAAAAAATGGTCCCAAAAAAAAAAAAAAAAAAAAAGGATAACATGAAACCGATTTACCACAACATATTCTTAACCCCCAATATGGATGAGCATATAACTCACTGAAACTGCAACGTATGGTTCCATGTAAACCAGAAATTGCAGGGGCTATAATCAAAACTTTACAGGGGCGATCATATTTGGGAGCTGTCAAATGAATTGGCAGGTGCTCCCAAATCTGATTAGCCCCCTGCAAATGTTAAAGGGGAACTGAAGAGAGAGGTATATGGAGGCTGTCATGTTTATTTCCTTTTAATCAATACCAGTTGCCTGGCAGCCCTGCTGGTCTATTTCTCTGCAGTAGTATCTGATTAAAACCAGAAACAAGCATGCAGCTAGTCTTGTCAGATCAGACTTATAAGTCTGAAACACCTGATCTGCTGCATGCTTGTTCAGGGGCTATGGCTAATAGTATTAGAGGCAGAGGATCAGCAGGGCTGCCAGGCAACTGGTATTGTCTAAAAGGAAATAAACATGACAGCCTCCATATACCTCTCTCTTCAGTTCCCCTTTAAGTTTAGTCTGTACAGATTATAGATTTCCAATTTGCACGACTTGTAGGCTCACCAGCAGGAGTGGTTCTATTAACTATGGGGCCCCCAGGCAAAATTAATCTGCCGGTCCGTAAAAGACACCCCCCTCAACCCGCACCTAAAAGCGGCATAAGGGGCCCGTCGTTGCAGAAAAATGTCCTCACTGTACTCAGGCTGCCAAAGTAATATTCTTCAGCCAAGATTGGTGATTTTATCCTTATACTATCAAGAAATACCAGTGGTAAGGTTCATACTGTAGTAACTTATTAGCCAAGTTGATGATCGAGATACAATTACAGCGTTTCAAAGGGCTAATGTTTTAATTGTGCTTAATTATACTGTATAAAATGCCAAGCTAGTATCTGCTGGCATTTAGCTGTTCACTGTGGATTTCCATTCCACTCCTGATAATTAAACCTGAACTCTGGGCTCAGAGCAAAAAAGCGACATTACACTCTGACCCCTCCCAGCAGCTGGACTGGACCCAAGCACCTTATTCCTCAGCTACAACCACATTTGATACATGACATTTAGAAGCTCATTTTCCCAAATAGAGGATAGGAGCGCAGATCTATGGAGGATAGATCTGCCATCTGCCAGTCCCCCAGGTTTCCCCCATCTAATGTACCCCCCCCCCCCAGTTGTTCCACCGCCACGCCTCCCTGTGTCTTCTCTCCATGCCACAGTGCTCCTCCCAGTATCTTTTCTCCTGGGATGCCTGACACTAAAATGGCCAAACACTTAAGGTCTTGCGTCTATGCAGCCAGGTGCCCCAGGAGAGAAGATGCAGGGAGGAGTGCTGCAGCATGGAGAGAAGACACATGGGAGGGGCCCCAGTGGACAACCGCTGGTTTGAACAGATGCCTGTGAGCTGTCCAAACTCATCCCCTCTTGAGGTATTGTGGGAGGAGCTGGGAGAATGCACTAGTCAGCCTTTCCATGTAAGCAAATGGTTAATAATCCTGGGCTTTACAAAAGTTTTTCTCCAGTAAAACTATAGTGTGACTCATAACCAAACAGAGCTGATAAAACTCTCGGTTTGGCCAAAGGCTCAAACACGAACTGCCACACAAGGGATTGAGTCCCGATCCCTGCCGGGTGACTGTCCTTGTAGGTGTGTGAGAAGCTTAATAGCAGAGACCCGTCACAAGCCATTACCTCTCACAAATCAACAATAAATCAGTACTCTGGAGCAGGGTTGCATTTTACAGCTTTACATCATAAGCAGATGATGTCACAATGACATCACCCACACTCAAAAAGAGTAGAAGACGAAGAGCGCAAAGAACTGGTTTGAGCTGTATGGGGACATTTTCAGCAGTGAGTACATTTAGAGGAGGATCCTAGTGGTACAATGGGGGGGGACAGTGAAGACACAATGTAGGATACAGAGGGGGACAGCGGTGGCACACTGGGGGCTCAGCGGAGGTACACTGGGAAAGAGGGCAACACTGGAGGCACAAGGGGGTCAGTGGAGGCACAGGGAGTCAAATGGCAACACTGGAGGCACAGAATAACAAATGGGGACACTGGAGGCACAAGGGGGGGGGGGGGGGGGGCAGTGTTACGACTTGCATACAAATTCAACAATCCTACAGTTCCTATGTAAATATTATCACATAATTTTTTAACCAGTGACTTCTTGTATTTCTTTATAGCATTTCCTGGTTAGCATAGTCTGGACGTTTTATTGAACTGCGTGTTTGTGCAGACTTGCACTGTTCATTATGTGAAAAGACAGTAGATACACAGAGGGAATACCCATTTAAAGTGTACACCAATATTTAGATTATGAATGTAAAAGGTGCAATTGAAATCACTGTGACACCCGGCCAATCAAATGTCAGAAAAGCAGCTGCACTGCCTGGATAGCTGAACTATTAATTATTGTTTAACGTGTCTGAATGTTGACATCTCTGTGAAGCTCTGAGCATCTCAAACATGTGCAGGGAATTGGAGGAAGACTTCCAAGTGTCAATGGCGGCAGCATTCAATAGGAAGAACACTGGCAATCTGTGCAGATGCATGAAAAAGCCAGCTGTCTAACTAGATAAAAAACATCTAATCAAAATCTATAGAAATACTATGCCATCCTGATCCATATTTGAGTTATCAATCATATTAAGTGAGAAATGATCTCCTTTTTTCCAGATGGACTTGGGCAGACATGAGAGTAATGTTCTGTATAAGCTAGCAGCGGTCAGACGTCTGCTGACATCTCATGGGATATTAAAGCACACCTGAAGTGAGAGGGTTATGGAGGCTGCCATATGCATTTCCTTTTAAACAATGCACATTGCCTGGCTGTCCTGCTGATCCTCTGCCTCTGATACTTTTAGTAGTAGACCCTGAACAAGCATGCAGAGCAGATGTTTAAAAAAAAAAAAAAAAAAAAAAAAAAAAAAAAAATACGGGTCGTATAAAAACAAACAAAACAGAGCCACATGTAGTGTGCAAGATGCCTCAAGGATGGAGGATAGGACTGGTGGCGATCATTAGACCGACAATTTGATCCAAAGGAGCCCACGCTGTGCCATCAACAGCACCACCTAGTGGCAACTATTTTTCCTGTGTTGGACTATGTTTGACATTCGGCTAAACGTAGTCCGGCAAAGGCTTGGGAAGGGTTACAGATTGAATTAAAAAAAAAAAAAAAAAAAAACTAAAATTATAAATATTATAGTAATTTGTTTGATATTAGAATAGAAATATTGACTGCATATCGAATGGACCTGCCTTTTCTTAGAAGATTCTCGTGGCGTGCAGAAAATGGCACAATGGGTGGGAGCTGTACACAAGTGCCACTTGCATAGACTTGCAGGGCATCCAGCAGTACTAAGCTGGCAGCAGTGACAGTGCCATCAATATTAAACAAGATTTTGGACTGAAATCTAACATCTACTGCTGCAACAAGGTAGGCAAGTAAAGATCAGTATCTGAAATCTACCACAAATTGTATTGTGTATGCCTAGCATTAGTGCTGCCTCTTTATCTACTACATCTATAGAGCTGTAGGCTGTTCAAAACACAGTGCTGCATTGCAGAGCACTGGTGGAAAAATAATCAATTTTCCTACACTACTTCTGCTGTAACGTCCATTTAAAATGCACAAGAGGTCTAGCACTACATGAAAAATCCAAACTAGAACACATTAAACAACAAACTAAACATAGGACTTAAAAACAGACAGCACGGCTAGTGCTAACATGTATAGCACTGCCCTGCATGCCTTACCAACCAGAGCTGTCATTTTTTTTTTTTTATAGAGTGGGTGGTGTGTGGTACCTGTGGCCTCCTCCCTCAGGATGTGACCACCACATGTGGCCCCTTCACGCACTGTAAACAGATTTTTAATAGATTTCAGCATGACAGTGATTGAAAAATCTGTGTGCACTGCTCCAAGCCATGCAGATTGTAGGGGCAGCAAATTCTCTCACCTGTCCACCGGCACTTCCCCCCGTGTCTTCTCTCCACCACTGGGGCTTCTTCCTGTCTCTTCACTCCCGGGTAGCTATAAGGCATGTGCCACACACCTTACATGATCACTAGAGGCCTCTAGTGTTTGTCATGTGACACACAGCTCACCAGGAGTGAAGAGACAGGCAGAAGTCCCAGCAATAGAGAGAGAAGACAGGGGAGGAAGTGCTGGCGGACAGTTGAGAGTAAGCTCCGCTGCTGCTGGTTGCCAAAACAAACGCAGCTGGAGACACACTTCCCACCCACCGCCAATCAAAATCTTCCATCCAGCGCAATCGACTTCATTTTGGATGAGAATCAATAGATTTGGAATACTTTATGGCATTGATTTCTAGTACCAATTAAATGATCAAAAAAAAAAAACGCATAACAAAAAAAAACAACAACAACAAAAAAAATTGGACCAGTGTATGGCCCCTTTTACTAGCTGGATGTTTGGGAGAAGTCACAACATAGAACTAGTGATAGCCAATGAGATGCAAATCATTTTAGCTTGCATATTAACCTCCCTGTCGGTAATCCTGGAAAACCACAGCTCAGAGCAGTAACCCCGAGCCTGGAGAATGGAGGCAGAATGGTAACGCTGGATCCCAGGGAGGTAAGTGCTGGGCTCCTGCAGATCTCTGTGGTATGATTTTTTCCTGGTTTTAGGGCTTGTTTCCAGATTTTTACCCCGCTTGCGTTTGTTCAAAAATGCCCCCTGACCGCATGGCCAATGAATGTCTATGAGAAGGTTCATATGAGCACGGGTCGTGCGCGGTGCGGCTAGGAAAGTGGTGAGTGTTCCATTTTCGGGGCGATTTCGCTTCAAAAGAAGGTATAGGAAAATCGGATAACGCGTTCAAAAACGCGCATTAAGTGGTGAGTGTTCCATTTTCGGGGCGATTTCGCTTCAAAAGAAGGTATAGGAAAATCGGATAACGCGTTCAAAAACGCGCATTAAGGCGAATGCGCTCGCTTTAAGAATAAATACATTGTATTTATTACTTTCCGGGTCCAAGAGTTCACTTCTTGACTTGCGTAAGGGAGTGAATTGCAAAACCGCTAGGAAAAAACGCTTTAACCACTTTGAATCCCTTGCTACGCTTATCTACTCCCCACAAAACTTCATCTGAAGCTCAGGGGAGTAAATATACGTACTTGTGGTAAACAGTGTGCTGTATGCCCAATAAGCTATCTGATTATGTATATAGGGTATCATTTTAACCGTGACAAGTGAGAGAATAGATTTTGTGTTGTTTGACAACTGAGGGCTAAGTCATGTGATTTTTTTTACCGGAAAACTGAATGAAAAGCAATAAAACTGTTGTCTTCATGTACTCTATACCCCTAAATAAATACTTGTAAAAAAAAAAAAAAAAAAAAAAGTGACAGCATTGAAAAGAGAATACATAGTTACCCTAGGGACTTAGCTTTTAAAATATGTATGCCATGAGAGTGTATTACTGTTAATCATGAAGATAAGGGCTTTTAATTACTGATAGAGTACAATGAGAAAACAAAAAACACAAACCAGAAACTAATATATTATCGCCATACATTGTACTAGAAACATTATTTAAATGTTGAGATAACCAGGACAAATTAGCAAATACAATGTGTGGGTTTTACCTATGGTAACATTGTTTATTTGAAAACTATAGTGGATGGAAATGGAGAAATAGTGTATTTTTTCGGTACTTATCCGTTAGCCGGGCGCATCCGGCAGGTGGCGACAAAACTCCACCAGAGTTACAGCTTTCCCTACTATCCATGTCGGCCTGGAGGGGGAATAGTAATTAGCGCCACCTGCCGGATGCGCCCGGCTAACGGATAAGTACCATTTTTTCCTCATTTTTCCCTTTAAAATGCACAGATAATAACATAATTACTAAAAGCAAATATCACCCTCACAAAGCATAATTTGTGGCAAAAAAACAAGATATAGATCATTTACATCTGATGAGTAGCAATAAAGTTATTGGTGAATGAACGGGAGGAGCGCTGAAATGTGAAAATTGCTCTGGTTTTTAAGCAAAAAAAACCCTATGGTTCTGAAGTGGGTAAAAAAAAAACAAAAAAAAAAACGCTAAGCACAAAAACAAATCGCCCACCCAAGCGCTTGAAATCGAAAAAAAAAACCCCAAAAAAAACAAAACCACCGGGACGGACACGTGAACGGAACGCAATGTGAACAAGGCCTTAGGGTCTGAAAGCGTACAGAAAATTGCTTTGCTTTCACGAACAGAAAATTGCTTTGCTTTTAGACCCTAACATCTGGAAATAATCACACCGCCAGGGAGGTTAACTGTATGCAGCTTGAAATCAGAACTTCCCAAAAAGTACTGTGCCAATTGCAAGTTGTATACAGTCTGTTCTGAGTAGAGATGGGAAATATAAGATGCAAATAATTCCAGCTTGCATGAAATTTCAGAACAGACAGATAGGTGCCTGGGATGAGAGGAGGCGACCTACACTACAGAAAGCGACAGCTCTGCAGCCGAGACAAGCAGAGTAGTGCTGAACCAGGTTAACCTTAGTTAGACTGTAATTGCATGACATGGCATGTTTTTGGCAGTTGTGCAAGGAGTCCCTGTATGTACAAGCGGGCAAAGGGTTAATCATTTGTGCTATAATAAGCTTGGCCTTTAGTTGGGCTTTAACAGCTTGAAGCTCCTGCCCAACAGTGAGAGCCGCATTATGGGCAAGAAAAAGTTTACCACAAAACACTTCCCACTGATACAGTACTGTAGATCTCATTTTCAATCAGAATTTTTTTTTTAAATGAACACTGTGCAATGCTGTATATATCATCCATGCACAATGTATAAACATTATTCTGGATGCAGGTGCAAATTACCCACCAACAGCTAAGTAATCACCTTTTTTAGTGAGAAAGGAAACTGAAGTGAGAGGAATACAAAGGCTGCCATTCTCTAACAATGCCAGTTGCATGACTCCTGCGCTGATGCTCTGCCCCTTACAATGGATCAGAGATAAACTTTTGCACATTTCATAATTGTGCCCTCTACAAATATTTTAAAGGGCATTCCTCAAGCCAAATAATTTTTTGTTTTTTGTTTTCATGCCCCAATTCCCTATAAACTAAACAAGCCTCGCCCACAGCATCTCCAGCACCTAGGCAATCTGAGTCCAATGTAGCAGGTGCTCATGGGAGCTCAGTCTGGGGAGGAGGCGGCGTTACTAGCCGGGCGCTGCTGAGATTTCAGAGGCAAGGGGGCGGAGAGGGGAGTGGAGTTTTCACAGGCTGAGGGGTAGAGATACAGAGCAGCTTGCCTGTGTGTAATAATGACAAGCAGAATATGGCTGCTCTCTTTGTATCATAGGAAGAAATAATCATATACTGTTAAAGCTGTTTGCAGCTAGATTCACTGTGTAAGCCATCTAAACTTTAGATAAGATATATAGACAAGTTACTTGCTATAGTTAGTTTTTCATCTCGGATCCGCTTTAAGTAGATCACACATGTATCTGTGGGAATCTCAGATGATTCTCCGAAAACGTTTTGCTGCACAATTGTGCGATTTGCAGAGCGTTTTAACTAGCTTTTTTTTTTTTTTTTTTTACAGTAGCCATTGATTTGTATGGAAAACCGCATGCCTTGTGCGGTAAAGTATCACTAGTTGTATTATTTTTTTAACGCTATGCAGAGGCATAGGCCTCTGGAAAATGCAGCAGGCCCACAGACTATCATTATATGCGATTCTGCATGTGTTTTTTTTTGTCTGCAGCTAAATGTTGTGGATTTGCTCAAGTGTGACCCCTGCCTAATACTTTAAGTCACTAGCCCAGAATAAGCATGCAGACCAGATGCTTTAAGGGCTGGTTCACACTGCAAGAGCTTTGTCTAAGCACATGTGATTTTAAAAGCTCTTGCTAATACAATGCTAGGAGTTTGTTCTCACTTGAGCAGTGTGATTTTATAAAAATCCCCCATAGCATTGCATTAGCAAGATCTTTTCAATTCACTAGCGCTAAAAAGAAGATCTTGCAGTGTGAACCTGACTCTGCATTGACTCTGGTTGGTGTCCACTGGCAGCATGGTGGCATAGTGGGTAGCACTGGCTTGCAATGCTGGGTCCCCAGGTTTAAATCCCAACCAGGGCACTATGTGCACAATGTCTGTATGTTCTTCTCGTGTCTGCATGGGTTTCCTCAAGGCTCTCTGGTTTCCTCCCACATTTCAAAAACATACTGATACGTTAATTGGCTTTCCCCGTAATTCGGCCCTAGACTACAATGGACATATGACTATATTAGGGATGAAAATGTAACCTTCTTTGAGGGACAGTTAGTGACATGAATATGTTCTATGTTTAGCAATGCGTAAGATGTTGGCGCTATATAAATACAAAATAATAATAATGGCAACACTTGTTGCAGGTGTGTGACAATAAAACAACTGAAGCCAAAAGCTATAGGGCTCGTTTCCACTGTAGCGGTGCGGAATCGCCTGGATTCCACCACAGAAGAAATCGCATGCAGGTGCGGTTTTTTACGCGTTATTTTACGCGATTACGCATGCGATTTCGCATAGGTTAGGCTATGTGCGTTTTTAACCATGTCACTGCCTGTGTTAATTTACATTGGTTCCTATGCGGAATCGCATGCGTAATCGCGTAAAATAACGCGTAAAAAAACGCATGCGATTTCCCTATTAAATACATTAGCGGCGATTCGCATGCATTCCACTAGCAGGCGAATTCGTTGGCTCTTTTGTGCGTTTTTTCACCGCTCATAAAAACGCACCACGCAAACGCTACAGTGGAAACAGGTCCATTCACTTGCATTACATGTGCGAATCTGCATGCGTTGGACGCATGCAGATTCGCGATAGTGGAAACGAGCCCTTAGAGTGCTAGCAAGCACACGACCGGTAAAAGTGAGTAGCTGACAGGCAGTTGATTCCCTGCTTTCAGCCTCCCCTGGAAAACAGGCCTATAATGGTGAGCCTAGCAGCAGAAACAACCATGCCCTCAAAACCTGCAGTAACCTCCTTCTGCAAGACAACATTATAAAATCAAGATCTGTATATGCAGAGACATGGTTTAGTCTGGAAAAGGTATCAACTGGATGTTCTGAGCACTGAGCTATCATATAATGGTGCTGGGCTGTAAATATGAAGATGTTATAGTGGCAATATGTAGGCTTGTAAACAGGTCACATACCCGTAAAAAAAAAAAAAAAATAAAAAAAATAAAAATTCCTTTCTAGGTAGAGTGTCAGTCATTACTGTGCTAACCATTTTTTTTCCTTCCCACTGTCTGGATAAACACCTCAGCGCAAATACCTAACTGGCTTTTGTGTGATAGTGGGAGATGAAAGGGAAATGTAGGGTAGGGGTTAATGATTGACAAATCAAGGTTACAGCATGATTAATATTTTACTGTACTTGTCTCCTCCAGATACCTGCCCTGTTCATTATGAAGGTGAAAAAAGCAGCACTTGTTTGTGCTCTATTATGTCTCTCGCCCTTGAACAACGACGTGTTTGTGAATTGATAATTTTTTGTAATGTTGCAAACATTCGGCAACGCTTCACTCGGCACGCAGTATTTGAATGGTTTGACAGAGGTCAATCCCTGCCGTACTGCTTCCTAATCAATTTCGCTATAGTTTATGGACAGCAGTAAAGCATTGGGACCACATAAATCACTGTAACAGAAAACCTGATTGTGGGGTATTGCTGCGGGGGAGGGTGACAGTTCCTGTCCACCCTATATTTCAGATATTTATTTAAAGAGGAACTGAAGTGAGAGTGATATGGTGGCTGCCATATTTATTTCCTTTTAAACAAAACCAGTTGCCTGGCAGCCCTGCTTATCTATTTGGCTACCATAGTGTCTCAATCACACCAGAAACATGCATGCAGCTAATCTTGTCAGATCTCACAATAATGTCAGAAATGCCTGATCTGCTGCATGCTTGTTCAGGGCTATGGCTAAAAGTATTAGAGGCAGAGGATAAGCAGGGCTGCCAGGCAACTGGTATTGCTTAAAAGTAAATAAATATGGCAGCTTCCATATCCCTCTCACTTCAGTTGCCCTTTAAAGCCCTAGTGTAGTCTTCCATTTTTTAGCAGATAAGATTGTAAACTTGTACTTATCAGTGATGCACAAATAACTTTGCTTTACAGGTTTGTCTTTTTTGCAATATATTTAATATACCTAGCTGGGCGATTCCTGTAGCTCCTTACTGCCAGCAGAGAGAGAGTTGCTCCCCAGCATTACATGACCACACCCACCTCCTCCCACTGCTGAGGGCACTTTCACATCTAACAGGCTATTCAACGCGTGCAGGAGAACGGCTCCTGCATGCGTTGAATAACCAGTGGCGTGTCCTCAGGATGCAGCGGTGGGACGCAATCAGCGACGGTAAAACACCAGCTCCTGATAATTAAAAACTCCCGGGTGTGTTGAACCGCAATGCACCGAAACGAAAGCTAAAATGACAGTCTATGGACATTATACCTTGGTTAACGCAAAGTTTCGTCTTTGCGTCAAAACACAGTAAGCGGGCTCTAGTGTGAAAAAGCCCTGAGAGAGATTAACAGCACTGCAGCTAATGTGGGTGGGGGATGGTTGAAGAGGAACTGTAATCAAAATAACAATGGATAAAATGGCTTAATTATTCACTTATAAATCATTTCTTCAGTGTTTGCACGCTGTAAAATCTTACCCCTACCTGATTTACAATCTGCAATTTTTCAGTGGAGCAACATCTTTAGTACTGGTAGGTGATCTTTGTGAAGTGTTACTTTACTGATAATTCTAAAGCCAGTAGAAAAGATCTATGATCTCCTAGAATGTCTGGGGGGGGGGGGGGGGGGGGTTATGGGATCCACGTAATAAACAGTTTAGGCGAAGCTTCAATGGGAGGGTGGAGCTTGTTAAAAAGTGGGATTTTTAATTTAAGAACAAAGTCTTTCAGAGACCAGAGTAAATCATTTAAAAGGATGTGGTTGTTTATTTAACATTATTGATCTTCCATGAATATTCAAAAATAAATCAATAAAGGTACAAATCTTAGTTACATTATAAATGATTACAAAAGATGAACAAATTGATTGCTGAGTAATCTGTAAGTATATTAATAAAAACTTATTGTATTGGCTTGTATGTCTGCATGTCTGCTGATGTGTCTGTGTGCATGTGTGAGTGTGAAAGAGAAGGGACAAGGGGAGGAACAGGAATGAATCATTCCCGCCTAAAACTCCTTACATAATGAAATAGGAGGTTCCCATAATGCATTACGATCCTATCTCTGGATTGGTCTAATTAAATAATGCTATGGTTTCTATTTGCTGACTTCCATACCTAGCTGCTTCAATTTCATCTATCTCAAAGCACATGGTCAAACTGGTTGAAGCCAGTATTCTAACAGCTTCATTGTACTGCTTTGGACTAGTGGCATAATGAGATACAGCTGTTTGACAAACTTCTGACTGGGGGGGGTTGGGATGGTTATCCTATA
The DNA here is from genome assembly GCF_040937935.1 of Hyperolius riggenbachi. NCBI lineage: Eukaryota > Metazoa > Chordata > Amphibia > Anura > Hyperoliidae > Hyperolius > Hyperolius riggenbachi. Next base: position 449,510,822 of record NC_090647.1, on the reverse strand, counting down.
CATACCATTGCTTCTCTAAGCAAAGAATTCCTGAGAGCAGACCTATTGTCTATAGAATTACCAACCCAGCCTTGTTACCCTAACCTAAATAATAGAAGATTTCTTTTCAATCAGTCTTATCAATATCACATATACAATTTATAGCTTTGATATCTCAATCGCGTCACATCCAATATAGATAATTATCCTTCCCCTCATAGCTGGGCCCTAGCTATGCAGAGAGCTCAAATCATCACATATCTAGATTACTCGATTAAAATATTAAAACTACTTATTACAGAGCTACATACCAATATATAGCTATAGGCATTCTAAAACCAAGATATTTAAAGTAAAAGTGGGTATCCTAAATATGTTTTACTGCATACTACTATATGTCATTACGGTTCCTCTTTAAATGCATCTTCACACACACTGAAGGCAGGTAGACTATGGTGCCCAGCTGTTGTACTGGTTGTAGAAGTCAGATGTTCCGTGCACATGGGAAAATACTAACCACTGCCTTCTCCCAGCTCCGTCACTATATCACATGGGCAAAAATGTAATAAAGAGAAGTCTGGATCAGCAGTTTGTCAAATAAAATTGCACAGTCATCTGAATGGGAAATTGAGCTACAGGATCAAGGCATTTTAAATATACTTATGGCAAATAGTACAGACATCCAATGCGCAAACAAAAACTTGTACATTGCAATTGAATGCAAATTTACTAACAAAATAGGTGGCTGAACTAGAGCTTAAAGTAAGTAGTGAGTAAAATTATTTAAAATAAACAAATGACGTAGCTTCAAATGACTATTACGTACTAACCTCATCGTCAGTTCCTCTCAGAAGCTCACCATTTTCTTCCTACAGTGGTCCCTCCCAGTTCTGACAATATTTTGTCAGAACTGAAATATACCAGTTGCTGTCATTTATATATCAGCAGCTGTCAGTTACAACTGAATGTGCAAGGTAATGTCCATGTTTCCCTATGGCTCAAGTGGGTGATATTACAGTTTAACAGTGTGCTGACCAGGAGGCTGTTATGGAGTAATGGCCATTTTCAAGATGGAGAACAGAGAATTCCATTGATCAGAGTGGACAAACAGGATGCAGGAGAGGAGAAAGAGATTGAGGAATAGACTACACAGGAGGTAAGTATGACCTGTGTATGGTTATTTTGACTTTTTATTTTTGGTTTAGGTTCTCTTTAAAAAAAGGGTACATGATCAGCTATAAGGTGATGATATATGTATAAGTTACTCCCACTGTTCTTTCTATGTTATTTGTACCTTTATGTACAATTTGAGTTGTTTTTCAAATTTCAACAAAAACTATGAAAGAAAGGGAACATGAATCGACACTTAAAATGATGAGATAAATGTGTATGTATAGTACCAAAACTACATAGAACTAGGCTGTGTTGCTTTTTACTTACTGGAAGGGTTAATAATTCAGGTATGTAAATGACACTTTCTCTTCAGGGGACCTGGGTAAAGCCAGTTAAAAACACTCAATTTTGATAGGCCAATCACAGACCAATTTTAACACCTCCAGGTGGTTTGAGAGTTTGCCTACACAATCAGCTCATAGTATCCAAAATCTCATATTACATGAAGGCACTAAAATTGGTCAACCATTGGCCAATCAAATGTAAAGGTGTGTACCAGGCTTTCGACTATAGCAACGGTCACTGATAGTAACAGGCTATAAAATATCTGGAAGGTAGAGAGACAATTCTGAGTGAAGAGGATTGATAAAAAGGGTCAATAGTTCAAAATAGTGGTTGTCTTACCATATTTTATGTTTAAAAGCTAAAAAATAACAAAACAAAAAAAACATTGAAGTATTTATCGTCTCCGCTGAATTATGGCAGCTTTAGAGGTTTTACAACCCCCCTCTTAAGGGCCCATTCACACTAGAAATCGCTAAACGCTAACGCAAAACGCTGAGCGTTTTTCTGGCGTTTTTCCTAGCGATTTTTCACTGTATAGAGAGCGTTTTTCCAGCGATTAGCGTTTTGCGATTTCTAGTTCAATTCAAATACTTTTATTGAAACGCTAATCGCTTCAGAATCGCTCAGAAAACGCTGCATGCAACGCGTTTGCGTTTCAGCAAATCGCTAAACGCTTAGATGAGAACACTTCCATATACTTTCATTGTGCACACGTTTTTCAAATCGCTAGCGATTTTCAGCAAAGCTGAAATCGCTCTGAAAACGCACAAGTGTGAATGGGCCCTAAATGATTACCTTTTTTATCTATTCCCTTCAGTCAGAATTATCTCTCTGCTCCGCCAGCATTTTATAGCCTGTAATTGGTTAACAGCGATTACTGTAATGCTAGGTACACACCATACAATTTTGTGTTAGATTAGATGGATGGATCGATAGATAATTTCCGACATGTCCGATCTTATTTTCGATAGTTTTTCTGATCGATTTCTCATAGAAGTGAATGGAAATAGATAAGAAAAGATAACAGAATCGAATTGGAAATCGATCAGATTGACCAAAAAAAACCGCATCGTGTGTACCCAGCATAAGTCCACTAAAGTGTGTACACACACCTTTGATGGATGTTGCTCTGTAGGGAGGCAGAGAGACTATGGAATGGCGCATGAGTGAGGTCACATGGTGAGCGGGGGAACGGCTTCTTCAAAGCAGTCGGCCATCACTGGGGTGAGTTGATCTGTCGGGCGAATTGCTTGCGCATCGCAGGTCTCTGTACACACACACACACCTTATTATTGGCTGGGGCGATCTTAATCGGCCCTTTCAGCAGACTTTAAAGGGAAGGTTCAAGCAAAATAAAAAAAATGAGTTTCACTTACCTGGGGCTTCTACCAGCCCCATGCAGCCATCCTGTGCCCTCGTAGTCACTCACTGCTGCTCCAGTCCCCCGCTGGCAGCTTGCCGACCTCGGAGGTCGGCGGGACGCATTGCGTACATTTTTACGCATTCCCGCTAGTGCAGGAACATTAACACATACATTTTTACGCATTACTGGTTCAATGCGTAAAAATGTACGCATTGGACCAGTAATGCGTAAAAATGTATGTGTTAATGTTCCTGCACTAGCGGGAATGCGTAAAAATGTACGCAATGCGTCCCGCCGACCTCCGAGGTCGGCAAGCTGCCAGCGGGGGACTGGAGCAGCAGTGAGTGACTACGAGGGCACAGGATGGCTGCATGGGGCTGGTAGAAGCCCCAGGTAAGTGAAACTCATTTTTTTATTTTGCTTGAACCTTCCCTTTAAGAGTGTGTAGAAGGCTTAAAATCTGACTGGATACAAACAGTCAACCGAGCCCAGGAACTTTAACCCTTACAGTGAGAAAAAGAAAGAAAAGGGAGCACAGCCTTGTTATAGGTATGCTAGGCACTGTACATACGAATGTAATAAAAAACAGTACAGTATATTTTGTACATAGTCAATTTTGTTTGTAAAATGTTATGACTCGAGTTGTTTGTAATTAGGGGACTGTCTGCATATAACATTTTCATACACATAGCAGTCAGTTAGAGGGTGTTCACTGCAGCCAAACACTACAAGTTGTGGTATTTAAAGAGGAACTGCAGTAAAAATAACATAATGAAATAAAGTGCTTAATTTTTACATTAATTGTTTATAAATTATTTAGTTAGTTAATGTTTGCCCATTGTCAAATCTTTCCTCACCATATTTTCATTCTGACATTTATCATATGGTGACATCTTTACCGTCGACAGGTGATGTCTGTGGAAGGAGATGATGCATTTTTGGCAGTTGGTGACAGCTGTTATTTCCCACAATGCAACAAGGCTCCCACAGTGTGATGTCAGAACCATGGTCCTGACATCAATCTGTGGGAGGGTTTTCACCACAATATCAGCCATATAGAGCACCCTCATGATCCATTTGAGAAAAGGAAAAGATTTCTCATAGGAAAGAGGGTATCCGCTACTAATTGGGATGACGTTCAATCCTTGGTTACGGTTTCTTTCTTTTTCTCTCAGTCATGCTTCCTCCAAAACTCTGGGGTTTACCGCCTTGTAAACCACTAACCATACACTATGAAATCTGAAGGTACAATAAAACTCCTGTATCACACTGATGTAGTATAAAGGCACTCCCTGATCAATATCTCTCAGCTACCTCCTATCTGTTGGCCTTGTACTTAATGTTGGAATGATTGTACAGAAGATTGCAAGGTGTATGGACAGCCTGGGAAACTGGCATGCAGGACTCTTGTGACTGAGGCTGTACAGAATAGATCAGCAACCTCCAAAAAGAGGTGAACTGCAATGGAGACTGGACATAGACTTTAATACAAAGTCTGCACGCAGCGAGTTAGAATAATACAATTTTTTACAGCATAGTACTGTGAACCAATGAATGAGCGTTTACATTCAGAATTATTCAGCAACCCAACTGAGCACTGTGAAATAACCTGAACAGACATGCACTGTGGGCCCTGATGCCTGCACTCAGCTGTATACATAACAGCACCCACACACTCGTCTATCTTCATTCAGGCAGGGGTCACACTTGTCGGCTTTCGTGCGCATTTTCTGCACAGAAAAACAGTTTTCAACTGAGAACTCATGTTAATCAATGAGCTAGGTCACACTTGAATGCAGATTCGCGCGCAGAAAAAAAACTGACACCTTGCGCAATTTGTCAGTTTTCTCTATAAATTACATTAGCTGTTGACGAGGTCACACTTGTCTTTCAGTTTTCTGAAAAGTGTAGAAACTGAAAGACAAGTGTAACCCCTGCCTCAGTCACTTACCTACACACTTGCACTCAGCTATTCGCCTATCAGTGTCTAGCCAACCACCTATACAGCTACACTCCGCTGTATGTCTATCAGCACCCATTCACTTACATATCTGCATTCAGCCACAGACCTACACATCCGCACTCAGCTGTACACCTATCAACCCCCATTCACCCCCTATCAGCGTCCAGCAGCCACCCACCTAGACACCGCACTCAGCCACCCACCTACACACAGGCAGCAAAAAGTTTAGAATCTGCCTGAGTCAGACAAGTACTAACAGTGGCGTAGCTAATGAGCTGTGGGCCCCGATGCAAGTTTTACAATTGGGCCCCCCCAAGCACTCTGTACATAACAATTGATACGGTGCACCAAAACCTGCCAATGGCAGCTACAGTGGTCAGAGGTGCAAGAAAAGGATGGGGAACAGTTTGTTAATGATTATTATCATTCCAAGTATCTATAGAAGTGATTATTATGAGCACAGGACCAATAGAAAGCTAATACTGCAGTTGAGAGAGAGCCCCTATTGCTACGCCCCTGGAAAGGCTGACATATTTATTTCCTTTCAAACAATGCAAATTACCTGGCTATCCTGCGGATCCTCTGCCTCTAATACTTTTAGCCACAGGCCTTACCCTCCTGGCGGTCTATTAAAAACCGCCAGGGGCAGCGCAGCAGTTTTTTTTTTTTTTATTTTATTTAAATCATGTAGCGAGCCTAGGGCTCGCTACATGATAGCCGCTGTGCAGGGGCATCCCCCCACCCTCTTCTATCGCCTCCCGCGATCAAGCCTGTGCGGAAATCCCGTTGTGAACGGGATTTCCATTAGGGCTTCCGCCATGGCGACAGGCGGGATGACGTCATCGACGTCGTGACGTCAAAGGGATTCCCGATCCACCCCTCAGCGCTGCCTGGCACTGATTGGCCAGGCAGCGCATGGGGTCTGGGGGGGGGGGGGGGCGGCGGGTAGCGGCGAATCGCAGCGGCGGCGATCGGTGTGCACACGCAGCTAGCAAAGTGCTAGCTGCAGGTAGCAAAAAAAAAAAATTATGCAAATCGGCCCAGCAGGGCCTGAGAAATCCTCCTGCGTGGCTTACCCCGAACTACGTTTGGGGTTACTGCCAGGAGGGTTAAACAAGCATGCAGCAGATCAGATGTTTAACTGGATTGGCCACATGCTTGTTTCAGGTGTGTGATTCAGACACTACTGATGGAAGCAGGTAATTTGGACGCCTGCACATAATGGACAGTTTGGGCTCAGCCATTGGTGCCAATGCAAATATCATCTGGTGGGCGCCAAAAGCAGAAATTCATCAGGTGCCAGGCCAGACCAACCAACATTTTTCGTCTTTAAAAATTATTGTTTTGAAATGTATCATTTTAAAATATATAGTTTTTAAAAATAAAATAATTTTTTGTATTTACATTTGCGGCGGGGGTGGGAAGCGATTAATGTTGGGGATCAGGAAGGAGGGCTTTAAGGTTAGGCATCAGTGAGGGGGGTTTTAGGGTTAGGCGTTGGGAAGGGATTTTTTAAAGCTAATCCGAGATGAAAAACTAACTATAACAAAGTAACTTGTCTATATATTTTATCTAAAGTTTAGATAGTTTACACAGCAAATCTGGCTGCATACAGCTTTAAAAGTTTATGATTATTTATTCCTGTGATACAATGAGGGCAGCCATTTTCTGTTTGTCACATTGTCACAGGCTGAGGGTTGGAGATGCTATCAGCTTGCCTGTGTGTAAATTTAGTCCCCTCTCCTCCTCCCTCCTCCCCTCTGTCTCTGAAATCAATGGCTAGTAACCTCCTCCTCCTGCCCAGACTGAGCTCCCATAAGCCCTTGCTACAGTGCCAAGGCACAAACGGAGCTGTGGGCGAGGCTTGTTTAGTTTATAGGGAATTAAAGTATTAAAACGTTTTCACCGGCTTAGTGATCAAGATACAGATAAGCCTGCCTCTGTGTAATGTTTACAAACAACATGGCTGCTGTCATTGTATCACAGGAAGAAATAATCATTTTCTATTAAAGCTGTTTGCAGCTATATTTGCTGTTATAAACTATCTAAACTTTAGATAAGATATATAGACAAGTTACTTGTTATAGTTAGTTTTTCATCTCGGATCCGCTTTAAGGTTAGGCATCGGAGGCGGGAGGGTTCTGTGAGAGAGTAGGGTTAGGTTTAGTTGTAGTAAAATATTAGTAACATTTACCAATGTTTACTATCGTCATTACCACTGTTAATATTTTTTTGTTTTCACTTGGCGCTTGGTTTATGATGGTATTTATTGTTTAGATTTATATCATCTTCACCCTGCGCCCATCTCTCCTCGTGCCTCTATTTCAAGCACGCACAACTGTTGCATGAAAGATCAACTGGACTGCCAGGTAACTGGTATTGTTTAAAAGGAAATAAATATGGCTGCCTCCATATCCCTCTCACTTCAACTGTCCTAAAGGCCAGGGGCCCTCTAGCAGCGCTTTATGCAGCACTTGTTGATCGCTGTCATTTGGCAAAGTGCTGCACCAGTGGAACCCTATGGGGATGGTTCCACAGCAGCGTTGCGATTGAGTGATTTCCAAATCGCTCTAGTGGACTTCAGACAAATTTACTGGATTTCAATGGGAGCTGAGTTAAAGGTTTTGTCTACTCAGAAGCTGTAAGATTTGTGGAGTTCCACATGGTGGTGTTGTATGAGCAGAAGAAAGAGTCACCTTACTGTAAAGCAATTAATAAAACTATCACTTTGAAATAATTGTTTTAACAATTGTTAAGAGATATGATCATATCACATCGCACCGCCAAAAACAGGTATTCGGGCAACACCATGCTATTGTGCGGTGTTCCATGTCTGACCACTGGCCAAGCAGGAAGTACCAGTATTTATTTGGCTGGTGTTGGCTGTGCCCACTTTTTCTAACCCTAACACACAATTACTCAGTGATGAACTTTGTGGTCTTTGGCATGAATAATTTGCATTGAAATGAAACAAATCTGATTGGGTGTTTTTGGCTCCACCCCCTTTTCTGAATTTGAACCCCAGTGACCAACTGTACTAGGTTTGAGGCTTGTGCCATTAACAGTGCAAGAATGGCAGCAATTAAATATTTCCCTTGAAAATAAATAGGTGAATTCTGATTGGCTTTTGTAGGCTCCACCGACTTTTCTGAATATTGATCCCAGTCACCCAGTGACCAACTGTGCAAAGGTTGAGAACCCTGCCATTAACAGTGTAAGAATGGGTACAGTTTCTAGTGAAATTTATATTTGTCTCTGCCCACTTTTTGGTTATGGGGATAAAAAGTATCCTATATGTTATTCCAGGGAATGTACTATGTGTGTGCCAAATTTCATTCAAATCCGTTCAGCCATTGTTGCGTGACACTGCAGGCGCCTTATGTGGAAGAGGCAGCTTCAGATCACTAACCTCAGGAGTTTACAGTCTAATCCTTGCCTCATAATATTGTCCACAGGCCAGGGCTGTGGAGTCGGTACAAAAATCTTCTGACTCCAACTCCGACTCCTCAGTTTTTGAAACCACGACTTCAACTCCGAGTACCCAAAATGGCTCCGACTCCTCGACTCCGACTCCTTAGTCTAATACAGGGCTGTGGATTTTGTACGAAAATCATCCGACTCTGACTCCCGACTCCGACTCCTCAGTTTATGAAATCAACGACTCCGACTCCGGGTGCCCAAAATTGCCCCGACTCCTCGACTCCAACTCCGACTCCACAGCCCTGCCGCAGGCACTTACTTTTACTTTTACTTTACTTTCTTTGTCTCATGTCACTAAGAATGATATGAAACAGTGAGTAGAGTGTAGGATTCTAGGGACAGTTAGTGACATAAGGCAGGGATTAGAGTTCAGAATATTTTGACTTGAGCGTGTGGCATGTGTTCAGGGAGGGGATTTAGGGCTGGGAGTTATAAATCCAGGTGTGTGTGCGCATTTTATGCCAGATTCAGTGGCGTAGCTACAAACCTCTGGGCCCCGATGCGGAATCTGGATGTGCCCCCCCCGGCAACAACAGCCCCCCCTCCCCCGACAACACCCGACGGATGCACACACATATCAAAATCCCTATAGCCAGCTATAGGTACCCCCAGTATAGGTAGTCAGGCATAGGTAAGCCAGTATAGTTGCCCCCGGTATAGGTGAGATAGGCAGGCGCCGCCGGTATAAGTTAGATAGATAGGTGCCCCCAGTACAGGTTAGCTAGGTGGGTGCCTCTAATATAGGTAGCCAGAATAGTTGCCCCCAGCGTAGGTTAGATAGGTAGGTGCCCCCAGTATAGGTTAGTTAGGTAGGTGCCTCCAATATAGGTAGCCAGTTTAGTTGCCACCTGTATAGGCTAGCTAGGTGCCCCCAATACAGGTTAGATAAGTAAGTGCCCCCAGTATAGGTTAGATAGGTAGGTGCCCCCAGTATAAATTAGATTAGGTAGCTGCCCCCCAGTATAGGTTAGATTAGGTAGCTGCCCCCCAGGATAGATTAGGTAGGTGCCCCCCCAGTATAGGTTAGATGAGGTAGCTGCCCCCCAGGATAGATTAGGTAGCTGCCCCCCAGGATAGATTAGGTAGCTGCCCCCCAGGATAGATTAGATAGCTGCCCCCCAGGATTAGGTTAGAATAGGTAGGTGCCCCCCAGGATAGATTAGGTAGCTGCCCCCCAGAATAGATTAGGTAGCGGCCCCCCAGGATAGATTAGGTAGGTGCCCCCCAGTATAGGTTAGATTAGGTAGCTGCCCCCCAGAATAGATTAGGTAGCTGCCCCCCAGGATAGATTAGGTAGGTGCCCCCCAGTATAGGTTAGATTAGGTAGCTGCCCCCCAGGATTAGGTTAGATTAGGTAGGTGCCCCCCAGGATAGATTAGGTAGCTGCCCCCAGGATAGATTAGGTAGCTGCCCCCCAGTATAGGTTAGATTAGGTAGGTGCCCCCCAGGATAGATTAGGTAGCTGCCCGTCCCCATAATGGAGGGGGGGGCCGCAGCCGCGGGGAGGGCAGCCCGACCTCTCCCTCCCTTCCTCTCCCCGGGGCCCCCCCTCAGATGCAGAGTAAGCGGCTAACGGAAGCGCTATAGGCAGAACTCACCTCCGTCCCTGGTTCCAATCGCCGCTGATCTCCTCTCTGGCTGGCTCTGCATAGATGCTTACACACGCAGCTTCCTGTTTAGCCGGAAGCTGCGTGTGTAACAACATCTATGCAGAGCCAGCCAGAGAGGAGATCAGCGGCGAGTGGAACGCAGGGAGGTGAGTTCTGCCTATAGCGCTTCCGTTAGCCGCTTACTCTGCATCTGAGGGGGGGGCCTGGGGAGAAGAAGGGAGGAAGAGGTCGGGCTGCCCTCCCCGCGGCTGCGGCTCCCTCCTACCAGCGCGAACGGGCGCATGGCCCTCCAAACGGAGATGGGCCCCCCGGGCCCCTCCCCCGCCTCCTCAGGAGCCGGGCCCGGTCGCCAAGGCGACCACGGGCCCTACGCCCTTGAGTACTAATCTGTTTGATACCGATGCTTCTTCATAGTTTTACTGAATAAGCTGACAGGTCTTTTAACCACGGTATATGTCAAATTGACCCTGTGCTGTCAGAACAGGAAAATGAAAGACCTATCTGGTTGCCAAAGTCAAGAGTGATTGTGGTTTCACCAGTTTGAGGAATAGGATTTACAATACATTTACAAACAGGATAATATCTGTTAACAGGCACATATATGCCTAGATGTGTAGCCCTTTATATGCTATACAGCTCGACAAAAAAAGGGCACATAATTTAACACAGTAGCCTATAAAGACCACCTTGGCCAAGGATCTTGAAAGAAACCAGCAGGTGTACAGAGGCCACCCAACATCCGCTACAGATGCGGCATGCCGGATCTTCAGTTACCCCCGACGCCTGAGCACACGGTTCTCCCCGCTCTCCCGTCTAAGGAAAACGTCTCCATCCTGAGCCACTTGTCCCTTCACCACCCTTCATAGCGATAGTCGCCTGCTGGCTGATATCGCATCAGTACAGCATTGGTACGGCACTGTTGCCCGAGGAATTGAGTATCGATACCTGCTGGACAACAGAAATGCCTCGGTGTGTGACAGATTTTATAGTACTGCTGTCTTTTCATGTTCAGGCTTAAATGGAGAATTTACCTTGCATGAAAAACAAGTCAGAAAAAGAAAGAGGAACCTAACACAGCAAAGCCACCAACTGCTGATAAAAGGGGAAGTTTACTGAACATAACTTAAAGGGAACAAAAACAAAAAAAAAAAAGAGTTTAACTTACATGGGGCTTCTACCAGCCTGTGCCTGCGCTGTCACTGAAGGATCCTCCAGTCCCCCACAGCGTCCCTCTTTCATTTGGGTGCGCTGCTCCAGTCCACGCGCCTACTGATTGTGCTTCTGATTGGAGCACTGAGCATGCGCATTGTGGGGAAATCGCTACTGCACATGCACAGAACGCGTCTGACAATGGGGGCGTGATCGAGGACGTGCGCAGCTGTCAACTCGCTGAGTCACCCGGCTGGAAGAGGGGCGCTGTGGGGGACTGGAGGATCCCTCAGTGACGTTGCGGGCACACGGTGGCTGCCGGGGGCTGGTAGAAGTCCCAGGTGAGTTAAACTTTTTTTTTTGGGGGGGGTTGTTCGATTTAAGTTCCACTATGGGGCGTCATCCCCCCCTTCTGTGCTCACTAGCAGGTATGTCAGTTATCTCCCAGAGTGGTCTCGGGCAGAAGGCTGTGTGACATCATGCCCTAGGGGAGGTGAGGTTAAATATATTACAGATATACTACATTATATCCATCCTTTCATTACTGATATACAGCAATGTATGGATATAAGAAGCATTTTTGATACTGAAACCAGGATAATTATTGTGAAAAAAGGCATCCTGAATATTTTTAAATTTTCTACTCTGAGTTATGTTCTACTCTTAGTTGTTAGCAGGGCTGTGGAGTCGGTCCAAAAATCCACCGACTCCGACTCCGACTCCTCAGTTTAGGATTCCACCGACTCCGACTCCGACTCCACGACTCCGACTCCTCTAATTTGCATATTACAATTTTGTTGATTAAAAGTATGTAACATGAAATTCGTCTCTTAACTGCCAACGCTTAGGAATTTTACAAGACAACTGAAGTGAGAAGGATATGTAGACTACTATATTTATTCCTTTTAGACTAAAACTAGTCCTTGGTAAGAGTACTTGTAAAAGGTACAAACCGGAACAAAGAACATCTATCAGGCCCTAGGCAATGTAACTGTGGGTGCATGTAAGAATGATGTGCAGGTACTCTGCAGGGGAATGAGGAGATTGTAAACAGACAACACCTCTGTGTTCAATGTGCACAGCATTCTCAGTGGATTCCCTGCAGCTCTGTGGGGAGTGCATATGTATAGTACTACTGTGTAACAAAGTAAACCTGAGACAGATGAAATTAAAGTTTTATACATACCTGGGGCTTCCTCCAAGGCTCCAGCCGCCTTCAGGATAATCAGTCCCTCGTTGTCCTCCTCCACCACCTGGATCTTCTGCTATGAGTCCAGGTACTTGAGCCAGTCAGGCGTAGTGCGCATGCACACACTCCGCCGCCAGGAGCATACTACACCTGTGCAGCACTATTGCGCAGGTGCAGAATGTTCCTGGCTGTGGGAGCGGCATGCGGCCGGACAGCGCTGACTGGCTGAATTACCAGGACTCATAGCAGACGATCCGGGTGGTGGAGGACAGTGAGGAACTGATTAGCCTGAAGGGGGCTGGAGGAAGCCCCAGGTATGTATAAAACTTTACTTTTCATCCGTCTCCGTTACCCTTTAATTTGTAGTCACCAAACCAAATTTTAATGACATATCAAATTATTTTATTTCATCAGCAAAGGGAGTGCATACATTTGCATAAATCAGCATCAATGCAGAATTATTTCCATCTCGTTGACCATCTCTATTAGTGACATAGCTACACATCAGGCTTTATTCTTACAGCATAGATGTTATTTAGTATATATAAGAGATTCCTGTGTACACATCATATATACAGTCACAATCTGATATGTATATCTGACCTTAAAAATACGGGGACTGCTTTATTGAAGCAGCACAAGTAACTAATTTTGATTGGTTTATTTCATTTTTGTGGACTAAGCACAGCTATTACTGTATATATACTGTATATATACATTATTTTTAATGACTATTATCTGAGAAATAGAACATTTTATCATATTTTCTATTTTAATTACAGTTACAAATTCATTAGGAGTCGGAGTCGGTGCATTTTTTCCCGACTCCGACTCCAGGCACCCAAAATTGCCCGACTCCACGACTCCGACTCCACAGCCCTGGTTGTTAGTCCTCTTTAAATAGACTGGTAGCTTTGATTTTCTAGCTGGGTTATCAAGATTTGCATATTAGGCAAATTCTCTTCTTCTGTCATTTCAGGATAGCCAAGTCTCTGTAGTGATGCCTGGTATAAGGCATGGATAGCTCCCTGGTATAGAATGAAAATAGAAGTGACCACTGATGGTTTGAAGAATACAGTTCTGGAGCTGTGCAGCAGAGGGCAATCTGTGTACCTGGCCCACCTCTGAACATCATTAGGGCAACAAAGGTCTAATTAGATTCCTGGTGTATCCATATAGAGGATCTTTACTTCACCTGGGTACACCCATCAACAGGAAAAATATATATAAATCAACTTAATAAAAAAAATGTTAGCCTGCTAGTGTGTCAAGTATTTCATAAAGACACATTAAGACTCATTTAACAGAGATGAAGATTTTTTTTTCAGTGTGCCCTCACCATCTAAAGACAAAACCTCATTGAAAAACAAAAACCAGCCACAAAACATGTGGCAACAGTCCAGTGGTTACATCATCCAGATTCTTCCAGGCAGAGTCCTGGGATTTTCTGGAAACAGGTCACGCCATTATTCTAGCTGGACCAGCTGCAGTGGCTTCTGGGATAGCTCCGTATGGGAGGTCAATCACCCGTCCTCACAGAAATACCTTTATTATTTGTCTATGGAGGTATTTATGGTCTGAAAGAGGCTTTCATACAGCAGGAAGGCAGGGTGAGTGCAGAGAGGGGTTGGTTCCATCACAGAAATAAATATTACAGTCTGTAGATTACTGCAGCATATGTCAGTGCTACTTAAATCTCCCCGAGGCCGGTTTCACATTGCAAACTGGTGGTAGCGTTGCAGTGCTGCGGGCGCACCTAAAGAAACAGGCCTTCGGGGAACACCACGTTAGTACCACCAGCCAAGCAGGAAGTGACGCGCACTTGCAGGAAGTGACGTGCACTTGCGGTCACTTCCTGCTTCAGGGTATGCAGAAGTTTACAGAAGCGTATTGTAAAAATACACTTTCACGCATGTGCGATGTGACTTTTTAAAAAACCCTGCCCTCTAATTGCATTTGTTTAAAACTATTTTCACAGGTCTGCTTGTGAGGGCTGTGGTGGCGGTAAAGTGAGACATATAACACAGAAAGAGTTAGAGCTCCTCTAAAATAAATCAAAGCTGAAATGCAAATGTTGTAGACTGCAGAGATCCAAGCAGGCAAGGCATTAGAAAAAAAACATACCGTACATTTTTTAGACTACAGGTTATTCTATGAAAAGAAGAGTCTTTACTCACCATCATGTACCACTTTTCTGTCTTTAATTGGAGATCTAGGAGAAAAATAACAGAATGTTCTGTTACCAATAAATGCTGTACCTGGAACTACGTATACCTGCCCTAAGGAGCCAGCCAGCCGTGTGGAAAGTGCCAGGAGTACTGCCAGATCTACACACCCTCACTACTTTCACTTTCATCAGTAAGATACGTCATCTAACAACTTAGAATACCAAAGACAATTGCCTGCTGACAGCAAGTCTAAAGGTGGCCACACACCATACAATTGTTTAAATATCTGTTCAATTTAAGAATTGCAACATTTCAAAAATATGACCAATGTACCACACACCTATGTTCACACAGCATACAATCTTTAGAAAGATTGAAGAAAAAAAAAATATATCTGGCATTCCGGATCGATAAAAATCGAAGAAAACGGGAACTCCGATCAGATTTTTCAGTCGAATGAAAAAAAGAAGAAAAAAACAACAGCTTTAGATTTATTTTTTTTAGGAGATCCGATCGTTTTTATCCAATTACCGTAAATCGGATCAGTCAAAGGCGGCTCCATACTTCCAAAGCCTCTTTCGGTGGCAGAAAGCAGTATTTGACCAATAGGCCTGGAACCCACTGAAATCCGCAAACGCAAAACGCAACCGCTAGCGTTTTGCATGAGCGGTTTGCAAGCGGATTCATGCGAGTTTTCGGTCGCGTTTTGCAACAGTGTATTTTTTTCCTCAGCGGTTGTGTAGCGTTTTGCGTTTTTATCCTGATTGGTCCTGTGAATTATTTTTAATTTTGTTACAGTGTGCTGAACCGCAAAACGCTAGCAAAACCGCTCAGTTTAGGTTTTGCTGAGCGTTTCTGCTAGCGTTTCAATACTTTACATTGAAGCGCTAATGCTCCCAAAATGCTGCAGGTCCTGCATTTGCGTTTCTCGGAAACGCAAACGCTCCTGTGGAAGTTGCCCCATCCATTAACATCAGCTGAGCGTTTTGGCAGAACGCTAGCGTATCGCAGCGCTGCCAAAATGCTCAAAAAAACGCTCTTGTGGGTTCCAGCCCATATGGTCAAATACTGCTACCAGGGGAGCCAGTGCTGGAAAGCTATGTTGGTGGGCAGAAAATGAGGCAAGATTTATTTGGCTGCTTAGTTGTATGGCTTTCTGTTGGTGAGATCTGATTACTGCAGCGGTTTTTTTTGTTTTTAATTTTATTGTTTGTTTTTTTAAATAAAATATGCAATTTCTTTTTTCTACCTCCCACCCTCCCCACTCCGAGATCCAATCACTGTGATCGCCTCTCACAGGCATCAGCCTATGAGAGGGATCGGATTGTGAGCCACTCGAGGGGACAGGTAAGTGACAAAGCTGTCCCCTGTACAGTGCTGCGCATAGATCGCAGCGCTGTACAATGTAAACAAACAGGGTTTTTTTTCTTCCAGTTGCCATCGCAGGCTGGCAGGCTGATCATGGAGCTCTGCTCTGTGTCTCGGCAGGGATCATGCATGCGCGCGTTCCCTGCTAATCTCTGACGCAGGACTTGACGCCAGGGAGGTTGATGAGAAGAGGAAGCAGCTGCCAGTTGAAAATCTACAACTAAAAACATCTGTGTATAATTTCAAATTTTCTATTATGAAAAGAGAAGAAAAGTGTCTGAACTTGGGCAATAAAAGTTAGTAAGTTATGCTAATCAAGGGCTGAACATGTAAGTAAGTTTTATGAAATAACTTGGCTTGCAAGGTGTTCTGGCATTCTGCCACTCACCTAACTATGTGTATAAGAGCTCTATAAAGAACAGTACACTCCTGGCAGGGTTGTAAGCCTCTCTTTTCAGGACATGCCAATCTATTTGGTGATGCCAAAAAAACTAGCCCTGCCTGGCACACCAATGACATACACACTTAGTTGCACATACAGTACCCAGGCATGCTACAAATATCACAGTGGTAGAGCAGCAATGTACACAACATCCAGAACCGGATAAAAGCACATCTCTAAACCTGGGCATAATCTATAACTTTTTTTGTAATGGATTAGATGTGTGGTGTGATATAAAAAGCAACTTCCATTTTATTGTGAAATATCGATTGAACATGTTCATTCTTTATTATATTGAACGCAGGTGTGTAGAGATGTGTGAGAGCGTGTTTTGTACTGTACATATCTCACAGTAAAGCCCTGTATACACGCTAGATTAAAGTCAGCTGATAACCACCGCCTCTATGGATAATCCGGTGTGTGTACAGCAGTCCCTGACCTGTGATTGCTGCTCGTCCCGCTAACTGACAGGTGCATTAATTTGGCCGAAAGACAGCCCACTGTGTGACCTCATACCTGTACCGTTCCATCTGCCCTCTGCTGCCCCGCATAGCAACACAACGCTCTCAGCTGTACAGGGGAGAGGGGGGGGGGGGGTTTGAGGGATTGTACAGGGCCCACGGAGCAGTGCAGGAGGGACTGTGGGCATAGCAAGAGAGGACACAGCAATGGTCGAGCTCATTGTTCCCCTGCTTACCCTATCCACCGGAAGCTGTGCCATTGTGCACTGTACCGTCATACCCCTTCCAACGCCATAGAGACTGTACACTTAATTCAGGAATATCTGTATAGCACTTGCTCCCCATAGTGGCACTCATAGGATCAAACTCAATCCTGATGAGTGCCACTAATTGTGGGGGTGTACGCACTGAAAACAATATCTGCCACAGTGAGGCACATGACTGCAGGTTCTGTCATTCCAAGTCATGAAATAGAATTCCACAGCTACCAATTGTGTGCAATTATTATTTTATTTACAGTTTTTATATTGCTGACATTTTCTGCAGCAATTTACAGAGTATATAGTCTTATCGCTAGCTGTCCCTCAGAGGAGCTCACAATCTATTCCCCACCGTAGTCATATGTCCATCATAGTCTAGGGCAAATTTAGGGGGGGAGCCAATTAGCTTATCTGTAGTATGTTCTTGGGAATGATTCTATTAGTCATAAACAATAAAAACCACACCACTGAAAGACTGCTGTATGCACTGGTTCAAAAGGAGCAGTACTCAGCTTGCTCCCCTAAAAGATGTAACCAGCAAGCAGAATGTCCCCCAGATAAAAACTAGTATCTGTATGAAGAACACCAAGGATGCTATAGAGCAGTGTGGCACCCATGACATGCCATACCTGCAACCCTGTAGATACGCCTCTGGCAGTACTCCTTCACACATGACCTAGGAAAGTGAGGTCATTGAATTCACAGCAGTGTGAGTTATGTACACAGTAGCACATGGTCATTACTCATCTTCTGCAAGTATTACTCCAAAACAGTGACACCTGCACGGATAACACTCACACACACACACACACACACACACACACACACACACACACACACACACACAACTTATAGTTTAGAAGGGAAATTCCAAAAATTATTGAAACAAATGCAATCCCCTTTGCCATATATATCAAAGGCTAATGGTGTGTACACACTTGAAAGATATCAGACCAATTTTACCCCCTTCCATGTAGTATGAGAGCCATACCTACACAGTCTATTCTATTGAGCTGAACTCCCCATCAGATAAAATCTTTGCAAGATGCTGGACACAAAGATGCTGTACAGACACAAAAGATCAGTATCTGCAAAAGATCTGTTCCTGCAAAAGATCCATTCATAGTCTATGAGATCTGCAGATCCTCATACACACCTTGTTTAACAGACTTCATCTGCATATCTGACAATCATCTGCAGATCTGAAAATCCATCCTGGTGGATCTGATTTGCAGATGAATGTCTGTTAAACAAGGTGTGTATGAGGATCTGCAGATATCATAGACTATGAATGCATTTTGCAGGAATGGATCTTTTGCAGATAATGATCTTTTGAATGTGTACAGCATCTTTGTGTAGAGCATCCTGCAAAAATTTTTATCTGATGGGGAGTTCAGCTCAATAGAATAGACTGCGTAGGTTTGGCTCTCATACTACATAGAAGGGGGTAAAATTGGTCTGATATCTTTCATTTATCTTTCAAGTGTGTATGTAGCATAAGGCTAGGTTCACAGTGGTCATTTGCATGATGCACACGTTATAATGACTAAACTGCAGTGGAGGCTAAATATAGACTTTAATACAAAGCCTACATACAGTGAGATTGAATAAAGTGATCCTTTACAATGCAGTACTGTGAAACAGCCCCATTTAATTTTATGGGCAGTGAGCTGACATGTAGAATTATTCTGCAACACATTTGAGCACTGTGAACTAGCCCTAAGAATACAACATTATTCCAGCTCACTTTCTTGATTTTATGTGCATATAAAACACAGCTACAATGTTTCATTCAGCTACAACAACTGGTAGATAGGTGTTTCAGGTTTTGCTGCCAGTCAATGGATTGGTGCAGAAGTTGAGAATGAGCAGCACTGGGTACTGCCAATTATTGCGTGCTGAAAATGATTCCAGCAGGGAAGTGGGCATTTGCAAACAGGATGACAGTCTGAATACTGCACAGTACCCAACCATTGGCTCCTTAGCGCCCCCCCCCCCCCCCCAAATGTATTATTGTACCTATATGTAGATTTACAAACTGTATCAATAAAGACACTTTTTGGATGGTGCCTGGACTCTGTTTTAAAGTGTCCATGCTTGGAAGGGGATTCTCTCATCTCTTTGCCATGGAGACGTCTGCAGGGCATGGATCCATAAACAGAGCAGTGGCTGTATGAGCCTTCTTTCTGCTTAAAGGATAACTGAAGTGAGAAGAATACGGAGGCTGCATTATTTATTGCCTTTTAAACAATACCAGTTGTTTGGCAGCCTGCTGATCTGTTTGGCTGCAGTAGTGTCTGACCACCACCAGAAACAAGCATGCAGCCGATTTTGTCAGATCTGACGATAATGTCAGAAACACCTGATCTGCATATGCTTGTTCAGGGTCTATGGCTAAAAGTATTAGAGGCAGAGGATCAGCAGAACAGCCAGGCAAATGGTATTGCTTAAAAGGAAATACATATGGCAGCCTCCATATCCTTCTCACGTCAGTTTAAAGACCAGCCCACCTGAGTGCCGGTCTGAGTGTCATTCCCTCTTGTTCAACAGTGTGAATCAGATGTATTGCTGCTGGCATGGCTGTAAAGGAGTGCAATTTCAGCTGTGTGGCTTGAGAAGTCTTATCTTTTTGCATAATACAAAGATCATTTTAGTAACATTTAAAAATACAAAATAACTTGTTCAGTGGAATGTCCCTTTAAATTAAGCCAATTACTTTGCTGTGACTAAGGGACATTTACACTTAAACAAGGTGTGTATGATGATCTGCAGAGCTCATAGACTATGAATGCAATTTGCAGGAACGGATCTTTTGCAGATACTGATCGTTTGTGTCTGTACAGCATCTGTATGTGCAGCATCTTGCAAAGATTTTTTTCTGATGGGGAGTTCAGCTCCATAGAAAAGACTGAAGGTATGGCTCGCATACTACATGGAAGGGGGTAAAAGTGGTCTGTGATCTTTCATTTTCAAAAGACTATGGTCTGATGTGTGTATGTGGCCTTTCTCTACAATCACCAGATCAGTACATATTTACTTTTTGAGGCCAGCCTGAACACTTCCAAAATGATTTAGCCTTTTTTTATACACTCATTTGGATTGTGCCTTTGCTTGCAGCTCCCTTATTCGTAGGAAAGCAAAATTTGCAGTTCTAGAATTCACCTGCAGTGCCACCGAGTGTAAAAACATGACTGCAGCTAGAGACGGTCAATGAGATTCAAAAAGATCCATTGTCAATGAGATGCAACTTGAAAATGGACCAATGAAATTTGTTCCATTTTCAAAATGCCTACATTTGCATAAAATTAGTGTTAACTCATGCAATTTTTTGCATCTCATTGACTATATCGAACTGCACATCAATATTCCTTGAAAATATTCCACTAAAGATGCATACACACATGCACAGCTACTGTCGTCTGTGGCTATCAGATAGATAGGACGGCAGTTCTGGCATAATGTTGCTATAGCAAGAGGAGGTGTGACAGTGCACTGCACGATGGAGCAGCTTCCAGCAGGACAGGTAAGAAGAAGGAGATCAATATACTCGCTTGTCTTTGGATACGAAAAGCCACTTTGGCTGAGTTCAGATTAGCATGAGTACAAAGCCTCAGTCCATAATGAGGCAATGTCCTGTAGTAGAAGACTTTTGGAAACAAACAGATCAGTCTATGGAAAGACTATGCTTCCCTAGCTTAACCACTTCACCACTGAGGGGTTTTACCCCCTGACCACCAGAGCAATTTTCACCTTTCAGCGCTCCTTCCATTCATTCGTCTATAACTTTATCATTACTTATCGCAATGAAATGAACTATATCTTGTTTTTTCCGCCACCAATTAGGCTTTCTTTAGGTGGGACATTATGCCAAGAATTATTTTTTTCTAAATGTGTTTTAATGGGAAAATAGGAAAAATGTGGGGAAAAAAAATTATTTTTCAGTTTTCGGCCATTATAGTTTTTAAATAATGCATGCTACTGTAATTAAAACCCATGAAATTTATGTGCCCTTTTGTCCCGGTTATAAAACCGTTTAAATTATGTCCCTATCACAATGTTTGGCGCCAATATTTCATTTGGAAATAAAGGTGCATTTTTTTCAGTTTTGCGTCCATCCCTAATTACAAGCCCATAGTTTATAAAGTAACAGTGTTATACCCTCTTGACTTAAATATTTAAAAAGTTCAGTCCCTAAGGTAACTAATTATGTATTTTTTTTAATTGTAAATTTTTGAATTTTTTTTTAATTACAAAAAAAAAAAAAATGGGGAGTGTGGGAGGTAATGAGTTAATTTTTTGTGTAAAAGTCATTTATTTGTATGTGAAAAATGTGTAGGGTGTAGTTTACTATTTGGCCACAAGATGGCCACAGTAACTTTTTGCTTTATTGCGACCTCCAAGCCTCCTTCCGGAAGCTTGGAGGAAGAATAAGGAGGCTGGACACGTGAGTTTCTTCTCACAATGATCGCGCTGCCCATAGGAGAGCAGCGGGTCATTGTGGGGCTTAGATCAACGAACGGGAATGGATTTTCCCGTTCATTGATCTCCGGGCGAGCGGGCGGCGGCGGTTTTACTAGCGGCGGGCGGCGTGTTTACGAGCGGGAGCGCGGACAGCGTCGGGAACGCGGAAAGTACGTGTTTCTCCGTCCCTGGTTTTTAAAGGATGGAAAAAGGGGCGGAGAAATACGTACGCGCGGGGGTAAAGTGGTTAAAATCCCTAGGAAGCATCACCAAATGTGTTTACAGAAAAACAAAGCTCGTTTCCACTATAGCGAATCCGCATGCAGGCACTGCATGCGGATTCGCATAGGCAATACAAGTGGATGGGATTGTTTCCACTTGTGCGTCGTGCGGGTGCGTTTTGGTGTGCGGGGAAAATCTGCACGGCAGAGCCATCAGATTTCGCGTGCGGCAGGAATGCGGGCGTATCGCCCGCAATGCTTTTCATAGGAAAATCGCATGCGGCTTTGTCATGCGGTTTTCCCCGTGATTTCGCGTACGATTTCGCATGTAAGGCTATGGAACTTTACACAGGCAGTGACATGGTTAAATTCGCCTGCTTCCTAGCCATGCGAAATCGCGGGGAAAACAGCATGCGGAAACGCATCCGCATGCCATTTCGTCCACGGTGGAATCCAGGCGATTCCGCAACGCAACAGTGGAAACGAGCCCAAGGGTCCTTTTCCACTGAAAACGCTAGCGATTGCTGAATCGCAATTCCGGCGATTTCCCGACGTGCGCGGCTGCAATTTTGCTATGCTATTCACGGCATAGCAAAATCGCGGCAAATATCGCTCCGCCGCGCGTTCGCGTTCCTGTCAAAAACGAATCGCGGTAGTGGAAATGACCTACCGCGATTCCTATGTTAAAAAGCAAACCGTAGCGATTGTAAAATCGCTAGCGGTTTGCGGCTTTACGATTCGGCCAGCGCAAACGCGCTAGTGGAAAAGGGCCCTAAGTGATGCACATTTAATCAGCTACCAACTGAATATTCATGTGCCGACTCCTAAAAGGGAACCTATAGAGACAGTGAGGTCTCCAGTTCAACTTATCTAGAGCTTGTTCCAGCCCTCTGTTGTCATCGTGGTCTCTTGCGGTCTTTCCAACGTTGAAGTTGGACGTCAGATTGAGCCACGTTATGCGGCTCTTGGTGTGCCGTTTTCTTTCTATACTGGGAAGTCCGGATCTTTTTAATGATTCGAATCGGATCTTTGAACCGAATCTTTGAATCATTTTACTAGGGAAGCAGGAAGCAAAGGTGCAGCAGCATGAGAGGTGCAGAAGAATGAGGGCACATTGAGGGTGCTAATGGGGAAGGGAGAGATGCAGCAGGAAGATTGTGCACAGAAGCTGCAGTTCTGTTTCTTCCAGACATCCACTGTGAACCGAATCGTTCATTGTGATGATCCGGATGTGTTCATGATCTGGACAACACTACAGTGCAGTGAATATTAATTAGCCACGTGGCTAGACACAATAGCGGACTCTCCCCTCCTCCTCTCCTGACATACATTACTGAGCATGTGCAAGCAGTCTAACGCAGCCACATAGGAGTATAACGCACAGCATGCTGCAAATTCATTTAACGTGCAGCGTTATACTCCTATGCAATGTGGGCACTGTGAACAGCCCATTGATTTTTAATTGCTGTGAGTTGGGCTGCGTTACAGGCTGCTGTAACATGGGACTTTAACGTCCCACTGTGAAAGCAGCCTAAAAGTGGCAAAACAGTAGCGCTTAGCGCTACCATTTTGCGCGTGTGATTTTACTGCAATTAGCGCGGTAAAATCACTGTACACTCTCGCGATTCCCGATGATCGCGATCAGCACTTTTAGAAGCACTGTATTGGGATCGCTTCAGAACCGCAAGAAAATGCTGCAGGCAACACGTTTTGCGATTGCAGTTAATAGCGGATTGCCCACAATCGGCGGCAATTGCAGCAGTTTGATCACTGCCATTTGGTTACAATTGTGCTAGTGCTTTCAAAAGCGCTAGCGGCAATCACCCGCTTATCATCCTAGTGTGAATGGGCCCTTAGTGTTCACAGAATATAATTACAAAAATGCACAGAATGTCTGTAAAAAAAGCAACTCGCTGTCAGTTTTTAAATTGTGAATGTGGAAATGCATTGGATGTGAACAAGCACATTGGCCCATATTTCCCCTTTCCACATTAATTTTCTGCTAGGTGATATTTTCACACCTTATCAATGAAATGCCGTTTAAGCCACCAGCAAGCAAGAAAATGCTTGGAATAATTTTGACAGTACTTTTTCATCAACTTTTTGGTACTTTTTCAAATCCACAATGCTGAAAAGATGTATAAAAAACAGGGGATGAAAAATGATCTCCTAGGAGAAAAAGTGAATTGAATAAGGGCCATGGAGTAATATGGATCGTCACTGTAAAGCTTTGCTATAATATATATATTTTATGTTTAACAGCCTCTAACATGGACCATGTTTGTAACCCTGCGGATGCCTTCAACTGTATAGAGTAACTGTACAGCTACTCTCTCTCTCTGCATTGATTTTAATACAAAAACTGCCATGGAGTTATACACATATACATCGTTAAGGGAGGCAACCGAATCTTGCAGTTTTAATTCTACTCTGAACCTCCAGCCCTACAAGTGAATGGGCCAGTGCACACAAAAAAAAAAAAAAAAAAAAAAAAAAAAAAAAAATCGCTAGCATACATTAAGCGTTTTTAGAAACTATATTTCTTAGCGATTCCAGGCATTTGCCTAGTGATTTTTGGATCGTTTTGGTGATTTTTTTTATCTTTTGTAGTTTGAGCTGGAAGTCAAAAAAACACTTGGAAATTGCTCTGATATAGCGTTTTTTAGAGCGATTTTCCACTTTTCCTATACTTAACATTGAGGCTGAATTACCTCAGAAATGCTGCAGGACCCACGTTTGCGTTTGGGAAAGGAAAAAATAAATAATCACATCGCTCTGGTGTGATCCTTCCCATACAAATACATTAGCCAAGCTCGTTTCAAAGCGCTAGCATTTTTTAAAAGCGCACAGAAGCACTCTCTAAGGGCTGGAACCCACAAGGGCGTCTTTTGAGCATTTAAGGAGCGCTGGAAAACGCTAGCGTTTCCCAAAACGCTCAGCTAATGTTAATGGATGGTGCAACTTCCACAGGAGCGTTTGCGATTTTAAAAATCGCAAGCGCAGGACATGTAGCATTTTGTTAGCGTTTGCGCTTCAATGTAAAGTATATCATCGCTGGCGTAATCGCTCATCAAAACCTGCACGGAGCGATTTTGCTAGCGTTTTAAAGTTACTGAACACTAACAAAATTAAAATTAATTGAAAGGACCAAGCAGACTTTAAAATGCTAATCGCTACACAACCGCTGGCAAATTGTTACACTTTTTAACGTTAGCGATTGCGATTAGCGATATCGTTTTGTAGTGGGTTCCAGGCCTAAGGCCAGATCCACACTAAAAGTGCTGTTCTGAGGGCTTTTTTTTCTCTCAACATTTCTCCAATTCACTTTCATTAAAATCTCGTAAAAATCGCTGCGATTGCATACGCGAAAGATTGCGGCAATTCTTACAACGATTTTAATGAAAGTGAATGGGAGAAATTTTTATAAAGCGCTAATCACAAAGTGCTCAGAAAAGCACTTACAGTGTGGATCCGGCCTAAGGTCTCATTCACACCTAGGGCGTTTTGCAGTTTGAGCACTGGCAATTAAAAAAAATAAATAAAATAAAAAATAAAAAAAGCCTTTAAAATCCTAGTGCAATTAGGCTACTTACACACCAAGACGTTTTAGGGGACGTTATGGTCACATAACGTGCCCATGACGCAACGTATGGTGGTGTTGAAGTTGGACGTCAGATTGAGCTGCGTTATGCAGCTCTCAAAGCAGCCGCTCATGGTTAGTGATAGGAAGTCCGGATCTTTTTAAGGATTCGGATCATTTGAATCGGATCATTGTAAAGATCCGGATCTTTCAACCGAATCATTTGAATCATTTTACTAGGGAAGCAGACTGGGTGAAATGACTAGCAGGACAGGACTTTCCCTGCACTGTACATTCTGTATGTTCCTGTTTCTTCCAGACAGACATCCACTGTGAACCGAATTGTTCATTGTGATGATCCGGATGATTCGACTCACAAAAAAGATCCGGATCAAATGAACGATTCGTTCATGATCCGGACAACACTACAGTCCTACCACGAGTCTCTGCAGTGCAGTGAATATTTATTAGCCATGTGGCTGGCCCCTGAGGAGGAGGGGAGAGTTCCTCCTCCAACATTACTGATCATGTGCAAGCAGTCTAACACTGCTTAGCCCAGTATAACGTACAGCATGCAGCACTTTGTTTAAACATGCTGCGTTACTATGTAACGCAATGTGGGCACTGTGAACAGCACAATTGATTTTACAGTGCTGTGAGTTAGGCTGCGTTACTGGCTGCTGTAACGTGGGACTTTAACGTCCCACTGTGAAACCAGCCTTAATCCATATGGGATAGTTCATATCACCGCGTTTCGTCTGCTTTCTGCTCAGCAAACCGCTGCCTGTACCATTTTTAGGGCGTTTTTGCTACAATGGAAGGTATAGGTAAAAGTGCAAAACACTCACAAAAATTGCTTTGTGCAGCGATTGTGTTCAAGCTTTTAAGAATAAATACATTGGGCTCGATTCACAAAGCCGTGCAAACTGTTTAGCACGGGTGTGCTAAACAGTTAGCACGTGAAGTGCCGTTCGCGGACTGTTGCGCGCACAAAGTGCCGCAATTCGCGCGTACACAAAATCATAGCACGCAGGAAATCACTCACAAGATCGCAAAACACTGGCATTTGCAATTTCGATTTTAGATGTGCAAAAAGCCTAAATGTGTTGATAGCCTGGCGGGCTTTCAGCTCTCTGAATGGACAATTTTTTTTTTGTTGTTTTTTATTTACAGCTGCTTATTGCCCACTGTTAGCCACTTGTGTATCTAACCCTTAGGTTCGTTTCCACTGTATCTACTTTGCTGCATATTACAGATAGATTACACTCCACAAAATGCTAAAGCAGCCCATACACTCAGCCGATTTTCTGGCCGACCGATCGATCCCGATCGATCAATCGATTGCAAATCGGTTGGCCAATCGACCGATCGACAGCCGATTTCGATGGATTTCCATCGAACTTGCAGGGTGGAAAATTTAGGTCGATCTGATGAGATTGCTTATCAGTTTGCATTGGCCTTAATGGAAATCTGATGGCAAAAAAATGCCATCAGATCGAATTTCAATAGATTTCAAACTGAAATCTATTGGAATTCTATCCTGGTAAAAAATTTTCTAAAAACGCATCAGATAGATCATCAGATGCATTTCTTATCTATCTGCTGCCAATCTGACGAGTGTATGGGCACCTTTAGGGCTGGAACCCACAAGAGCGTTTTTTTGAGCATTTTGGCAGCGCTGCGATATGCTAGCGTTTTGCCAAAACGCTCAGCTGATGTTAATGGATGGGGCAACTTCCACAGGAGCGTTTGCGTTTCCCAGAAACGCAAACGCAGGACATGCAGCATTTTGGGCTGGTGCACACCGAGCGGCTTTTTGGGCGTTTTCAGATCCGCTTGCGGCTGCGGATCCGCTTGGTCAATGTATCTCAATGGGGTGGTGCACACCAGAGCGGCAGGCGTTTTGCAGAAACGAAAAATGCCTGGGTGAGGCATTTTTTGGATTGTGGATGCGTTTCTGCCTCAATGTTAAGTATAGGAAAAACGCAAACCGCTCTGAAAAACGGCACTTCAAAGCGGTTTGCCAGGCGTTTTTTGTTACAGTAGCTGTTCAGTAACAGCTTTACTGTAACAATACAGGAAATCTACTATACCAAAACCGCTAGACAAAACCGCAAAACGCTAGCTGAAACGCTACAGAAAAAGAAGAAAAAGCGTTTCAAAATCTGCTAGCATTTTGCGGATCTGCTAGCAGGTTTTGGTGTGCACCAGCCCTTTGGGAGCGTTAGCGCTTCAATGTAAAGTATTGAAACGCTAGCAGAAACGCTCAGCAAAACTTAAACTGAGCGGTTTTGCTAGCGTTTTGCGGTTCAGCACACTGTAACAAAATTAAAAATAATTCACAGGACCAATCAGGATAAAAACGCAAAACGCAAAACGCTACACAACCGCTGAGCAAAAAAATACAATGTTGCAAAACGCGACCGCAAACGCGCATGAATCCGCTTGCAAACCGCTCAGACAAAACTCTAGCGGTAGCGTTTTGCGTTTGCTGTTTTCAGTGGGTTCCAGGCCTAAGACATCAGCATCATAATGTAAATCGTGGTGAAAGGTTTCCTTTAGTGCAATCTACTTTTGTCCCAAGCACAAACGTCCAGCCTTCTGCATTTTTATCCAGCGTTTGTGCAGGAAACTCCCCTAGTGTTTCTTATTTCTGTGGTACTTACTCAAATGTACACGTAGAGGTCATGATTCTACAGTGTGTTGAACTACTCATGCATCTATGCTCCCCACTGTTTGTTATGTATTATATACAGAGCTATGGAAGATTTTGATGCTATATGAAAAAAAAAAAAAAAAAACACCAAATAATAATCTGCTATATAGCTAAACAAATGTACTTAGGATGGAATTGTAGCATTATTGCAACAGAAATACCTGTAAGAGCTATAAAAAGTTTACTCATATGTGCCAAAAGCCAGCACAGCATTCCCTTCATTATATGAGCAACACAGTACTACAGGCATGTCCATACTATTCTTGATGTTAGGGTGTACTACAAAAGCTGACACAAAATACATAAAACTCACTAAGTCTATACATGTTTGTAGTGCACAAGTCATTAGAAGTCTTTTGCAATGTGTAAGCACACTATAGTACAAAGAGAAACACACAGACCGACTGTCTTCATGTGGCTATAGGTGAGCAGAGAATAGAGTCATGTTTACTCAGACTTCCTGTTGTAAAGTTGCTATGTCCTGTAGCTCTGGTCATACATACAAACCTCTCAGATATCATGTGACCATTTTCTTTTGTTTTTGGCAGTGCCCCATACTACAAGTGGCCCACAGCATTAAATACCTCAAAGTATTATAATTTAATTGTGAATAGAATTGGAAAGTGTCAGAATATCTACCAGTTTATCATTGCAGTACACACCAGTGTGAACGTACAATTACAATATAACTGAATTGCGTTTGTTAGGCTATATATTGTCCGGCAAAACGTACCAAACGTAAGTGTGAGCGAAACTCCTCAAGGTTTGCTTTTTGTGACACAACCAAGTGTAAAATGAAGTGAATAAAATACATACACTTGACAGATATTTTAACCCCTTCCTCACGCTACAGATAAAAAGCAAAAAAAAATAAAAAATAATAATAATCACACCTGGACCTAGGGGAAATTCAGCCTGAGGCTACTTTCACACCAGGACGTTGCGTTTAGGGGACGTTATAGGGCACATAACGTGCCCCTAACGCAACGCCTGGTGGTGTTGGAGCGGGACGCTACCAAGAGCCGTGTTACAAGCAGCTCTTGGTGCGCCTGCTCTGTCGGAGGCACTGCGGAGACCACGTGAGCGGAGCTCTCTGCATCACGTGGTCCTGCCAGCCAATCCGCGGCCGCTCCAGAATGTAAACACTGCAAGTGCAGTGAATAATAAGTAGCCATGTGCCTGGCTACGTAGCAGCCTCTCCCCGCCTCCTCTCCGCCCATAAAATGAAAAAAAAACCCCTACTGAGCATGTGCAAACCGTCTAACGCGGCTTAGTTGCGTGTAAAGTACTGCATGCAGTACGTTATGTAGACGTGCTGCGTTACAATGTAACGCAACGTGGGCACTGAACAGCCCATTGATTTTTCATTGCTGTGAGTTGGGCTGCGTTACAGGCTGCTCTAACGTGCGCCTGTAACGTCCCACTGTGAAAGCAGCCTAAATGAATAAAATTGTGGGTTAAGACTGCAAACGAAAAATAGAGGTTCTAATCAATCATTGATGTAACCTAACCAAACCTCAGAACAGAACTTTGGGACAGACTATCAGACTTTAAATAAATATTGTTGAAATGCATTTAATGGGAATTAGAAAACAAAAGTTTGCCTTCTTAAAACAGAAAGAATTTGCAATAATTCAGGTTGGAGTGAGCTCCGAGATGTCTCCCAGGGCATCACTGCTGAATATATATGCAAATTAACCATTGTTAATGGGAATTAGACATGTGTAAAATAACTGATACTTTGTTGTCAGAAGGCTAAATTTCACACAAAAAGAAAAAAAAAACCCCGCAACTGTTATTTCTGAGAAGGTAAAAAAGAAATAATAATAAAAAAAAAAAAAAAAAACACAATAGCCTTAAAACCTTTAGGTAATGTGAATGGTGCTCAGTTGCAAAATAATTTTGCATGTCAACTCACTGCTTATACAATTCTATGGAGCGATTCACAGTAACAGACCGTGTTATTGTAACTTGCTGCATGGAGGCTTTGTAATAAAGTCCAGTCTCCATTCCACACTCATAACACATGCGTTATACAAATGACCACTGTGAATCTAGCCTTGGGCTAGCCTTGGGTGGCCGTCCCTGTAGCAGCAGGAAAGCAATGCAACAGATCGGGATAGCAGCGCCACGCTGTATGATGCGTACTGCATTGGATACATTGAGGCAAACAGTCAATGAAAAGTATGCCTATCAACATGCAACATACATACAGTGAAGCATTCATTGACACTGTATGTGAGGGAACACAATGCAACATCCCACCGTGAACTTGGTCTTTATGCATAGGTGCATGTATGATACCTAAATAGGAAATCACATGCAAAATCAATATTGCAGGTTTGTTTTAGGTTTTTTAGAGGCCTTCTGCACCTCCTAAATTTTACAAACTCCTTCCCTATAACAGCAGCCTGTACATATATAGTATGCTGCATTGCTGATCAGTGATGTCATTCTGATCGGTTGTACAGACGGTGGCATAGCAATAGGGGATGCAGAATGTTACTGGGACACATTTCTACTGAGGCAGGGTTTACATTTAGGCTTCTTGCACACAGGGACATTACAGGCGCACGTTAGTGGAGCCTGTAACGCTCCCCCAACGCACAGCAATGTAACACAAGTGGGCTGTTCACACTGCCCACGTTGTGTTACATTGTAACGCAGCAAAGTGCTGCATGCTGTGCTTTCTCCGCGGCTAAGCCGCGTTAGACTGTTTGCACATGCTCAGTCATGTTGGGGAGGAGGGGAGAGCGGCCGGGCACATGGCTAATTAATATTCACTGCACTCATTGACGTGCAGTGTTTACTTCCTGGAGCGGCCGCTCTGCGCGGCGATCGGCCGGGCGGGACCACGTGATGCCTCATGCGTCCAAGAGTACGCATCACGGACGCCAGAGTGAGCTGCACAACGCGGCTCACTCCGACGTCCACACCAGAGAGCACCAGGCGTTGCGTTAGGGGCACGTTATGTGCCCTATAACGTCCCCTAAACGCAACATACTGGTGTGTTACTAGCCTCATTAAAAATTGTATCCGAAATTGGCAAAAACTCTATAGCTGTACCTGTAACGCATTTCACTGCTATTAAATTTCATTTTAAGCATTACCTTGTACTCATACTGTGCTGCGTGATCTGTTTTTTCTTGTATTCCTGTATTGTCTTATTGCTGTATATCACCCTAAATATTGTCTGTAACCTAAACTAATGTCCAGCGCTGCATAATATGTTGGCACTTTATAAATACAATTAATAAATAAATAAATACATTTTTAATTGTGTTCAATTCTGCATTTTTGTGATTTTACTTCAATTAGCATGGCACCTCTACTTTTTGTGTGCGCAATGTGCGTTTTAATACAAGACAATTGGAAAGCAGAAAAATCAAATACTTTAAAACAGAGAGTGTTGTTAACTTTCTACCCTACCCTAAATATATAAACAAATCAATTTCTTTCCAGCGCTCTAGAGTAATTATTTAAGCTTCTTATGCTAATGCATTCAATAGCTTGTCATTGTCACCTGCTTCAGGGAGTGTCACTGCAGATCAGGCAGCAGACTTGCACCTATTTCTGGAGAGCAGGACACCTGGCAGCAGCTAATTGTTCAGCAACAAGCAATAGATAGCAAGTTCTGTATTATGATAAAGAACATGCAGAAATACACACAGGAACCAGCCCAGCTGCAATGCATTAATAGGGAGGAAGGAGCAGCCGCATCCCTACCAATCAGAGCTCATCAGGTGCACCATCCGCCCGCAGGGAAGCCTCTACCTTACGCACAGCGCGCAGACCGATGAAGGGATGCTCCGTTATCTCTGCGCTTCTCTCTGGGATGGTCCTCAGCATACTTCTCCCTGATCACTTCCCTTCCTGGTGAAGTCGCCCTGCAATGACGTCAGATTTGTCACCAGGCCCAGCCCTGTGCCCTCTTAATGGCACTCTGCACGTCTGCACGCATCTCCCATATATGGACACGTTCCTGACATGCCGCGATGTCACTCTCACGCCTAGACCCTGAATGGCTGCAGCAGAACTACCATTCCCATAGGTTCCCCCAGCTACAGTAAAACAGCGTAAAGCTGTAATGCCTGCAGTGCATTTTGGGAAATGTAGTCGGCTGACTCGCTGGTCTATTATTATTATTTCGTGTATGTATATAGCATCTCACAAAGGGGCGTACAATCTAATCCTTACAATAGTCAATGTTAGTATTTTAGGGTGAAATCTGTTTTTTTATACCACCACCCAATGTTGATGTTTGACTATGGTACTATATGCTAATATGCACAATAAAAAGCTATTCTACTGGAGTTGAAATGTCAAGTAAATGCAATGGTCTGCTGCACTCTGAGCTGCACTGCGTGAGAATGGCTTAGAGCCAATTCATATTGGTTGCTGATGCTGAAACCAGGAAAATTAACCACTTCAATTCTGGGGATTTTAGGAAAACTTTAGCCCTTTTTTTATTGAAAAGTGAAATAACTGTAATGTTCCTTTAATAGGTACAAATCATTTGTTACAAAAATCCTCCTGTAACAGGCAAGCTGTCTCTACAGCTCCGTGTATTCGTCTTGCAAGTCGAATGTTGATGCTGTAGGAAGAGGCAGAATGGTAGCATCCCTGTTACCTCCTTGTTTTCTCCCCTTCCCTCCCCCCCGCAGTGACGTCAGTCTGTCAGCTTCTCCCCCCCCCCCTTTGTGCGGGCTACTTTTGTAATCTGCTCTGCTCCTCCCTGTGAGGCTCAGGAGGCAGAGAGATCTGCTTCCTGGTGCATTCTCTGCAGCAGCTCGTCCCTGTGTGTAAGACACAAACAGTAGGAAGAGAGCTGCCACGTGGTGCATCCTGATGCATGCCTGCATCGTTCTGGATCGTCTGCATAGTGGCAAAGAGTTGTAAGTTTATTTTAACACCCTACTCATAGCATCTCTCTCTCTCTCTCTCTCTCTCTCTCTCTCTCTCTCTCTCTCTCTCTCTCTCTCTCTCTCTCTCTCTCTCTCTCTCTCTCTCTCTCTCTCTCTCTCTCTCTCTCTCTCTCTCTCTCTCTCTCTCTCTCTCTCTCTCTCTCTCTCTCTCTCTCTCTCTCTCTCTCTCTCTCCAAAATCAATGATTCCCTATGAGATTGTTCACATATGAGCGGTAGGGAAAAAGCAATTTGTATAGCGATTTCCCCAGCGCTTTTAAAAATAAATACATTGTATTTAAGATTTTCCGGGTCAAAGAGTTCACTTCCTGACAAGTGTTAGGAAGTGAAAAAACAAATCGCTCTGCAAAAGTGCTTAGAAAAGTAGGGCCTCACAATCTAGTCCCTACCATAGTCAAAGTCTAGGGCCAATTTACTAACCTTTATGTTTTTGGAATGTGGGAGGAAACCTGAATGTGTTCAGAGGAAACCCACACAGGCACAGGGAGAACATACAAACTCCTTGCAGATGTTGACCTGGCTGGGATTTGAACCAGGGACCCAGCACTGGAAGGTGACAGCGCTAACCACTACACCACTGTGGTGCCCGCATGCATGTATCTATCAAACATCTATGCATGTATTCAACAGATGACTTGTTTATTGCTTCTCTATACATATAAACTTCTTTAATTATTATATACTAAAGTACTGTATTTTTTGGGCTAACACACTCCCTCCCCCGTGCCCCCCACCCCACCCACCGTGTGTGTGTCGGGAAGACAGTGCGGCTTATAGTCCAAATAATACATATTCGGACCTGCGCCCAAGGTATGTGTCCTCCGCCCCCCAGGGTCTGATGCCCTGTCCTCTGGCTACCTGCATCCTTTGTCCTGTATCCCCCATGTCCCATCCTCCGATATGTCCTGCAACATCCCCTGTCCTCTATCCTGTGTCCTGCAATGTCCTCTATCCCCCGTGTCCCTGGCCCCCTGTGTCCTCTGATGTGTCCTGCTATGTCCTTTATCCCTCGTCCCACTGTGTCCTCTGATGTGTCCTACAATGTCCTCTATTCCCTGTCCCCCTGAGTCCTTTATCCCCCATGTACCCGTCTTCCTGTGTCCTCTGATGTGTCCTGCAATGTCCTTTATCCCCGTGTCCTGGTCCCCCTGTGTCCTCTGATGTGTCCTGCAATGTCCTCTATCCCCCTGTGTCCGCGGATGTGTCCTGCAATGTCTTTTATCCCCCGTCCCCCTGTGTCCTCTGATGTGTCCTGCAATGTCCTCTATCCCCCGTGTCGCCATCCCCCTGTGTCCTCTGATGTGTCCTGCAATGTCCTCTATCCCCCGTGTCGCCACCCCCTTGTGTCCTCTGATGTGTCCTGCAATGTCCTCTATCCCCCATGTCCCCGTCTCCCTGTGTCCTCTGATGTGTCCTGCAATGTCCTTTACCCCCATGTCCCCGTGTCCTCTGATGTGTCCTGCAATGTCCTCTATCCCCCGTGTCGCCGTCCCCCTGAGTCCTTTGATGTGTGCTGTGATATTCCCCATGTCCCGCCCCTCTTTGTTACCCTCTGTCTTACATACACGCCACCTCGCAGCTCCATTAATCGGAAGTAGCCAAAGTTTTGGAGAGCCGAGATCCTTCCTTCCTACTTCCGATTAATGGAGATGTGAGGTTGCATGTATGTAAGACACAGGACACGGGGGGGCGGGAACACGGGAATTAGAGGACAGGGGGCATCGCAGGACACAGGGGGGTGTGGACACTGGGGATAGAGGACAGGGGACATCGCATGACACGGGGGTGGGGACACTGGGGATAGAGGACAGGGGACATCGCAGGCACATCAAAGGACACGGATAGAGGACAGGGTACCTCAAAGAACACGGGGGACAGAGCACTGGACACCAGAGGGCATGGGCACAGAGGACAAAGGAAGACAGGGGGACAGAGAACATGGGACACAGGAAGGGGGGAAAGGGAACAGAGAACACAGTTACCCTGGGGGACAGAGGGGGACTCAAGGGGGACATAATAATTGGGGTAAAAGGGCCTTAAGACAGCCCTGCACCATAGATGCACCAGGTTTAGTTTATATTTTTTTTCCCTTGGTTTTTGTCCTCTAAACCTAGGTGCATCTTATAGTCTGAAAAATACGGTGCTCATAATCTTATCTTTATTTTTCAGCATGTTACAAAGCATATCCACTGTTATTTGCCATAAACAATTCTGGATTTTCAACCAGCTCTTATATTGTAAAGTCTTCCTAGATATGACCTACACTTGTATACCAAGCCAAAATGTGTACTCTAAATCTAGACTGACTACTGATATACGTGGTACGGTAATCTGTTTACAATTGAAATAACATAATTCATGTTGTTTTCACGTGTAACTTTCACTCTAATTTTTATATGCAAATCAATATTTTAGAAAGTAAATATGTTGTCATGGCAATGAATATTATTAGGGCTCTGCACATTTTAATTACCTAATATTTTCCAGGAAACCTGTAAACATTCTCCAGATTTTCATGCCTAAAATAGTGGGGTGTGGTCGTTATGGGAGCATTGGTTTTTTTTTTTTTTTTGGACACATCTGCCTAGAATAGTGGATGAAGTTGGGGTCTATAGGGGCACATCTGTCTGCAATACTACAGGTAGGGGTGCTCTTTACGGGCACATCTGCCTACAAAAATGGTGGCTGGGGTGTTGTTAGGTGCACATCTGCCTACATTGCTTGTGGTAGGGGGGGGGGGGGGGGGGGTGTTACAGACAATACAATACTGTGAGGATCGGAGTGCCTATAAAACTGTGGGGAGTGTTGTTGGTAGGGCACATAAGATTATCAATGTATGTATCTATAGACCAATAGTCATTTGTCGACCATTATTTAGGATTTTAACAAGCTATTATTTAGGATTTTCAACCAACTTTTTAATACTTTTTTCATAAGTGTACCATACTGCTTCCACTTTTAACAACTTGGTCTAATAGGAACTGTCACTCTAATGCTGGGCATACACTGCACTTTTCCTTTTTTTTTTTTTTTTTTTATCAATCGAGCCGCTGACGGCTCGATTGATAATTTCCGACTTGTCCGATACCCCGCCGGATCGATTCTGCGCTCGATACCCGCGGGCGGACAATGGGACAAAAATGAGTGGAAGATAAGAAGCGCCCACGGGAACGAGCGGGAATCGATCCGGGCTCCCGCAGGGACGCGCTGGAATCGAGCCAGCGGCTCGATCCGGCGCATCAGTGTATGCCCAGCATAATACATCTCTTTATTCTTAATGTTTATGCAGTTGCATGTATTGTTATCCTTGTGAATATCATATGAAGTAATCACATACTACTTTCCTTATTTTTACAGGATTATCTTCAGTACTTCCTCCTAACATCTTCCAAACAATCTTTCGGTGTTGAATCTAGCACCAGTAGTGTCAGCTCTTCAGACCTCTAACTTCTCTGGCAGCATCAAGGCACAATTTGTCCAACACCTCTTGCGAGACTGCTTACTTACTTGGTGAGTTAATGTTTCCATATATGACATGACATTAAATATCCTGAAGTCTTTAGTCAGCTAGTTCTGTTCTGTCACACACTTTTCTTCTCATAGCCCTGTAGAACCGTTATTATCATGAGTAAAAAATCTTGTCTCAGACTGTCCTTGTCTGAGTGTGCAGAGCCTATAGTAGTAGAGGGCTGCCTTTTTATTAAAGGAAATACTGTGAAATGCTGCTAGTTAGTGTTGTAAAAGAGATCACTGTTGGAATCACAGCTCCATCATTAGGGCCAACTGCATTCACCCACCTATTGAGCTAGTGGATTTTTTTTACTTAATGACAGAGCTGTGGTTCTGCAAGTAGCGCTTGCCCATGTCATTGAAATCTTTATTCCATTTAGATTTTGGAGTGTTGTACAAGAGGCAGTGTGAGGATTGCAGAATGCCTACAAGGGGGACAGAGGAGGAGACTGGGGGACAGAGGACGCTCGGGGATAAAAGGGGACACTAGGCAGTGTTCTCCCCAGATTTTTTTCTCCAGCCGGGTGGCATGAAAAAGTAGCTAGATGGGGCGCAAGTGGGAGAATGCAGGGTTGACGCAACTCTGCTTAACTGCTTACAGCATAGGAGGAGGAGGAGGAAAGCCGATGACAGCCGGGTTCTCCCCAAAATTAGCCAGGTGGAGCACCCAGCTAAAAGAGCCTGGGTAGAACACTAACACTGGGGGACAGAGGTGGACACAAGGACAGAGGAGTACATAAAGGGTATAATGGTACCTTGGGCCCATAAAAGGTAAAGTGGGACAGAGCAGGACATGGTAACAGTGGAGCACGCTGTGGGACTGAGGAGGAAACTGTAAATTTCAGTATTTAATCTTACTTATCATCGGCAATATTGATAAAATGACCACAATTAGTCTCCTATCAGCTTGGACATTCAAACAGCTGTTATCAGATATATTAAGACCATGGACGCTCAAGCTGTTTAATAAATGTATTAAATTCATTCCTAATTGCAAGGTATTAATTTTGTCAGTAAGACAATCAGTGTTTATGCAAAACAAGAATATTAATATCATTGCAGATCTTGAGGTAGCTGCGATCTGAAGTCAGCTCTACTAAACTTTATCTACTTTCCTAATTAGGAAGCTGTCATCAGAAGTAAGCTAAACTATGAGCCACAAAATTAATATAAAGCAATAAGAAAGGAGAGTAAAAATAGTGGTGAAGTACTGCTAAAACTAGGTATGGATCTTATATACAAAAAAACTCTAGTTTACAAAGTGTTTCTTAAACAGAGGAGGACATAGATTGACAGAGTAGGACTGGGGGTAGAACATGGGGAGACTGAGGAGGCCAAAGGGGGACAGAGGAGTATACATGGGGAAACAAAAGATATAACAGGGACAAAGAAGCACACTAGAGGAAGAAGGGATAGAGGTGGAAAGGTCGGTAGAGGAGGAAAGGTCGGTAGAGGAGGACACGGATAGTGAAGGAGAAAGTGGGACAGAGGAGGATAAAGGGTAACACAAAATATATTAAGGGACAAAGGGGTACCCAAAAGTGGACAGAGTAGGACATGAAGACAAAGTAGCACAATAAGAGGACACATGGGGGACAAAAGGAACACCCAGGATTTAATGGTAATAGTGATCTTGCCTATGAATTTTATTTTTGATTACTTGTACATGACTTGTAAATTACAGGAATCAGATTTAATAAACCAGTTTTATTGATGAAATCCTAATTTATTATAATTCTTTATTTTTTTTATTTTATTTTTATTTTATTTTTTAGTGATTTCTTCTGCAGAATGCCTACCTGTATTATAGAAGGATGCCCTAACAAAAAGGGGAGGACTACACAAGAAGGCGTCATCCTTCACAGCTTCCCAACACGTTTTGATAAAATAATTAGATGGTTGGAAGCCACTGGTCAAAATTTTGAAGATATAGAAGCGGTTGCAGACAAAATACTAGAGGGTAAGGATAATGACTTATTCAGGTTGTGTTCTGCACACTTCACGCCTGAATGCTATAAAACTAACACAAAAAGAAAAACATTAATGAAGGATTCCCTTCCAACAATCTTTACAATACCAAGATCAAAAATTCTGATTAATGAAGATTCTATTTTATTACATAGTAGGAAAAGAAGGAAAACTGAGCATACCACAGAAGACTCTGTGCAAAAGCCAAAAGTATGTGGTACTTGTAAATGTAGCTTCGATGTCCGTCCTAAACCGAGTGCAACAGACTCCTCCACTCAAACAGATATGAATGATTTAGAAGATATTAAACCAACTTTTAACGAAGACCCTCACAGTAAACATGCATATTGTGACACATCTTCCACATCTTTTAGATCAACCGGTTGTAATCTAAGTCGGAATCTTGACATTGAAAATAATTTGCTGGTCAACACTTTGTCACCCTTACCATTGAATCCAAAATTCAATTTGACAATTCAATCCTCATCAGTATGTAGACCGCATGAAGTAATGGGTAATACTTTACAGCAATCAATAGCAAAAAGTGAAGATCTGGATGATTCATCGTTGTTCTATCCTGTTGTTCCAAAAAAAGAAGTTAGTGATCCCGATTTCAATCCACTTGATGCTTCTATCCCGGATTCAGAGTACAGTCATGTCCCCTTCACAGAAGAAACACTTGATGAAGAAACATTTGAAATAAGTGATGATTACTTCTCCAAAATCATAACAATGCAGAAATTTATTGTGTTTGAAAAATGTCTTGATGAGCTGGTGAGAAAAGTTCGATGTCAGTCGTCCACTTCTTGTCTCAAAAAAATACATACAATTAGCAAACAATTCAAAGGATCAGCAGTAATAATTAGAGCAGTCTGTGAAGATGGTCATCGATTTAAAGTTTTTGAATCACAACCCAAGGTGAAACATAGATATGCAGGAAATGTGTTACTTTCTTCCTCAATAGTCTTTGCTGGACTTGGCTACACAGGATTTTGTAATTTTTCAAAAATATTTGGCCTACGCATAATCAGTGAAACAACCCATTACAGTTACCAAAAAAATTATGTTTTCCCTGCACTAGATCTCGCATGGCAGAAAGAAAAAAAAAATGTGAAAGAGCAAATTACAGGCAAACCAATTGCTATCAGGGGCGATGGCCAGTGCTATAGTCCCGGCCATTGTGCCGAAAACTGCGTGTATACTCTGATGGACTTGGTTTCAGGAAAAATTATTGACTTCGAAGTAGTACAGTCAACCCAATGTACCTCATCCTCTGCAATGGAGAAATATGCTTTCGAGATTTGTATGTGTCGCTTAAAGGACGAAGGAATTGATGTGTTTGTTTTTGCCTCAGACCCCCATGTTGGTATAAGAAAACTAATGAGTACAAAATTCAGTCACATCCTTCATCAGTTCGATGTATGGCATTATGGCAAAAACATTTGCAAAAAAATTAGTGAACTAAGTAAAAAAAAAGAGTTCAGTTGTTTAACCCCTTGGATAGAAAAGATCAACAATCACTTTTGGTGGTCCATTAAAAATTGCAACAACAATGAGGTCACATTACAGGACAATTGGCTTTCAGTACTACATCATGTACTCAACGTCCATGACTGGATTGATGATGACGGAGTACGTCACACTTGTAAGCACCGACCCCTCACAGACACTGAGATTGAAACAAGTATTTGGCTACATGAAGATACTTCTGCGTACAAACAATTGAAAATAATTATCGAAGACAAGAAATTACTTTCGGATCTGAAACATCTTGTTTGGTCATGCCACACCGGCCCTCTTGAAGTATTCCATAGCACTGTACTCAAATATCGCACAAAAAGAATCAATTTTGGCATTGATACTATGAAAGCAAAAACCATCCTGGCTGTGTTGGCCAATAATAACAATGTTCAAATTCCACAGGCTGTAGTGAAGAGAGAACACAAAAAAAGCCGTAAGTTGGGATCCAAAAGATTTAAGATTATGGCACCGAAAGTGAAAAGTAAATGGGATGTTCACAATTTGTCAGAAGGTAGAAAATTTGAATTTCTTCTCCCAATTCTTGAAGACTCATTCAAAATCTGTGAAGGCAGAATCCCAGTGGCGTAGCTAAGGAGTTGTGGGCCCCAATGCAAGTTTTACAATAGGGCCCCCCAAGCACTCTATAGATAGCAATTGATACGGTGCACCAAAACCTGTGAATAGCAACTACAGTGTCTGAGGTGCAAGAAGGGGATGGAGAACAGCTTGTTAATGATTGCTACTATTCAAAGTATCTATATAAGTGATTATTATGAGCACAGGACCAATAGAGAGCTAATACTGTAGTTGAGGGAGGGCCCTTTGGGGCCCATCTGGCACAAGGGCCCCGATGCGGTGGCTACCTCTGCAACCCCTATTGCTATGCCCCTGCTGGTCCTCCACCGCGGCTCGCTTCCTGTATTTGCAACTTAAATGACGCAAACTACTGCATCTGTGCGGCCCTGGCCGCTCGTGTCCTCGTCACCGGTAACTTCCGTCAGCGGGAGTGAGGACACGTGCGGCAAGGCACAGTGGCTTGCGAAATTAAAGTTGCAAATACCTGAAACGAGCCACGGCAGGGGGCCAGGGGATCGTTTAGTCCTGGCAAGGGCACAGGGCATCTACCGGGGCTGGTAGAAGCCCCTGGTAACTCTCAACCAACAATGAAAACTTCAAGCAATAACCAAATTTA
Source organism: Hyperolius riggenbachi (assembly GCF_040937935.1). Taxonomy (NCBI): domain Eukaryota; kingdom Metazoa; phylum Chordata; class Amphibia; order Anura; family Hyperoliidae; genus Hyperolius; species Hyperolius riggenbachi. The sequence goes on along the minus strand of NC_090647.1, from coordinate 449,469,839 downwards.
GAGTTTAAAAAGGGATAGTGAACAGGAGGCTGAGGTAGCAATGGGTACGTGAAGACATGCGTGAACAGAGCTCCTCACTCTCTAAACATAAGCTACACTTGTAACCTCACCTTTCAATGCTAGACCTTGCTGAACCTAATGGAACACACAGCATGGCAACATGTACAAACCTATGACACAGATCAGTGAGCATTATGGCTGCCTATGGGAAAGTGTCTGGCTCATGGCTCTGCTGGGAGGCTTCTGGCTGGGTTTAGCTGTACAGAGCTCGGATGTTAGTGGTTCTTTTCAGGATGAACCTTCCCTGGTGTGTGGAGATGACCTTATGGAGTATAGTCTACATCAGTGGTTCTCAACCTTTTCAGCACATGTACCCCTTTGTGGGTCATCCCTAAGCAAATGTACCCTCTACTGAATAAGGCGGTGTGCCGCAGCAAAAAAGTGGGTGTAGCCATGGCATAATGTGGGTGGAACCAAATACTAGCGAAATACAGGTGGTCCCTGGTTAACAAATGAGACAGGCAGGGACTGTGTCCATACTTAATTTAAAAAAAAAAAGTTAATGTGAAATCTGCTGTTGCATATTTTTAGCAATTTTGGTAAGATCTGGTATCAGAGGTGACAGCTGACAGCGTATATATGCAGAGGCGTATATCTGCGCTGGGCAGGAGTGACAGTACGATTGCCTTGCACTAGTCACGCAGTCTAACAGCACACACAATGAAAATCTATGGGCCTCAGCAAGGAAAAAGATTGGAAAAAAACAGTTTTTTTTCCACCTCCTCCAGCCTACCTATCCACTTCACTACTAACACCGCTCCTTCTCCTAATAATAGCTTTTATAAATGCTTTTGGGATTCGTTTTTTTGACAGTGATACACAGTGAGAGCTCCCTCTCACACGTCCAGCCACATGTAGCAACAGTCTTCAAATGGCGCTGGACGAAAGAGCCTCTGCCTCCTCCTTTACCTTCCCCTCCCGTGGCCTGCTCCTCTATTCCTGGCTACAGGAAAATGCTCAAACATCCCCACCCAGAAAAACGATATTTCCCATGTATTATATACATATATACTGTATATGTACTGCAGCACAGTTTAGAATCATGGGTGTAACTAGAAATCACTGGGCCCCCCTGCAAAAATTTGGATGGGGCCCCCCCATAGGTGCCAAATAATCGTAATGGGGCAGCGTTTCACTATTAAAATAATTGTATTGGGGCAGCATTTCACCATAAATCAATAGTAATGCAGCAATCTTTCACCATAAAATATTTAAAATGTGTGCAGCATTTCACCATAAAAGAATTGTAAAGGCGGCAGCATTTCACCAGACAATAATCGTCCAGTGGGCAGCAAGAAAATAATCACAATGTGGGCAGCATTTCAGCAGAAAATAATCGCAATGTGGGCAGCATTTCAGCAGAAAATAATCGTAATGGGGCAGCATTTCACCAGAAAATAATCGCAATGTGGGCAGCATTTCAGCAGAAAATAATCGTAATGGGGCAGCATTTCACCAGAAAATAATCGCAATGTGGGCAGCATTTCAGCAAAAAATAAACGCAATGTGGGCAGCATTTCACCTGCAAAAAAAATAATTTAGTCACCTGGCAGAAGTCCCCTCACCAGGCCGGCCTCTGGTGTGCAGCTCCCTGGATGATCTTGCTCCTGCAAATCTTCCGCGCTGAATGGAATAGCAGGGCTACGGGAAGATGGCGCCCGAAGCCCTGTCCTGGAGACACAGTCTCCAGTACAGGGCTTCGGACACCATCTTCCCATAGACCTGATCTGCCTGCCGAATACTATGCAGGCTTTAGCGGGGCTGCGGGGAATGAACTGGTATGGCGTCTATTAGACTCCGCGGCCAGTTCAACACCTGTGGGGTCCCACAATCGGGCAGCAGCGCACGCTATGCTCCATTCAGGCGCTCATGCGGGAGATGTGGAGTAGCCTAGCTCTCTGATTGGCCCAAATGTTGCCTGTCACAGCAGCAGCTCTGATTGGCCGCGATGGTGGTGCGGGCGGGTGCACGTGCTGCTGTGACAGGCAGCATTTGGGCCAATCAGAGAGCTAGGCTACTACACATCTCCCGCATGAGCGCCTGAATGGTGCATAGCTCAATGGAGCATAGCTGAATGGAGCAGTGGTTCTCAACCCGAGGTTGAGAACCACTGTTCTACATGCTTTAGCTGATGGCAGTGCAACAAATCAGTGGGTTAATTAAACTGATACCGGGAGAGGGGTATAGTGCAAGTGGGGAGGTTTATGGCATAATGTGCTATTGAGCCGGGCTTAATTACGGATCAGAAATGTTGTGGTTTTCTACGACTGCTGCAGATCAACTGATTCCACATGCAGACCCCTTATGATCAGAACACTAATAAACTAGCTGATCTGATAATGGCTATGGTTCTTGCAACATTTTGAGGAAAGGGTCATGTTTCAACCAGCATGACACCACCAAGGGAAACTACAGTGATTAGATTGCCGACATAAATGCCCATCTTCAAGCAATTAGATAAACACTGTAAGGGCCCTTTTGCACTAGCAGTCGCTAGCTTTCATGCTGAACGCTAGCGATTGCTGAATCGTAATTACCGGCGATTTCCCGACGTTTGCGGCCGCGATTTTGCTATGCTATGCACTGCATAGCAAAATCGCGGCAAATATTGCTCCGCCGCGCGTTCGCATTCCTGAAAAAAACCAATCGCGGTAGTGGAAATGACCTACCGCGATTCCTATGTTAAAAAGCAAACCGTAGCGATTTTAAAATCGCTAGCGGTTTGCGACTTTTCGAATCAGCGCTGGTGGAAAAGGGCCTAATGGTCTGCTCCTAACAATGTTTCATTTTGGTATGTAAGCCTTAGTTTATTTCTCTTGACTGGAATTGTGAATAATAAACACGGGGCAAATGAGTCCTCATTTGCGGTCTATTGCTTTAAATGCTAAAGTATGAATTATAAGTACAGTGACATCCCCTTGCCTTTGGATATTGACACCTGTCATTACAAATGCAAACTGAAGATGGGTCTACCTCTTATCCTTACCTCTATTCTCCTGTACAACAAAATAATAGACACATGATAGAAATCATACTATACACACCCCTTGTAGAAATAGTGTGCCCAAAATAATATTACTGCTAAGAACAAAGGGTCCATTAGATCTCACAGTGACTTCTGACCTCAACCACTTGTAGCCACTAACGCTACCCCATGCCACTGTACAAACAGTACATAATCCTGAGAGATCTGAAAGTTTGATGTACTACAGTGATGCCGGAGTGTACACTACCCAAAGAAAATTAATGATAATTCAAGTTCCAAGGTTGCTTTAAATTATTACATTTGTATTTGGAAAGGATTTTGATGGATATATGGGAAAGAAAAGTAGCACACATAGGCCCATATGCAATTTCACTTTTTCACCTGAGTTTTCTCCTAGGAGATAATGTTCATCTTATCTTTATACAAAATTTTCAGCTTTTTAACATTGAAAAACTACCCACAAATTTGGTGACAAAGTAATATCAAGTTTATTATGAGTATTTCCTTGCTTGCTGGTGGCTTAAAGCAGTAGGATCAGCCATACTATGCCAGGGAAAAAAACACATATATAAGTAGATAAATACTTGATCTACTTACATAACACATGTATTATACTGTCCACGGTTTGATTTCAGTGAATGTTATATAGTAAATGACGAGAATTCTGTTCCTGGTGGGGGCCATGTCTTTTGCCCACAGTTAAGGCTAACTCGTGATGTCATTTCTGCCCTTTACTTTTTTTCTTGTCTCCTCCAATCGCTTAGTCACCTCAGCCTTGCTTGTAACACAAGTGAGTAGGGGAAGAGGAGGAATAGATTATAGATAAAAAGAACCCCCAGCATGCAATTCTTTGGCACCGACTACCAAAGGGCCAATGTGATAACTCCAAATCATAACAGCAGAAAAAGTTTTGAAAGTTTGGAATGCAGGCTTAGCATCTTTATCACTTAAAAGAGACTCTGTAACATCTAAAACCTCCCCTGGGGGGTACTCGCCTCGGGTGGGGGAAGCCTCTGGATCCTAATGAGGCTTCCCACGCCGTTATCTGTCCCACGGGGGTCTCGCTGCAGCCCTCCGAACAGCCGGCGACAGACCCGACTAGATTCAATATTTACCTTTGCTGGCTCCAGCGGGGGCGCTGTGGCTGCTTTCGGCTCGGAAATAGACGGAAATACCCGATCTCTGTCGGGTCCGCTCTACTGCGCAGGCACCGGAAACTTGCGCCTGCGCAGTAGAGCAGACCCGACGGTGATCGGGTATTTCCGCCTACTTCGGAGCCGACAGCCGTCAGAGCGCTTGCGCAGGAGCCGGGAAGGTAAATATTGACGTCACCGCTGCTCGGAGGGCTGCAGCGAGACCCCTGAGGACGGCGTGGGAAGCCTCATTAGGATCCGGAGGCTTCCCCCACCCGAGGTGAGTACCTCCCAGTGGACGTTTTGACGTTACAGTTCCTCTTTAATACACTCAGATTTGAAATTTGATTTTTATGGTGACGATACCGCTTTAACCCCCTTGGCGGTACGCAGTTTCTCAGGCTGCGACCGCCGGGAGGTTAATTTGTAAAACAAAACAAAAAATTTCAAACGCTTTAGGACCAGAGCAACTTTGTGCATACGCCTAGCTAGCGAACCGCTAGCTAAAGTGTATGCCACCATTAAAAAAAAAAGTCCTGGGGCCATGTGATCCTCCGCGGAGGCTACCCTGTGTGTAGTACGGGGTTACTTCCAAGGAGGTTAAAGAGAACCCGAGGTGGGTTTTAAGAATTCTATTAGCACACAGAGGCTGGTTCTGCATATAATCACCAGCCTCTGTTACTATACAGTTCTCCCCTGCGCTCTGCTGTCCCCCCCCCAAAAGAAACCGCCGTGCTAGCGACACCGTGTGACATGCTGTGTGTCCCTAGCACATCGATTTCTTTTGGGGGGGACAGCAGAGCGCAGGGGGGGCCTGGGGGGGGGGGAGGAAAAGTATAGTAACAGAGGCTGGTGATTATATGCAGAACCAGCCTCTGTGTGCTAATAGGATTCTTAAAACCCACCTTGGGTTCTCTTTAAAAGGCTTTTTATGGCAAGTTGTGAAAATATCACCTAGGAGAAAACTCAGGAGAAAAAGGGAATTGCATATGGGCCATACTCCACAGCAACAGAAAGTCAACAAGTCTGATTATACAAAATTACTATTATCAGTAACAGTGCATCAGATAAGTATTCACACCACATCCTTTTTTCTGAACTTTATAATTTTACATCTTTATTTAAAAACTTATTTAAATTACCGTATCAATTTTTTTTTTACAACTATTCTACACACAACTCCCCATAATGACAATGTGAAATAATTTAAATAAAAAAAAGTGGGGGGGCGCATGCGCGGCGCGGACGGAACATGATGTAGATCCCGCTGCTCCGCAGTCAGGCTACCACTCTTCACCCAATTGCACTAGCTAAACGCCAGCTACATGCACCCAAACTGACACAAGTCCTACTGGGTATGTCGCGGAGAGGACGGAGCAAAAAAACCCAGAAAAATCCATCCCTATCAGCCGCCACACCGAGATCTAAAGCAGCGGCGGCGCCACAGGAACTAAGATGGCTGACGGAGCTCCGGCCTCCCCGCGGCAGGCCTCGCCTAAGTCTGCCAGTCTGCCGCAATCCCCGAACCAACACCAAAGCAGCACTGCAGTCCAGGCACCAGCTCAGACCCCCAACCTGGACACTCTACTCGCTGACATCACAAAGGTCTTCAGAGCGGAGCTGAAGGAAGCGGTCCGGGACTTCACCACCCAAATCAGAGACCTGGGAAATCGCGTAGCAGACTTGGAAAAACAAACAGACTCAATGGCTGAAGCCCTGGAAGACGATAAAATGGCTATCGACGCCCATTCTACTAAACTGGATACCTTCGAACTAAAGCTGGAGGACATAGAAAATAGAAGTAGAAGAGCTAACATTAGAATCCGTGGCCTACCGGAATCCGTCTCAACGGAGGAACTCAAGCCTACAGCGCTGACCCTCTTTAGTGCACTCCTCCCGCGGATGGATCCGGCTTCTTTCCGTATGGTGAGAATCCACAGGGCGCTAACCAAGCCCCGCAATACAGATCTCCCCCGAGATGTGATCCTGAAATTTCAGTTCGAAGAGGTACGTGACATCGTATTAGAAGCGGCCCGCAACCTTACCTCCCTTCCGGATGTCCCTAACTCAGTCCAGCTATTTGCAGACCTGGCCCCCGCTACTATACAACGTCGGAGGGCACTCCGGCCAGTCACCCTCGCGCTGCAAAAGGCCTCAATCAAATACCGCTGGGGGTTCCCGTTCTCGCTCACCTTTACCCACAGGGATAAAATCTATGTAGCGCGTACACCGGAGGAAGGCCGCAGGCACTTGGAGCGTCTTGGGATACCACTCGAGAAAGTCACCCAGGCTCCCCAGCCCCAAGGAGCACCGCGCCCGACCCGAGTGTGGTCGGCACGGAATACAAGGCTTCGGTCCACGCAAGCATCTGCTCCGGAGGACTAACTGCCAACATAGATGAGGCCTACTACAACCTGCTACGCCGCCATCCTGGCGTGAGTATACCTTCTCTACTTAGACGGCCCCACTACTAGCAAAAAACAGTCTCTGCTGCAGGGCCACTCCTCTCATGGACACTGCTCCCTAATTTCTCCTCTCAGGTTCCTTAGAACGGCCTGCTTCATTCTGCTAAACATGTTTATCTAGTTTTCTAACTCTACCCACTTACCCATAGCAAGAAAGGATCCCATACCCCTGCAAAATCCCAATCTTCAAACTAGCCATCAAACACACTGATTATATAAACAAGATCAACGTGTCAGGTTGTACTCCATGCCAGTTGGACTATTTTGTTTCCATATTCATGAGAACTGCACTTATTTCAACAACATACCATATGCACATTGCCTCTCTTACTCATGAAGAAGGGACTCACTACTATTGGCAGAAAAAGATATGCCTCGTCACATAATTATGGTTTACCTGTTAATTATATGTTAAACATAATATAAGATATGTTTTCTTTATCATTCTGTTTTAAGGATAGGCTATTATATGCCCACTAGGTGGTGCTGTTGCACCACATCTATCTAAAGCTTAGCTATGATGATTATTAGCAAATTGTTATAGATTAGGGTGGTAGCCTGTACTTGTGCACTGCTGCCTCCCACTAAATGGACAACATACTCAGAGCCATAATAACTCTGTCTATGCTCTCCATTGCCAAAGGCGATTTGCCTGTTGTTATGACCCCGTTGGTCCTATATAAATATTTTGTTCTAACTTTCTGGTATGCACTAATAACACTACAGTCTAATTACCTAAATAAAAAAGGAACCCACCCTTGCACTATATATGCAACTAATACACTGAGCTCAGGAGGCACAGCAACAACATCTAAGACAAAAATTATAATTATAACCACTACCAACCAATTTAAATGGCGTCCCTGAATATTTTAACTCACAATGCCAAGGGCCTGAACTCCCCAATAAAACGTAGAAAAGCGTTTATTGACTATCAAAAATGCTCCCCAGACATTATATGTCTGCAGGAGACGCACTTTGCCAAAACCTCTGCACCACGCTATTTTCACAAAAACTACCAACGTTTCTATGCCTCCTCAGCTTCCTCCAAACACAGAGGGGTCATCACCCTTCTGCATAATACTATCCCTTTTAGAGTTGATAAGACCATAAAAGATGAAGACGGGACATATGTGATACTATACGGCTTCTTACAAAATAACGAGATATGTATCATAAACACTTACTGCCCACCTGAAAACCCCTTACCTATAGTAAGACAAATCCTTAGGATCCTAGAAGAATACCCAAAAGCCCAAATTATTTGGGCAGGAGATTTCAATATAGCACCCAACCCATCACTAGACAGGTCTACACTCATTCCCTCCACGAGGCAATCCCAACAGTCCAAAGCTCTTCACACCCACATGTCCTCTGCACACCTGATAGATTCCTGGAGAGAATACAACCCACACACCAGAGCCTACACATTTTACTCACACCCCCATAAAACGTACTCCAGAATAGATGCAATTTACTTATCCTCATCCCTCATACCTAACCTTATATTTTCCCGAACCCACATCAGCTCGTGGTCAGACCATGATATGGTGTTGACATCCTGTACCTCTCTCACCTCCCCTATGGCAAGACCCCCATGGAGGCTTAACGAAAGCCTACTAACTAGTAATGAAACAGTATTGGAAATAGAGGAGCAACTCACAGACTACTTTAGGCTAAATGACCTTCCACATACAAAGTCATCAACACTTTGGTTTGCTCACAAAGCAACGATAAGAGGCCGATTAATTAAACTATCATCACAACATAAACGCAACAAATCAGTAAAACAATCCAATCTTGAATATAAGCTATCGAAGCTAAAAATGGCCCACGCTCAAACACCCTCACCCTACTTGCAAAAACAGATTAAAACCACTCTAGCTCAACTTAATATAATCCTATCTTCGCGCACTGAAAAGGCCATAAGATGGACGAGGTCAAAACTATACGCACAATATAATAAGCCTAACACCTGGCTAGCCAGAAAACTGAGGGAGGCACATAACCTGAACAAAGTACTACAAATACGTACCAGTAATGGGTCCATTACCTCAGACCCGTTAAAAATCCATAAAGAATTTGCTAAATATTACACCTCCCTATATGCCCCCAAACCCGTAAGTCCCTCCTCAATCTCGCCATACACCTACCTACGTCAACTAACAACACCATCGCTCAGACTTGAGAAAGCCTCAACTCTCAATTTACCCTTTACCAATGATGAGCTAAAAGATGCAATTAAGCGCCTCAAAAATGGCAAATCCCCCGGGCCTGACGGCTTTTCAGCCCTATACTATAAAAAGTTTAAGACCTTACTCTCACCGTCCCTACTAAAATTCTATAACACCATACTACTGGGAAAAACCCCACCAACCGAATTTTTAAATTCCATGATAGCAGTGATCCCAAAGCCCAACAGAGATCCCCTAAACGTTAAAAACTACCGCCCCATCTCCCTGCTCAACATAGACTATAAGCTCTTCACATCCATCCTGGTAACTAGATTGAATAAATACTTATCGCCACTGATACATAGGGACCAGGTGGGATTCATCCCCCTTAGACAAGCACCCGACAACGTACGAAAAGTCGTGGGCCTTCTCCATGTCGCCAAGAGAGATAAAATCCCCTTAGCACTTGCTGCTCTGGACATGGAGAAGGCCTTTGACACTATAGATTGGGACTACATGAAAGCTGCACTACAAAAAGTGGGAATCGGAGGCAATTTCCTACAGGCAATTAATGGTTTATACTCCCTTCCTACAGCACAGTTAAAACTGCCCACATCAACCCCGATAACCATACCAATTAGAAGAGGCACCAGGCAGGGCTGCCCGCTATCCCCAGCTCTCTTTGCCCTAATAATTGAACCCCTGGCGGAAGAAATTAGAAAATCACCTGATATACAAGGCCTGAAGGTAGCTGGAAAAACATATAAAACAAGCCTCTTTGCCGACGATCTTCTCCTGACACTCACTTCACCACACACATCAATCCCAAACTTGATAGACCTAGTAAAGAAATTTGGCTCTATATCAGGACTACACCTTAATATAGCTAAAACAGAGATCCTATTTGCCAACGTTCCCCGACCCCAGGCTGTTCACTTAACCTCCTCCCTAGGACTTACGCTGCAACATAGATACATAACATATCTGGGTATAAAAATCTCTACTAACCCTGCAGACCTCTATGACCTAAACTATAAGCCTATGATATCCCTACTACAAAGAGACCTACAAAAATGGAACCTTCCAACTATTTCATGGTCAGGTAGAGTCCAGGCAGTGCGTATGAATATACTTCCCCGTATATTATACCTGTTTCGTACAATACCGATATTAATCACGCAAAAACATCTCAAGGGCCTACAGGGAGATATTTTTAAATTCATAAATAACAACAAAAAAAGCCGTATAGATCGTAAAACAATGATCCTAAATAGAACCAGAGGGGGAATGGGAGTTCCGAACCTAATATCTTACTACAGAGCCGCTCAAATAGCCCAAATGGCGCAAATCCATTCTGACCTTAACCACCCACTTTGGGCTCAATTGGAGTCAGATCTGCTCCAACCCTATACTCTCCCCGCACTCCAATGGTCCACATATCCAACCCCCACTATGGTGAAATCTCAATCCCCTTTGTCGGCCCACTCCCTTACTATATGGAGACTAATTAGATTCAAAAAGAACCTGCAAACAAAGATACCAAAGCTTCTCCCACTCTACGGTAATCCCATGTTTACCCCAGGCCTTGACCCACGCTCTTTCAGATGGTGGAGAACCAAAGGCATCACGCATCTCAAACACTTACTGGTAAATGACAAAATACCAACTTGGGACCAATTTAAAACTAAAGTTGAGTTTCCACCATCTGAATATTTCGCAGCAATGCAGATATACCACTTTCTAACCACTTTAGGCCCAAAAAACTCCTCCCTACCACAACGAACCTCTTACGAAGCATGGTGTGACCTTAGACCCTTAGAGGGTGGCCTCATTTCACTGCTATATTCCCTACTCTCTCAACCCTCTGATCTGACTAAACTTAAAGTAATGCTGGCCTGGGAATCTGACCTGGGCATTACACTCACCCCAGAAAGATGGTCCAAATGCTGTACTGCACTCACCAAAGGTAGTACATACTATTCCCACATAGAGACTAACTACAAAATTCTCCACCGCGCCTATATTACACCCCTAAAATTACATAACATCGACTCAAGCAAAAGTAATTTATGCTTTAGAAACTGTGGGAGGGTGGGAGACATGTCCCATATGTGGTGGTTTTGTCCGGTGGTTCAAACTTACTGGACAAGGATCACCGCACTCATAAACACAGCCCTGGGCACTGCTCTAGGCCCAGATCCAGGGCTTTTACTTCTTGGAGATAAACCTCCTAAATGGAAACATCCATCCCATCGATTAGCACAACACATAGCAAAAGCCGCCAGATCCCACATCGCAAGGCAATGGATGCAGCAAACGCTCTCCATCCAATCGACTGACAACATCATCCTAGATATAATGATATCCGAAAGGACCCTCGCAATCATTAATGACACTTTTGATACCTTTATTAAAACATGGCAGCCCTGGCTGAGCGCCTCAGACTTAATTGGCCTCCGCTCATGTACTTTCTCGCTGTGATCGCCATTCTGTCACTGGACTTAATATACGAAAAGGGTTCCATTTCCCAACTGTGTTATATTATCCCTCGCATAGAATATGTGCATACCTGTTTCTTGTTATGTTCATGTTGACTGTTTATCTCAATATATATAATCTGTCTTGTCCTGAAATGGACACTTTTACCATCGCTGTTAAGATTACCTACTAAAATTATTCAATAAAACTCTTTTGAAACTAAATAAAAAAAAGTGAAATCACGTGTATATTAGTATTCAAAGCTTTTGCTCAATACTTTGTAGATACACCTTTGTCAACTATACCAGGCTCAGTATTACTGATTATTATGTTACAAGCTAAGTTGTCACTACCATACTTGGGCAGTTTTGCACAGTGTATAATAAAGGAATTATTTGGTCATGAAACACAGTGGCCCACATACACTAATTCTACTGTACAAACAGTATATTCGTCTGTAATGATCACAACATGCTGATGCTGCAGTTTGAAAGCAATGCAGGGAAAAATTGGAATGTAGTCACTATATATTACTAAACACGTTTCACATATACAGTATACACTGCTAGGAATGTTTGATTAATTACATTGGTACAGACTAACCAGCAAGCTCATGGTGAACCAGAACTCATTGGAGTGTGTGAGGGGCTACAATGTTCCTAAAAGCCCCCTTACTAAAATGCTAAGAAAAACAAAAGTTTGCTTTCTTAAAACAGAAAGAATTTGTGATAATTCAGGTTGGAGTGAGCTTGAGATGTCTCCCAGTGCTTCACTTCTCAATCTCAGTCCAACCTGAATTATCGCGCATTCTTTCTGTTTTAAGAAAGCAAACTTTTGTAATTCCATTGGATGCTTTATTGATATTCGGGTAATAAACAGACTGTAAGTGGCTTCAGAGTCACCCTCTGTCCACAACTTATTGATCTCTGTAAAATGCATTAATGTTTCAAAGTTTTTACATACATTTAACAATGTACGGTTATTCTATGATTTATTATCTGTTATATTGAATGAGAGTTAATTTTAACTTGACTTACTTGAAAATATTGACATACTTTGTTGCACAAACAAAAAAAAAAGTTTAATAAACATTTTCTAAGTAGAAAAAGAGCAGTATAAATGTATCTTTTGTTACAATTAATATTTGTTAAAATTACAATATTATACATTTAATTACTCATAATGTCCTCAGTAACATAATAAATGTATATGGTTTTCCTCTACTTTTCAGAATATAAAATGCACCTTTTCTTTTATACAAATGGTTAGAAAAAGTCCCTGTGTCATATATTCCAGCAGCATACGTAGCACCTGCTTGGAATGTAATCTAATGTAATCCTTGCAGGACCATAGCAGTGTTCAGTTAAGCATGCATGAAAAAAAAATTGCTGCGAGGCTACACAACAGCACATGGGTTGCACACACACTTGCATGCAAGCATGTACGTCTGTACACAACTGATGTATGATGCGTGCTTCCGGACTGTACTGTACTACTGTAGCCAGATAAAGGACACCACAGATTGTTAGACGATGTAAAGTATAACAGAAATGAAATTGTATTGGGCTTCACTGAAATAGGCATTAGTCCTATCCGGTTATATTAGGACTTGTGAGTGACCTAAACATTTAGTTTTATGTAGCTTAATTGTAAATATGTAAAGAACAACTGAAGCGACAGGGATATGGGGCTGCCATAATAATTTACTTTTAAGCTCAACACACACCATACAATCTTGGTTGTACAGATTTACCAAATCTATGTAGTATAAGGGCCAACAGATTGAAAATGCCTAGTATGATTGATTGGATAAGCTTTTATACTACATGAAAGTGGTAAGATTGAACAACCAAGATTGTATGGTGAGTGTTGAGCCTTATGCAATACCAATTACTTGGCAGTACTGCTGTTCATCTGCCTCTAATGCTTGTAGCCATAGACCCTGAACAAGCATGAAGATAAGATGTTACTGAAGTTATTGTCAGATCTGATAAGATTAGCTGCATGCTTGTTCAGGTGTGACTCAGACACTACTGCAGCCAAATAGCTTAGCAAGACTGGCAGACTGCTGGTATTTTTTCTTAAAGGAAATAACGAGAGCTGGATATGGGCATAAGCCAATGCGCAATGCAGCCAAGTACGCTCCCCGTCTCACTCCCGCGTCCACGCTCCCATCGACCGGAGTTCCGCAAGGTAGGCGTGCGTGGCCAGACCGCACAAGTGGCCGGGGAGAACGGGACTGATAAGGGAGAATCCAGGAAGCTTTAGACCGGGGGCAGGGAGCGATCTGCACGGAGGGGGCACCCAGGTATGTATAAATCTTTTAGCAACCCTTTGTCTCGGGGTCACTTAAGGACCAGAGCAGTTTTTAGGTGTTCCCAATATAGTTAGCCAGGCATGGGTATCCCCAGTATAGATAGCCAGGCATGGGTGTCCCCAGTATAGGTAGCAGGCATTACTCCTTCCCCAGGTCCAGCCAGGAGCAGTTCTCCCAGCCTCCTCTCTCCCTACCATCCAGCCTTGCACTGCTGCTAAGTTCCAGGTCCCTGCAAGGGAACCTAAACTGAGAAGGATATGGATTTTTCCTTTTAAAATAATACCAGTTGCCTTACTCGCCTGCTGATCCTGTGTCTCTAATACTTTTAGCCACAGCCCCTGAACAAGCATGCAGATCAGATGCTCTGACTGAAGTCAGACTGGATTAGCTGCATGCTTGTTTCAGGTCTGTGATTCAGCCACTACTGGAGCCAAAGAGGTCAGCAGGACTGACAGGCAACTGGTATTGTTTAAAAGGAAATATCCATATCCCTCTCAGTTTAGGTTCCCTTTAATGAGGTCAAGCCGGGACCCAATACTAGAGGCAGTGCGAGGCTGGATGCAGAGCAGAGGGCAGCGACGATCGCCAGAGGAATGTCAGGAGAGGCGAGTCTGGTCCTCTTCTGTTCTGCCGCCGCTTCAGTGATCACTACAATCGGCAGCAGTCGTAGTGATCAGGAGCCAATCGCCATGGCTCCTGATCAGTTACAGTTACATCCTGTCAGCAGTATACAGCCACACAAAGGACGTAACTGTAACGTCCTTGGTCCCAAAGGCTTTTATTGTCACAGGTACAAGACAATGGGGAATATTTATCAACACAAGTGCATGCAAGATAAAGGGAAAACTATTGCAAAAGTGAGACCATTGTTTGTGCTGCTTTTTTTTTTTTTCTTTTGGTTGTAAGAGATCTACTCCAATTAACTTTGATTCAGATTGGTAGGCCCTGAGTATGTGTGCATATACAAAATATTTGTCTCCCTGCTTAACTGCTTTGGCCTTTTGGATGTATAATATTCTCCAGCCGATCGCGAGCACGCATGCTCCTGGCCCGCGGTTCGTTAGGCAGGGAATCAGTGAATCTGGACATAGTGCAGGATCACTGATCCCTTTCCCTGGCAGAAAAAGCGACAACTTCTCTCGGAAGCATCGCTCTTTCTGACCCCTACACTCCTCTAAGCGTACATGTTACGCTTAGAGTGACGTCAGGTAAACAAACTCAAGGTTGCCATCTTGTGGCCAAAAAGTAAAACTACATCTACATGTAGAAAAAACAAAAAAACACATATTTACATTAAAAAATTATTTACATCCCACCCTCCCAAAAATACCCAAATAAAATGTTTAATAAAAAAAAATTACAAAAAAAAAAAAACACGTAAATATTTACCTAAGCGTCTAAACTTCTTAAATATCCACGTAAAGATGAAATATTTCTATTTTTTTTTACTATTATAAGCTTGTAAATAGCGATGGATGCAAAATGGAAAAAAATGCACTTTTATTTCCAAATAAAATATTGTCGCCATACATTGTGATAGGGACATAATTTAAACGGTGTAATACCCGGGACTATTAGGCAAATACAATACGTGGGTTTTAATTATGGAGGCTTGTATTATTTGAAAACTATAATGGCCAAAAACTGAGAAATAGTGAATTTTTTCAGTTTTTTTTCTTATTCTTCCTGTTAAAATGCATTTACAGTAAAGTAGCTCTTAGCAAAATGTACCACCCAAAGAAAGCCTAATTGGTGGTGGAAAAAAACAAGATATCGATCAGTTCATTGTGATAAGTAGTGGTAAAGTTATAGGCGAATGAATGGGAGGTGAATATTGCTTGGATGCATAAAGTGAAACACGACTGAGGGCTGAAGTGGTTAAAAACTTTTTTGTGCTTTTATACAATTATTGAATTACCCTGTTTTTTTTGCTGCTGGGATGCACAGTGCCGGGCGATGGATGCGATGCACAAGGCCGTGGTTTTTATGGCCAACTAACAGATCTTTCTCTTATTAGATTTGATAAGGGAGGGATTTGTCTCTTGGTCGAATCTGCCCATACATCGCTAGATGTATGGCTACCTTAAGTGAACTTCTCTCCTTTTTATCTGCTTTCAGGTGTGATTTTTAAATTGTCCACACCTGTTACTTCCCCCAGGTGCATAGGCAAACGCAGGCGGGGATTACAGCTGCCCAGAATCCCCCCTCAGACCAGGCAGGTGCAGTATCTGGGGACAGGCACAAGTTGGACACCAGAATATCTAAAGGTATCCTGCAGCTCACAGCACTGCCCCCTTTCTTTCCCTGCTACAGTTGACTTTGGATGAAGCAGCAGTGTGTGTACAGAGCATGGAGCAGCTCTGGGGAACTTAACCACCCTGGCGTTCTATTAAGATCGCCAGGGTGGCGGCGCAGCACTATTTTTTGTGTTTCTTTTTTTTTTTTTTAACCGGTTCAGCACCGCAGTCCGAAAATCTCATGCATCCGAGCAACGTTCACCTCCCATTCATTCGCCTATAACTTTATTGCTACTTATCACAATGAATTGATCTATATCTTGTTTTTTCCGCCACTAATTAGGCTTTCTTTGGGTGCTACATTTTGCTAAGAATTATTTTTTTTTAAATCTATTTTAACAGGAAGATTAAGAAAGAAATGAAAAAAATTCATTATTTCTCAGTTTTTGGCCATTATAGTTTGAAATTAATATACGCTAGCGTAATTAAAACTCATGTATTTTATTTGCCCATCTGTCCCGCTTATTACACCATTTAAACGATGTCCCTATCACAATTTATGGTGCCGATATTTCATTTAGAAATAAAGGTGCATTTTTTCAATTTGCGTCCATCACTATTTATAAGCTTATAATTTTAAATAATATAATAACATATTCTCTTGACATGCATATTTAAAAAGTTCAGACCCTTGGGTAACTATTTATGTTGTTTTTGTTTTTTTTTTATTGTATTTTTTATTTCTATTTTTAATAAAAAAAGTGTATGTGGGTAATTTTTGGTGTGGGAGGGAAACTGTTAATTTTAAATGTAAAATATATATTTTTTTTAATTAAAAATGAATTGTGGTGCAGTTTACTATTCGGCCACAAGATGGCCACAGTGAAAAAAGTCCTAGATGCGAACGATTTCGCATCTAGGAACTTAAAAGCAGGGGAAATGTTTCCTGGGGGCAGAAATACCGCGCTCTCTGGAGAGAAAGCGTCGGTATTTCTGCGGGGAAGATAGATCGGTGAATGGGAATTATATCGGGGGGCTAGCGGCGGGCAGCGGGAGCGCGCGCCCGATCGCGCGCACGAGGCGGCGGCAGCAGCAGTGCCTATCCGGACGAGGAAGCTCGTCCAGATAGGCCGAACTGGTTAATCATGTAGCTAGCCTAGCGCTAGCTACTTGATTCCCCTCTCCCTGCGGCGTCCCTCCCACCCCTCCGATAGCCGCCGGTGCATATGCCCATCCGGAAATCCCGCTCTGAACGGGATTTCCTTTAGGGCTCCCCCCCGTCGCCATGGCGGCGATTGTGGTCCTGATCCACCCCTCAGCCCTGCCTGGCACTGATTGGCCAGGCTGCGCACGGGGTCTCTATCGCGGCGCATCGGCGGCGATCAGATTAGACTGTGTGTTTGTTAAAAAAATGATAAAAATCGGCCCAGCGGGGCCTGAGCGGCACCCTTCGGCGGTAATGGACGAGCTGAGCTCGTCATTACCTCCAAGGAGGTTAACAGAGTCTGGTATGAGCACAGCCCTGTGCCCTGCTGTGTGAATGCTTGACTTTCCCTATCATTACCAACCTTGTACTCATTATTATCTGTATCCAAACTGCTCCTGATCAATCCCGTTGTCGGTCAGTCGGATGGGAAATTGCATTATGTGTACCCAGCATGATGTCCTACCATATTATTATACTGTATTGTGCATGGCTGAAGGAGACCTTTCAGGAATCCCCTCCCTTGAAAATCCTGGGTTTGCCACTGAGGTGGGTTTAACCACTGTACTATCGCCGATCGGCAGCCACAGACTGGCTTCCTCAGCGTAACGCTGATTGCCAAGTCCTGGGGGCGGAGATTAGCAGGGTTTGCGCATCCCTGCTGAGTTAGGAAGCTCTGCTCAGTAAACAGCCTGCCAGCTGTGATTGGAGCTGGTAGACAGCTCTGTCACAGAGCTGTCCCCAGGAGAGGCTCACAAAGCTATCCCTCTCATTTGCTGATGCCTATGAGAGGCGATCGCTGGGATTGGATCTCAGGGGGATTAAAAAGAAAATAGTTTTATACAAAAAAATACATTTAATTAACAAATAAAAATTGCAGCAACAATCAGATGCCACCAACAGAGCGATGCCACCAACAGAAAGGAAGCTCTGTTGGCAAGAAAAGGAGGTAAGATTAATTTGTGTGCTAAGTTGTATGGCCTTGCAGGGAACTGTTAAAGCTGCAGTGTGCTGAATTGTAAAAAATGGCCTGGTTGGGGGGTGTAAGCCTGTAGTCCTCAAGCAGTTAAAGGAGCATCACCTGCTTGAAACAAACATATTTATCCACAATTTTGAAAGGGTGCCAATTATTTTGTCCAGCCCATCTTTGGAGTTTTGTGTGTCATTATGTCCAATTTGCTTTTTTTTTTTGTTTTGTCTCAATACACACAAAAATAAACGTGTGTATAGCAAAACGTGTTACTGCAATACTTCTCTGTGAGAAATACTTGATTTTCTGGAAAAAGCTCTGGGGTGCCAACTATTTCAGCTATATATATATATATATATATATATATATATATAGTTTTGCAACGCTTTACAGTGACAATCCATATTAATCAATGGCCCAGTGTAAGAAAGTGCACAGTGTATGTGTATGCTAGGATGACCCGGAAGTGCTTCCAGGGTCAAAACCATCTTGGGCAGAGAGTCAAAAATGAAATTTATTTTTTAATCAGTACCCAGCGGTGTGGAGCAGCAAAAACAGAATAGAAAATCAGGTTACCCATTTATTTTTATTGACATCACAGATCCTTCAGGAGACCACCCGCCACCTCATCAGGAGCATGTCCAGGCTTTGTAGGGAGGTCATACAGGCATGTGGAGGCCAAACACACTACTGAGCCTCATTTTGTCTTGTTTTAAAGGAAACATCCAAGCAAGATAAAAAAAAACAATCCACTTACCTGGGGCTTCCTCCAACCCCTGGCTGCCGTCCTGTGCCCTCGCCACAGCTCAAGTGGCTCCCGGTGTCCTGCGCTGCAGAAGCCGACCTCGCTCCATGGCTCGGGTCACGTGGTCCGGCCGACGTCATCAGGTCTTTACTGCGCCTGCGCAGTACAGTCCTGATGACGTCAGCCGGACCACGTGACCCATGCGTGGAGGAAGCCCTAGGTAAGTAGATTTTTTTTTATTTTGCTTGGACCTTTCCTTTAAGGACATTACATCAAAGTTGGATCAGCCTATAGTTTTTGTCCAGTTTAAGTTTGAATGTGACTCCAAATCTAGACCTCCATAGGTTGAAAAATTTGACTTCCATTGATAATTTTTGTGAGATTTTGTTGTCAGCACATTCAGCTATGTAAAGAAAAAAGTATGTAACATAGGGCCATATGCAATTTGAGGAGATAAGAAGCTTAAAACATGCGAGCTTCTTATCTCCTCACATCGCTCAGGATTTACCGGCAAATTCAATTGCCAGTTTCACCTGAGCGATGTCCTGGCGTAAAGGAGCATAACTCAGGTGAATACTAGATGTTCACTGAGCAATGCTCCTGTGTAGTGAGCAATGTGGAGCGAGGCATGAAGGACAGCTCCACGGCACTGCAGCCTCGCTCCCCCGGAAGATGCGCACGCATCCGTCACAAGAGCCAGCCTTTGCTCTTACCCGCCGTCCGTCACCTCCCGATGCTTGTCGCTACCCGCGGGACCCGCTGGGACCTTCTTTCCTGCCACCGCCGTCTTCTTCTTAATGGGAGCCCCAGCAGAAGCATCTTTGAATCTCCCTCTGGGGCTCCCCATTCATCCACTAGGTGGCCCAATGAGAATCATCCTGATTCTAATTGGACCAATGAGAAAAATTGGGCCACCTAGTGGACGAATGGGGAGCCCCGACGGGAGACTCAAAGATGCTTTGCCGGGCTCCGAGAATATTCACGGAGACGGAGGAAGGAGGAGCAGCGTGGGACATGCGGTGAGACGGGAACGATGGAAGTATGTTTTTTGATACATTTTAAATAGGTAAAGAGTCAAAACTGACTCCTTTACCCATTTAAATCCCTGGCATCTGGGGTGTCCTTAGTAAAGGAGGCTCCCAGATGCCAAAAACAGCCCGCAGACACCGGCGATAGGTCTTTTCACCTGCTCAAAACAGGTGAAAAGTTTACATCTGTTTGGTTGGAAGCATCACTTCCTGGGGGGTGAAAAATGCAATTGCATAGGGGGCAAGGAACTTGCTGGGCGATTATATCGCCCAAGCGAGTTCTTTACCGCCCCGGGGGTGTTAAATGCAAC
Organism: Hyperolius riggenbachi; assembly: GCF_040937935.1. NCBI lineage: Eukaryota > Metazoa > Chordata > Amphibia > Anura > Hyperoliidae > Hyperolius > Hyperolius riggenbachi. Next base: position 449,449,731 of record NC_090647.1, on the reverse strand, counting down.
TGCATTAGGCGACGTTACTGACGCCTAATTTAAGAACTCGCCAGCACTTATTGCTGGCGAGTTTGGTAATTGCATACGGCCCATAGTATGCTAAGAAATTCACTCTGTGGGCCATATGCAATTCACTTTTTCACCTGAGTTTTCTCCTAGGAGATCATTTTTTTATCTTCAATTTAAAATAACTTTTCAGCACTTTTCAATTACAAAAGTACCAAAAAGTAGGTGAAAAAGTACTCTCAAAATTATTTTGAGTATGTTCTTGCTTTCTGGTGGCTTAAAAGGTATTTTATTGACAAGTTTAAAAATATCACCTAGGAGATAACTCATGAGAAAAAGTTAATTGCATATGGGCCTGTGTGTGTTTACAGAGATGAGCCTGTCTAATTAACCATCATCAGCAAGTTATAAGCAAGTCTGAATCAGGGTTGTCAGCTGTGGAGCAGTGTGTCCTTGTTCTGTGCTAATATGTAAACACTGAAGGTTAACCCTTTCTGTGCTCCCAGGAATGTTCAGGAAGTTAACACTTCCGTTTTTTGGGGGATTTCTATAAGTTGTAACAAATAAATGTTTTTCTTTAAAGCATTTTATGCTGTGGTTATCTTTTAGAACAGAGAGGAAGTTGCGAGTTGAGATCCACTTGAAGGCATTCCAGATGGATTCCACAATTATACTATTATACTGAAACTGTAATTTACATTATTAAAAAAAATATATATATATGCCTGTCATAGAAACAAGTCTCACCAAATCTGCCAGTGCTGTTTGTGGAGCAGTTTCCCTGCTGCTCTTAGAATTAGTGGATTGACTACTGGTTTACTGAGCATTATTAGCAGACTTGTGGTTAGGTGGAGGTTAAGTCATGTGACCCTTTGAACTGCAGTAGCTCTACAGTATTATTTTTCATTGCTCTTTACACAACACAATCTCCACCTGTAAGATCATCCTGCAAAGTCACTATCAGTCTTTTGCTGGGTACGATTTTCCGTGCGATAGATGGATCCAATAGATAAAATCCGTCATGTCCGATATTGCTCCTGATCATTTCCGCACTCGATTTCTCATAGCTTTGAATGGAAAAAGACAAGAAAAACGAATGTAGATAAAAGAATCGAGCGCAGAATCTAGTGCGGAATCGTGACGAAAAAATGATCGGGTCGCAAAAACGTGTGTACCCAGCATTACAGTTGTCATGATCACTTCTGCAGCATGTACTGCTGGCTGCAGTTGTACTGAAGACAAACAGTTTTTGATTTCTTTGCGTGCATTTGCTCGCATAGTTTTGCGTGCGCTTACACTGAGTGTTGATTCCATCTGCAGTCGCTCTGAAGTTAATGACAGGTTAATATGCTTTTGTGAAAACAAACATTTGGCTCTATTCTCAAAGACTTCCCGCATGCGGTGAAGTACATGCGGGAAGTTTGCGACCAAAACACCGTCAAGTTCACATTCCCAAATGTTCCGCATGTTTTTTCCGCATGCGGAAAAAGTGCAGTAAAAGTGCGGGATTCATGCGGAAAATTTTCCGCAAAAGTCGGTATTTTCCGCAATAAAAAATCAATTCTCAAAACTGTTCAGGCGCATCATTTCGTCATTATTTACCGATTTTATTTTTTTTATCACCTACAAGTAGTAGGTGATATATTCCGCATCCCATTGACTTTAATGAAGTCTGGAGGCTTAAGGGCTGTGCTTGCTGGACTTTAACTTTTTTTTTTAAACACTTTTTCATGCGACCTTTTAACCGCATGATTACCGCATGAATAATGGCTCTTTCCGCATCTTTTTTCCCGCATGCGGAAAACATGCAGAAAATATTAGTGAATGTGGAAAAAATGCGGAGTTTACCGCTGGCGGAAATTTAGCGGTAAAATTTTGCAGAGTTTTTGGCTCTTAGGGCCCTTTCACACTTGTGCGTTTTCAGAGCGATTTCAGCTTTGCTGAAAATCGCTAGCGATTTGAAAAACGTGTGCACAATGAAAGTGTATGGAAGTGTTCTCATCTAAGCGTTTAGCGATTTGCTGAAACGCAAAAGCGTTGCATGCAGCGTTTTCTGAGCGATTCTGGAGCGATTAGCGTTTCAATAAAAGTATTTGAATTGAACTAGTGAAATGCAAAACGCTAATCGCTGGAAAAACGCTCTCCATACAGTGAAAAAACGCTAGGAAAAAACGCCAGAAAAACGCTCAGCGTTTTGCGTTAGCGTTTAGCGATTTCTAGTGTGAATGGGCCCTAAGTGAATAGAGCCCATTGTCTGTTGCAATGGAGCTGCAATCCCTTTCTTGCAGGCTGTATATCATTGTCTGCCCTTTGCTGCTATCAGCCTGTGATTGATTACCATTCACCTGTGTGGGAATCTGCATGTCTGCTCCCATTGGATGACCTCAGTATAAAGGACTGCTTCCTGCAGTGCTCCATAGGCTATCATAGTCTCAGATTCTGTCTGTTACTCTGTCCGAGGCCCCCCCGTTCCTAGATCTTGTGTGGACTCCACTGACTCCTGCGAAGGGGTCAGTGAGTCCCTCCAGTTCAGCTCTTGTTATCAGTAATTGTTACTTTGCTAGTCTTGCATCCTATATCGGTTCATCGCCAATATATACGCAATATATACGCATACTAGCGCAGTGTCGCTGATATATATGTACACGAACTGTTTATATCCTGTGTTCAGTCAGTCAGCTTTCAGCACGTTTTAGTAGGTTGCGCGTATCGTGATCACCTGTGCTTAGCTAGTCAGTCCTCTTCCTGTTGCCTTGCGTGGATTGCGCTCGCTTCTGCGCAGAAGTAGCGAATCCTTCCTAGTCCTGCTCCAGTTCTTAGTTAGTGTTCCTTGCTTATGTCATACAGTATATCGGTTTATCGCCGATATATACATATGTCAGTTAGTCGTTTGTAGTTCATTGATAGCTGTAATCGTAATACGCTAGGAAATCATACCTATTGTATATTTGTGTGTTATTGCGTCTGCCTTCTTGACTCTATTTCCCAACTATTCTGTCCTGTCCTTGTGAGGCACGCAATCGCATTGGCTGCCTCATTCCAGTCTGTCTTGTTATGGACGCTTGCTGTCACTTAAGCAGTGACTAGTTAAGCAAGCGTTCATTCTGTTACCTGTCCTGATCTTCTGAGTTCTGGTTTATGCGCTCAGCGCTACCTTGCGCTGAACCACTATAGTGGAAGGATTGTTTGTGGCTGTTCGGATCTATGCCTGTTCTGTGCGCCACATCTCCTGTTGAAGTCAGTCCTCTCCTCCACTAAACTGGGGATATCCTGGTTCCTTGTGCTAGCGTGTGTACCTCCTTCACGTCAGAATATACACTACGTGCTGACTGTGGAGGATATACCACCAAGCGTAACAACAGTCCTGTTGGCTGTGGCAAGTAGCTCTATATAGAGTCCTGACGTATCTTGTAATAGCTAAAGTTTTTTTTTTATTAAAGATATATAAAATATGCTGCTATCACTGGACAGTGATAAATAATTCCATACCCATAATGTAAAATATCTTTACCAGCGCAATCCCATACATAGTTATAAACATGAATTGCTATTAATCATCTTCATTGATTAAAGTATCCCAGTCCAAAACATGCAAGAACCCAACTCCAGGTTAGTAATTACATTCATGATCATGGGCGTTCGCACGTTGGGCAAAATGGGGCCAACTGCTCCCACCCCCGGCCGTCCCTGCTGCCTAAGGCAGAACAGCCAGCCCAGTGTCAGACCTCTGATCAGCCGGTGACCAGTGAGTGGGGGTGCTAGGAGCTCGCGGACACCGCACTGATATGCGGAAGTGACATCACTTCCGCATATGCAGCGCAGTGTTTACGGAGTACCGTGCGCCTGCTCTCACTGGTCGCTGGCTGATTCTCTGATTCTGAGGTCTGATGCTGGGCTGCTGCTGTGACATGGTGAGTGGGGGCACCTGTCACTAGCTAAACGGGGGGTCCCTGTCACTACCTGAACTGCCATGGAGGATTGACTTCTTCGCAGTGGGAGGGACGAGTACTTAATAGGTTGCATGCAAGCTGTTACAGGAAACCAACATCCTCCAGTGGTAGACAGGTCATGTGTATGCTCGGTGTGTATTCGACCCCACAAGTGGGGCTTGCACTCTTTTGCAGGTAGGCACTTGTCTGTTTTTAAGTAGCGCTGCTCATTTCCTTGCTATGTACTAATTTAATTTGTTTTTGGTCAGCTGCTCCCACTTAACAGCCATGCTTTTGGTGTATATGCAGAGCTTCTGTTTGGGTTCAAGGTGCGTTTGTAGTTCCTGGGGGGGCTCAGCGCACCTCTGATTGGAGGCCATTCGGAGGCGGCCTGGTGTTGCGCTGATCCACCTTTTGCACAACTACCTGAACTGAACTGGGGGTTCCTGTCTCTACCTGAACTGGGGGTCCCTGACACTACCTGAACTGGGGGGTCCCTGTCCCGACCTAAAAATTGGGGGTCCCTGTCACAACCTAAAAACTGGGGGTCCCTGTCACTACCTGAACTGGGGGTCCCTGTCACTACTTAAACTGGTGTTCCCGTCGCTACCTGAACTGGGGGTCCCTGTTACTACGTACACTGGGGGTCCTTGTCACTACCTAAACTAGGGGCAGCTGTCACTACCTAAACTGGGGGGCTCCTGTAACTACCTGAACTGATGGTCCATGTCGCTACCTGAACTGGGGGTCCCTGTTACTACATACACTCGGGGTCCCTGTCACTACCGAAACTAGGAGCAGCTGTCACTACCTAAACTGGGGGGCACCGGTCACTACCTAAACTAGGGGGCTCCTGTCACTACCTAAACTGGGGGGCTCATGACACTACCTAAACTGGGGGCACCTGTCACTACCTAAACTGGGGGGCACCTGTCAGAGGCGATCGCAATCTAATTCTTATTATAGTCCTAGTCTAATGTCCCACTATTGCTAAGTTCATGTAAATTTGGCTCCACCCATGACACACCCACATTCTGGTCCATGGCCACGTGCGCCACATACTCCCCCCCCCCCCCCCTCCCCCCGGTTAATTTTCTGCAGACACCCATGTTCATGATCTTATTAATTTGTACTATTTTCATATCATATTTTTCTAAACCAGCAAAGTGACCACACAGAGTATTGTCAGTGTCCAGGGAAGAGATAGAATTTCTTCAGAAGTGTTTTCCTCTCCTGTGTTGGCATCTGTACATTGTCCTTGAAGGAGCGCTGAACCTAAGTGGAGATACAAGGGCACAAGTTCAAGTACGCAGTCACAAATTGTTTTAATTCTCCTGTGTAAAAGGAGGAATGTTTAATCCTTTGTCTCATTTAGTGGTTTCACTAGTGGAGATATAAACAATAAGAAATATTTTTGTTAGAAAAGTGCAAAAGAGCAAGGACTTTCCTTGCTGGAATATTTCTTCTCATTTTCTGTGAAACCCAGTCTGCAGTGAAATCACAGACGGAGCTAAAAAAACGGCAAGGGTTCTATCACTTCCCAAAGCGCTTTTGAGAGTAAGTTTATTTTGTACAAAATACAGCACTTTTTAAAGTGTTTATTTAAAGTATTTTACCAGTTAAAGAGAACCTGTAACAAAAAAAAGTTCCCCTGGGGGGTACTCACCTCTGGAGGGGGAAGCCTCAGGGTCCCAATGAGGCTTCTTCCTCCCCTGTAGTTGCAGGCAATCCAGCGCTGGCTCCCCCGAAGTGTCTGGCAATCCTCCCTCGACAAGCACTGATTTATTTACCTTCCCTGGCTCCATCGGGGTCGCTGTTGCGGCTCTCCGCTCTGAGATAGGCGAAAATAGCTGATCTCTGTAGGGTCTGCTCTAGTGCGCAGGCGCAGGAGACTTGCGCCTGCGCAGTAGATCGGCCCGACAGCGATCAGCTATTTCTGCCTATCTCCGAGCAGAGAGCCGATACTGCGCCCGCGCTGGAGCCAGGAAGGTAAATATTTACATCCCTGCTGTTCGGGGAGCTTTATCGCCGCCGCTGTGGGACCGAGGAGGATGGGGGAAGCCTCAATAGGATCCGGAGGCTTCCCCAACCCGAGGTGAGTACCCCCCAGGGGAGTTGTTTTTTTTTTGTTGTTGTTACAGGTTTTCTTTAAAACTGAGCACTTGTTGCCAGATTTTACTGTGTGGCAGACAGTCACGCTCCGAATTTCAACTGTAAGTCAAGTGTTGCCAAGTTTTACCTCAGAATTTCAGCTGTAAGTCATGTGTTGTGACATTTTACCTCAGATTTTCGGCTGTGAACCAGATGATATCAGATTTACCTCAGACTTTCAGCTGTGAGTCATGTGATACCAGAGTTTACCTCAGACTTTCAGCTGTGAGTGCTGAGTTGCAAGAGTTTACCTTAGAATTTCAGTTGTAAATCACGTGATGCCAGAGTTGACTATTGATGCAAACACTGAGTTACAGCTAGTGCATTAATGCTAGTGCATTAACTGCTTAGGACTGTTCCGCTGTCAGCCATGTTAAAATTGGCGACTCTGTACTCTATCGGGCTTATGCGCAGTTAAGTGCAGAGTGCTCCCAGACTAGTTGCGGACATTTAAGGAAATCTGTAATAAAATAAACTCCCCCGGGGGTTACTTACCTCAGGAAGGGGAAGCCTCTGGATCCTAATAATTCTCTTCACCCTCCATGAACCAGCGCTGGCAGCTCTTGAACACCACATGTGGCAATATTTATAATCTGCGCTCCTGCCGCAATATGAGCTTTCCAATCGGGCTTAGGAGGAAACAGTGGAACCCGATCAGGTAGCACTTGTGCCGTATAGTGGACACGATTGGCTGCACACAGCATGTCGGGGGATTTTTTGGGGGAGCCAGCCCTGGATCCCCCAGGGCTCAAGGAGGGCTCATTAGGATCCTGAGGATTCCCCCTCCCGAGGTAAGTACCCTAACGGCACTTTTCTTCTTACAGATCCACTTTCTTCTTTCTGGTCCACTTCAGGGAAAACATTTAGAGCCTTTAAGGAGGAACTTCAGCCTAAACAAACATACTGTCATTAAGTTACATTAGTTATGTTAATTAAAATAGATAGGTAATATAATCTCTTACCCATCCTGTTTTAAAAGAACAGGCAAATGTTTGATTTCATGAGGGCAGCCATCTTTTTGGTTGAAAGGAGGTGACAGGGAGCATGAGACACAGTTCCAACTGTACTGTGTCCTGATCACCCCTCCCAGTTGCTAGGCAACGAGAACAACATATGAAATCCCATCATGCTTTGCACAGCATCATTGGAAAAATGCCCGGGCAGTTTTCTTTGATGGGCGGAGCTTAGCTTCTGTTCAGCTAAAAATGAGGCTTAAAGAGACTCTGTAACAAAATTTTCAGCCTTATTTCTTCTATCCTATAAGTTCCTATACCTGTTCTAATGTGGTCTGGCTTACTGCAGCCTTTTCTAATTGCACTGTCTCTGTAGTATATCTAATCTTCTTTCCTTTGTCAAGCCTTGTCGAGCCAAAGAGGAATGCGCTGTCTCTGCTGTGATAGGGAGAGGTTATGCACACCCCCTGCACGCCCCCTGTAGGCTCTCCTGTGTTAGTATGAGGCAATGTCTCTGCTCACAGCCAGCGTCTCTGCAAGGCTTGTGGAGTTGAAACATTCCAAACAGCTGTGAGTGCCCAGAGATTAGTGCAGAACTCAGACAAGCAGCTAAGGCAACACTTGGAGTAACATTCCAGCAATCAAGTCAGGTTTGAGAGGAGCCTCTGCAAACAGGCACCTGCTCTGATGATGTATATCCTGTTTGGCGGCCATCTTCATTTTTTACAAAAACAATGAATAAAACAGTGATCACCAGGAAAGCAGCAGGGAGTGGCGAAAATGTCACAGAGGGGGCTAGGAGAAGACAAAAAACAGGCTGGTACGTTTAGTTATGTAAGATTTTCACAGAACAGATTCTCTTTATGTAAGAGAAAAAAAGTTCTGATACTGTGAAACTGTAATTGCTGCTGAGTAGTTTTTTAGTCTGGAGGTTCACTTTAACCAGTTCTGGATTTCTGCTACGTATATATACACCCCTGTGTTTACCACTAGCAGATCAGGGGCATTTATATACGCACTGTTTACTTACCGCCGCCAATTGCAATTCCCACACCGTTTCCATTCGCCATCACCGAATCCCTGTTCTTCCGTGATGAGGGCATGAGACTCATCCATTCTCAGCCCTGATCTCCTTGCAGTTATAAATAGGAGAGAGAGCATCTCTCATTCATAACCCCAAGGAAACTGTTACAAACAACTAAGTGAACTAAGTGTAGTGCCATCTTGTGGCCAAAAAGTAAAATACAACCAAATACACCCCAATATACCATAAGACACTTTTACATTGAGGGCCTGTGTCCACTTGTGCTGCACACGTCATCGAGACGCGTGGCGGCACTTCCGGGTCTGCGAGTACGCAGACGAATCCCATCAGCCGTGCCATGCACGGCTATGGGATTCGCAGCCTCCCGCACAACTTCGGATGGAAAAGCTAGTGCAAGCGATTCGGCTGGCGGCGCTATTCATCCCTATGACAGAGTTTCCCTGTGCGATTTGCCTGCAGGGAGACTCTGCGGATTCAGGGGCATTGCTACTACATCCCTCCACGCTGTGCACTCCCCCCCCCCCCCCCCCCCCCCCCCGCGCGCGCACTCCTGCGCTCGTTACTATTGCTGATCGTTAGCCGGGAGATTAATGACACAGTTCCCATTCATTGTGTTCCCATTCATTGATCTAAGTCCCCATGTGAATGAATGCTGCCATCTATGAGATGGCGCCCTCATTCACAAAAGCCGATACTTACACATTCATGCATTGCTTCCTGTTTGCGTAGTAATACTATGCATAAGGAAGTTATGCATGAGGACATCTTGTGGCCAAATAGTAAAATTACATCTATAGTTTTTTAGACTAACAGTCTTTTTTTTTTTTCATTTAAAATTAACACCTTACCTCCCACACTCCCCAATACCCCCCTCTCTCCTCCCCCCCCCCCTAAAAACATATTAACATAAATAAAGATACACAATAAAAAAAATTACATAAATAGTTACCTTAGGGACTGAAATTTTTAATATGCCTGTCAAGAGGGTATATTACAGTTACTTTTTAAATTATGGGCTTGTAATAAGTGATGGATGCAAAACTGAAAAAATGCACCTTTATTCCCAAATAAAATATTGGCGCCATACATTGTACTGGGGAAACATTTTAAACATTGCAATAGCCGGGACAAAAAAATCTAGATAAAGTGTGTGGTCTTCAATTACGGTAGCATGTATTATTTTAAAACTATGATGGCCGAAAACTGGGAAATAATGAATTTTTTTCAATGTTTTCTTATTTTTTCTGTTAAAAGGCGGTTAGAATAAAATACTTCTTAGCAAAAAGAACCCCCAAAGAAAGCCTAATGGTGGCGAAAGAAACAAGTTATAGATTGTTTTGTTGTGATAAGTAGTGATAAAGTTATAGGTGAATTAATGGAAGGAGCGCTGACAGGTGAAAATTGCTTTGGTTTTTTTAAGGGGAAAAACCCTTGGAGGTGAAGTGGTTAAAGAAATAAAGCAGTGCAATCAAAATTGTGACTGTAGTGGCTGTGTTATCTTTGCTGTCCTTATAGGCATTCCCAACACTACAATATTCCCTGCAATGCTGAGTGGAGCACTCTGACAATTCAGGCTGGGGTCACACATGCTTAAAATCACACATAATGTTTCCAATTCACAATCACAGTCCACTGGGAGTAATGTGTGATTTTCTGCAGTAAGGGGAAAAAGCTGGCACTGCTGATTTTTAATTGCACAATGCATGGGATTCCCTATTGCAGACAATAGCATCAATACCATAGATCAACAGGTCTAAAGGGTGATTGAGACCAGTATGAGCATACAATCCTACCTAATGATAGGCAAGTGTCCCTGCGTCCTGTCCCTGTGTCAGTGCTTTTGTGCCACTGCGCATGTCCTGCACTGACACAGCCGTTGGGACAGGACGCAGGACGAGCTATGGAGGCTGGCCGGCAGAGCGGCGGGCAGGTGCGCGCTGTGGCGGCTGTGACAGACCAAGAGCCCGTTTTTAAATGGGCTTAGGTCACTAGTAGAGGGAATAATTGTGTGAACTATTATGAACCCTCAAATCAGGGACCAATGATAAGTCTCACTAATGCAGATAATTAGCAAATACATGGATAAACAAAATAAAAACACCAAATTGGAGAGAGGTCTTTGCTTATTCCCCCCCCCCCCCCCCAACAGCCCCACACAGGCATACCTAAGTGGGTTATGGGGTGTAGCTATCCTCACCAAAGAGGTGTCGTATTAGTATATGTTGAGATATGAGGAGCTCAGCACTCTGGGTGTGCAAGGGCTAGAACAAGCGTGTACAGGTGTGTAAATGCGTGTGGCGTGGTTTGAGGGTGCCGAAACACACCATCATTCATATGCTTCTAATGCTGCCCAGTGCACCACCTTTATAGAAGGTACAGTGGGATGAAAAAGTTTGGGCAACCTTGTTAATCGTCATGATTTTCCTGTATACCTACCTACCTGTTGTTCACAGTGCACCCACCTACCTATGTGAGCGCACGCAGTGTCACTGTGCCTGTCCGCTACCTGTCTGTGTGTGACAGGTGCACATTGTAAAAGTGACACGGTGCATGAAAAGTAATAAATAGACAACCCCCCACCACACAATCCCCCAGCAACAACAGCCCAAGACAGAGCCGTTTTTAGGAGGTGATTATGTACGATTCTAGCTCAGAAAATTATGTCCCTGATTTTCTACTTTTATCCAAAACATAAGTACTGGACACCTAGAAGCTGAGCATTAAAATTCATATCCAGTTCCAGTTTAATAAGTTGCAAAGCTTTGCAATACTAAACGAAGGCCAAATGAAAATGTATCTTAATCTGTCCCATGTTACACAAGGCGCACACACACACACACAAAAAAAAGTATAAAAAGCACAAAATACACACATGGGATATCTGGGCGTGACACAGAAAAGGAAACGCCATATATAAAATTCTGTTTGTCAGATAAAACGGCAAATGATCACTTTTGCCAGACCGGGAGCTATGTATTGGACATAGTGACTGCAATACATACTGGTTTCATGAAGATGCATGTTGAGACTGTATGTCTCAGCATGTTTTAGGCTAAAAGCATTGCCAACATCTGAACATGTTTGTACTTGTCATTCATATGTTCTCTAGGGGTTGACAAAAGTCACTTTGTACCATGATGGTTTTCTGGTTAACCCTAAACTACACTTTTCTTCTCGTACTCTTTCACTCCCAGGAGCTCTATTTTCTTTGTTTTCTCTATTAACATTGCTATATGAAAGCAGTCTTTCACCATGTTGTTTTTGTAATGCATAGCATGAGAAAATAAGGAAACCAAGGTCTGGATGACCGAAACAGCAGAGCTGTCGCTGATATAGAGGATTGTCATGCTGCTTTTTATCTAATAACTAGTAGACCTAAGCCCGTTTAAAAACTCTCTCGCCACCACATGTCAGCGCGCACCTGCCCGCCGCGCACCCCCTGGCCCCCTCCTCTTCCTGTCCCAATGGCTACACATGCGCAGTAGCCAAAACACACGGGACACAGGGACAGGAGGATGACGCAGTGACAGTTAGGGTTTTATTACATAGGATACTAGGGATGGTGCTGACTCGACTGTGAAAGTAGCATGAGAAAATAAGGAAATATATACAGTGAGGTAAAGAAGTATTAAATCCCCTACTAATTGCTCATTTGCCATCTAACCAAGAAATGGCCAGACTATAATTGCAATGGTAGGTCTATTGTAGCTGTGAGGGCCCTTTTCCACTAGCAACCGCTAGCGTTCGGGCTAAACGCTAGCGATTCAGCAAAGTAACAAATGTTCCCGGAGTTTGGGATCGCGATTTTGCTACGCACTGGACTGCATAGCAAAATCGCGGCAAAAAATCGCTCTACGCCGCGATCGCGTTTGAGAAAAAATGAATCGCGGTAGTGGAAATTACCTACTGCGATTCCTATGTTAAAATACAAACCTTAGTGATTTTAAAATCACTAGCGGTTTGCGATTCAGCATCGCAATCGCTGCTAGTGGAAAAGGGCCATGAGAGACAGAAAAGCAATACATAACGATGCATTCTGCATGCCTGGCTTCACGGAATTATGTAAAGAATTGGCTACATGCATTGTTTCATGTACTAGTTCTCAAATGTACTGCAGCCCTGCTGTGTGATTAGTGTGGCTATCAGCATTTTTTAAAGGACTGTGTATTGGTGCATTAGCAATGAATGACAAGTGAAGATTTTATATTTAGTTACAAAAAAACAAAACATTACAGCCTATGGCAGCGCCCAAATGTCTTGCGCCATTTTTGCCTGCCTCAAAAGTCCTGGAGGCATGCATGGGATTTGGTGATGCGGGGTACAGTCAGGCTAAATTAACTGGAGGAGCATAGTGAGTGGCTAGGTGTACCTCTGGGTAAGATTGGAAAAGTAGGTTGGGCAGGTTTTGTGGACAGATTTGTAGGCCAGACACAGTATCTTGAATCTGATTCTGGACTGAATAGGATGCCAGTGGAGGGATTCACAGAGGGGAGCTGCTATTATTACTTAAACTGCAGTATAATAACAACCACAAGATGTCATTGTCTGTAAAATGTGATGATGATCTCTATGGCATTGTGATATCCTGTATTCAGTCTGTGTTTCTCTCTGTTCTAAGTAAGCTGCATTACCTGATGTTTGTGTATGTTTTATCTCTGCATGTTTTTCTTCAGTAAAGAGTTCTAACTTGTTATACAGGGTGCCGATCTGCATGTACAGACTACTCTGCTCCATATTGTTTATCGCCCACACACAGACCAACCCAGATTGCTCCCCCTGCCACTGCAGGAGCCTTTGCAAGGGTTAGAAACCTTTCCTACTTGTGCAATGGAGGCAAGAGTCCAAGAGGATAGGGTAGGAGGGGGATCGGCAGGGAACCCACCCAACCTCCACACCAGAAACACACTTTGTCATCTTGCTTCAATTACATTCCAACAATGCCAGAGGAGGGTTGTTTTAGGACTTTCTTCTTTAAATTTGATTCAAAGATTAGCACTATGAATAAGGAAATGACTTACATTGCGGAAGATATCCTCTATTGAATATCGATGGGCATCTTCTTTCATGTGTTCGATCAGACGAAGGATGAATAAAGAACCTTTTCTGGGATCTCTCCAGGAAACAGTATCTAAAGGTGTGAATATAAAGTCACGTGTTATGAGTGTATTGGTAACTGCGATGTTAATGAGAAATGAACATGAGTATAGTTATACACATTCACAGAGCTTACATACAATATATTCTAGCAGTCTATACATGATCCTACAAAAATTACAACTTAAAGTGACACTCAAGCGAAAAAAACCAAAACCCTTTTGATATAATGAATTGTATGTGTAGTACAAATAATAGAACATTAGTAGCAAAGAGAAGAGTCTCATATTTTTATTTTCAGTTACCGGTATATAGCTCATCATTCTCTAATATTTACAATTTACAAACCACACTCTATATTTTAAACTATGAAACTAAGCAGAGCTACTGATTTTTTGAACTTCCCTGCAGTAAAACCTTCTCTGAAGTTGTCTTTCACTTTTACTTTGATGTATAAGTGTTTCAGAAAACAGCTGCTGTCAAGCAAATCAGAAGCAAAAATAAACTTATGAGATAATGAATTGTATGTGTAGTATGGATAATAGGACTCTCATGGCTCCTGTCTCTTACCTACATTACAGAGAGGTGGTGACCCTGTGGGAATCTGCCCTTCAGCCTTAGGGTGGCTCAGCAATGGGCAAGGTAGACCTGATTTGTGCTCCTATCACCTGTCTCTTGCCACCATCAGGCCACATCATTTGCCATCCCTACCCTGGCCGGGCTCCCAAGCCCCCTCTGAAGCCATCGGCGTGCTCCTGCTGTTCCTCCCCCCCCCCCCCCACCACCACCAGTTTACCGTGCCAGATGCCCGGTGCCGGTGGGCGCGCAATTTCTACTTGAGGCTCAGGCTCCTCTGGGGTGGCTAGGTCCCTATTTCTAAAAATCCTCTTGGTGCTGCCTAAAGTCTCCCTTTGCCCCTGCAGCCTATTTGTAAGAGATAAAAGTATACTGAGGCCAGAGAATAGACTGAAACTCATGTCGTAAGACACAATTTCCTCTGAGCTCCCGCACCCATACATCCTGACTTCCATTCATTAAAGGCACCATTCCTATTGCTGGAAGACCAATTTTAGTCCCTCAGTGTTGATAACCTACATTTAATCTCTCTTAAAGGGGGACTGAAATAAGAGGTATACGGAGGCTGCCATATTTATTTCCTTTTAATCAATACCAGTTGCCTGGCAGCCCTGCTGGTCTATTTCTCTGCAGTAGTATCTGAATAACACCAGAAACAAGCATGCAGCTAGTCTTGTCAGATCTGACTTTAAAGTCTGAAACACCTTACCTGCTGCATGCTTGTTCAGGGGCTATGGCCAATAGTATTTGAGGCAGAGGATCAGCAGGCCTGCCAGGCAACTGGTATTGCTTAAAAGGAAATAAAAATGGCAGCCTCCATATACCTCTCTTCAGTTCCCCTTTAAGCGTGTGGAACTTAAAGTGAACCTGAGATAAAAATAAACAAATTAGATAAACAATTGGATATGTCCTCCTTCTCCATTTTTTTAGATATATCAAGGTTTTATTAAAATAATACGTGCTACCATAATTTAAACTCATGCATTTTATTTGCCCATTTGTCTCGGTTATTAAAATGTTAAAAATGTTTTCCTAGTACATTGTATGGCGCCAAAATTGTATTTGGAATTTTTTTTGGTGCATTTTTTTCAGTTTTCCGTCCATCACTGATTACAAGCCCATAATTTCAAAAATAACAGTAATATACCACATTGACATACATAATAATAAAGTTTGGCCCCTAGGGTAACTATTTATGTATTTTTTTAATGCAAATATTTTATTTGGGTAACTATGGGGAGTGTGGGAGGTAAGGGGGTAATTCTAATGGTATGTGTGGTATTTGGGTGTATTTAACACAAAAAAAAAAAAGGTATGTAGGGGTATTTTTAATATTTGACCACAAGATGTCCTTGTGCATTATTTCCCTGAGTGTACTATCAATACGCAAACAGTAAGTAATGCGTGGATCTCATTGATGCCGGCGATCACTGACACGGGGACTTAGATCAATGAATGGGAACTTGTACAGTTTGAAAATGGACCAATAAAATTCCACCTAGGTAGGCTTTGATTGGTCCATTTTGGTGGACATTGATCAGCCCTAGTAAACAGATAAGGGGCCTGATGCATAAAGCACTAACGGCAGGGGGGCAGTGTGCATTACCCTATCAGCACAATGGGCATTACTGGAGTTATGTGCGTGTTGTAGAGGAAGTGCAAAGCAGTGAACACACTCTGCACTGTCTGAGAACCTGCACTATATAACCAGTAACCAATACTTACCTTTCATTGTCTTCATTACGTCTGTGCTGGTGCCCAGTCCAAACACCTGTCCTCCGCGCCAATGACAGCAATGCAGATGCTGAGCCAATGAATGTCACTAAAATTCACATTTTTGGCTATGAGATCTAAGTCTACTTGTTTGAATTAAATCTGAAAAGAATTCTCATTTACAAACTGAAGAAACTCTCTGTATAATTCATTTTAATCTGCATTAATAACTGAATTAATAATTCAGTATAATGTCAGTATAATTGTATGGTGCTTTCTCAGTACATGGTCATTAGTAAATCTCTAAAGCACAAGCAGAGTGTGTGTGCCCAAATGGGCGTGGTCATGACCGGATGAGGGCGGGGCTAACTGTAATTTAAAGTGAACCCAGGGTGAGAGTGATATGGTGGCTGCCATATTTATTTCCTTTTAAACAATACTAGTTGCCTGGCAGCCCTGCTGATCTATTTGGCTGTAGTAGTGAACTGAATTACACCAGAAACAAGCCATGCAGCTAATCTTGTCAGTTCTGACAATATTGTCAGAAACCCCTGACCTGCTGCATGCTTGTTCAGGGTCTATGGTTGAAAGAATAAGAGGCAGAGGACCAGCACGGCAGCCAGGCAACTGGTATTGCTTAAAGGGAGATAAATATGGCAGCCTCAATATTATTCTCACCTCGGGTTCCCTTTAAAAGTGCAACGCAAAGACAGAGGGCCCAAGTTTTGGTGACCCTTTTCCCAGAAAATTCACATAATTGTGCAGGTTTTCTCAAGAAAATACACGTAATGTGAGCAGATTTTAACAAAAAACGTCCAATGACCCCAATATGCACAATCGGTAGCAGATATGACCCCAATATGCACAATCGGTAGCAGATATGGCCCCAATATGCACAATCGGTAGCAGATATGGCCCCAATATGCACAATCGGTAGCAGATATGGCCCCAATATGCACAATCGGTAGCAGATATGGCCCCAATATGCACAATCGGTAGCAGATATGGCCCCAATATGCACAATCGGTAGCAGATATGGCCCCAATATGCACAATCGTTATCAGATATGGCCCCAATATGCACAATCGTTATCAGATATGGCCCCAATATGCACAATCGTTATCAGATATGACCCCAATATGCACAATCGTTATCAGATATGACCCCAATATGCACAATCGGTAGCAGATATGACCCCAATATGCACAATCGGTAGCAGATATGACCCCAATATGCACAATCGGTAGCAGATATGACTCCAATATGCACAATCCGTAGCAGATATGACCCCAATATGCACAATCGGTAGCAGAAATGACCCCAATATGCACAATCGGTAGCAGAAATGACCCCAATATGCACAATCGGTAGCAGAAATGACCCCAATATGCACAATCGGTAGCAGAAATGACCCCAATATGCACAATCGGTAGCAGAAATGACCCCAATATGCACAATCGGTAGCAGAAATGACCCCAATATGCACAATCAGTAGCAGAAATGACCCTAATATGCACAATCGGTAGCAGAAATGACCCCAATATGCACAATCCGTAGCAGATATGACCCCAATATGCACAATCCGTAGCAGATATGACCCCAATATGCACAATCCGTAGCAGATATGACCCCAATATGCACAATCAGCATCACCTGAAAAAGAAAAGAAAAACCCATTTACTCACCTACAGCCAGAAGACCTTCTTTCCCGACCTCCTGTCCCGAGTCCCGACCTCATTGTGGCGCGCAGCGCCCGCGCGCCCACGATCCTCTTCCTTCCCGACGTCACGACGAGACTTCCTGCCTGCATGCAGAGAGCAGGGCTACGGGAAAATGGCCGCCCGAAGCCATGCACTGCAGACTCGAAGTCTGCAGAACAGGGCTCCGGGCGGCCATCTTACCGTAGCCCTGCTCTGCTGCCGCTGTGAACTGACTTGGCGTCTTTTAGACGCCTGAAGTCAGTTCACTCCAGGGGGTGCTTTGGGGGTGCTTGGACAATTCTAGGGGGTGCTCGAGCACCCCCTTGCACCCCCCTGGCGCCGCCCCTGCAAGAAATGCTACCTACAAGACTGGGTTGCTGAAAAGGAACCACAGTACAAGCATGTGGAGAATTCCGTCTCCATACAGATATATAGGAAACTTCTTGGCAGTATGGTGGGGCAAACAAACAAAACTTACTGGATCTAATATCATAGGTGAGGCCTCTAGCTTGGAGGGACAAACTAAAATAGGTGGGAGGAGGTGCCCCAAACCATTGTGAACAGATGGGAAACAGTGTGAAGTAAACAGTCTTACCTCGGGGAGGAAGAGTAGTGAGAAATTTTTAATTTATTGGACACTTAAAGGACAACGTGTTTCACGGGTCCTTACTTGCTTCTTCAGATCAAATAATGAAGTCTGTAACTGAAGTACCTCAGACTTGGAGGGAGCATGAGGCCAACTTTACGAGTATGTATGAGATGTTTGTAACCTGAGTGAGTATCTGTATACTACTGTATATAGCCTTACTGCCAGATAAGTGGGCAGTGACCCAGTGCAGGATCACTTTAAAAAATGTTGTGGCTAAGTTTTATAAAGGATATAAAACAGGTGTAAATAGGCTTTATTTATAATCAATGTTTTCTTCAAAGAAATGTCAAGCTATACTTCAAATAGTTAAGTTCCAGTCCAGATTCTATTTGCAATGCTTTTAACAGGTGAGGCATTTAAGTCAACATGTGCAAAGCTTTGTCCTGCATGACAAGACAAGACACAGAACATTTATGTTGCTCTTTTCTGCTGGTGGACTCAAAGCACTTCAGGGCTGCAGCCACTAGGGCGCACTCCACGGGTGACCGGGATCATTAGGGAGCCTTGCCCAAAGACTCTTTACTGTTTTACACAATGGCTTGAGCCAGGATTCAAATCTTCGTCAAAGGCTCAAATCCCACATCAAAGGCAACAGCCTTACCGGTACGCTATCCAGCATGAGCAGGCAAAACTAGCTGCGCAGTTTTCTAATCAATTTTCAATCAGATTTATGCTGAAATCGGATTGATTTTGAAGATTACAAGGCTGTAAAGTTAGCAATATTCTTGATCAATTTGTGACCAGGAAAATACTGATTGTCTGATTGTGTGAATAAGGTATTGTGTATGACTGGATTTAGAGCAGCCAGATGACAAAATCATTGTCTGACCGCAGGAAATGGCAAAGCTTAATTAAAGCTGACTACATTGTGTCAGAATTCAGAAGGGAAGCATCATTAATGTCTATTAAAATCATAAGTTCTTTTTTTTAAATATAGACTCTTGTAACCACAAAATTATATGTTTGTGACATATCCTCTTCAGACCATGGGCAAACTGGATTGATCTGGTCAGTTCAGTTCTTTTGTGGGTTGACAAGTCAGCAAAGACATCATTCACTAATCTCTACTTTTGTGTAAACACTGACATCATCCTAGATACTGGATACACCTGGCGGTTACACGTCCTATAGCAAGCTAAGTTCACATGGATGTCTTATGTGTTCTGTAACAAGCTAAGTTCTCCTGGATGTCTTATGTGTTCTGTAACAAGCTAAGTTCACATGGATGTCTTATGTGTTCTGTAACAAGCTAAGTTCACATGGATGTCTTATGTGTTCTGTAACAAGCTAAGTTCTCCTAGATGTCTTATGTGTTCTGTAACAAGCTAAGTTCTCCTGGATGTCTTATGTGTTCTGTAACAAGCTAAGTTCTCCTGGATGTCTTATGTGTTCTGTAACAAGCTAAGTTCTCCTGGATGTCTTATGTGTTCTGTAACAAGCTAAGTTTACTTGGATGGCTGTTACCTGTATGTTTCTTAGGGCTCTTTCACATCTGGAATGGCGTTGGTGACGGATCAACAAACACGTTTTGATGTATGCGTTTTCATATGCGTCACATAGGAAAACATAGGTGATTTTATTATTTTTTGATTTTCAACTTTAACTGTGTGCGTTGAAATGTTTTAAAAACGCATGCTCTTTTCGGAGCTTGCGCTTTACATTGACTTTCATTGAAACGTGTAATGCAGGCATTGCACGATTAAAAGCTCCAGGGACCGTCGAACCTCAATGCACAGAAACGCAGCGTTAGATGTGAAAGGTAAAATTTAAAGTCTATGGACTTTCAATTTACCTTGGAAAACATACACAATGGGCTTGATTCACTAAACCGTGATAACTGATATCATGGTCGTGCTAGCGTTTTGTGCGTGTTATAACGCGTGTAACGTTTTGCGTGCGCTAATGCTGACATTTTCGCATGAAAATTTGCGTCTTGCGTACGAAAATTCACATTAGTCACGCAAAACGTTTGCGCCACCGTGATATCAGTTATCACGGTTTTGTGAATCAAGCCCAATGGCTGTTGCGTCAATGCGGCCAAAATCATCCCTGATGTGAAAGAGCCCTTAGCAAGTTCACTTGGATAGCTGTTGGGCCTGGTCCCCACTATAGGTACTGCAGGGCACATTTCAGCAATGTGTATGGTGTGCAGTACACAAGGACATCAGAAGTGCATAGATTGTACTGTCTGATCTGTACTCCTTTATGTGTTGCCCAGCAGTGCATTATCATCACCAAGCACATGCACTGCTGCATGCATTTTTGTCCTCAATGCAATGCAATGCCGTCCCATTCATTGTCATTGAATGGTATTAGCATGGCAACGCAGGTGCCATGTGTTTATGTATAAACTCATGGCCACCTGGGTTGTACAGTGACATGTGCTGTAACAAGCTAAGTTCACATGCATGGCTGTTACATGTTCTGCACATGGATGCCTGTTACATGTTCTGGAACAAGCTGTTCACATGCATGGCTGTTACATGTGCTGTAACAAGCTAAGTTCACATGCATGGCTGTTACATGTTCTGCACATGGATGCCTGTTACATGTGCTGTAACAAGCTAAGTTCACATGCATCGCTGTTACATGTTCTGCACATGGATGGCTGTTACATGTTCTGCAACAAGCTGTTCATATGCATGGCTGTTATGTAACAAGGTAAGTTCACATGAGCTGTCGGAGCATCTGGCTATTTTTGTAATACCTTGATCTTCTGTTGTTCTGCTTTTGATTACTCTAAGGGCCCTTTTACACTTAATGCATTGGTATGCATTAGTGTGCGTTGGTACGCGTTTTTTTTCTCTCCATAACAGTGCATTGTGAAAAAAACTTTCATTTAAAACACGTATAGTGGGAACTGAGCCATAGGAAAACATGGGCATTACTTTAAAAATCAGTTATCCTTTCAGTTACTCAGGTCACGGTATAGAGAGGGGGATACATGGACAAACACCTGAGGAAAGCTTATCAGCGAGCGGAATGCACAAATCAAGACTCGATGGTTTTTTGCATCTGGGACGGATAGAGCCACAAAGAATGAGCTTCGTTTTGTCACTCGGTATTGTGCTCAGCACAGAGATATTGCCAGTGCTCTAAATAGACTTTGGTGCATTTTAAGAAATGACCCTAAGTTAGGGCCACTAGTGACGGACTCTCCTAGTATTTCATTCAGGAGAGCGCCTTCTCTAAGAGACATGCTCTTTGCCAGCCATTTGATATTGCTAAAAATAAGCATTGCAAGGTCACTGGCACTTATATCCGTGGTGGGTACTCTACATGCCATTATATACAAGTGGGCAAGAATGTCAGGGTGCCAGATGGTAGGCTTTGGTCCTTGGCACACCTTGTTAATTGTGCAACTATTTTGGTGGTCTATATGATCACCTGCCCTTGTAAAACCAAAGGTGATTTGCGCTCAAGAATGGGTGAGCATATCACTGGTATTAAAAGCAAGAAGGATCCCACTGTCCTGCCACTAGTAGACCGACATTTCAAGACTGCCCATGGCGGTCGGCCTGACAATATAAGATTTATTGGTCTGGACAGAATTCATACAACCGTGAGTGGTGGGAATTTCGACCGCCTACTATTACAAAAAGAGGCCCGACGGATTTTTCATCTTAAGGAGATGGAGCCAAAAGGCCTCAACAAGACTTTCAGCTTTGCTCCATTCTTGCCAGTTTAACTTTATTCATAGCTGGTTTAGAAACATACCGTGGTTAATAATTTATTGTGAATGCTTCCCCGTCTCCTCCATTAATTGTCCATCCCTTTCCCTTTTCCATTTGCCACCCCTCTCTGTCCCCATCCATTCCCTTCATTCCCCATCTTCCCCTTCCCTCCTTTTCCATTCCCTTCACCCTGTCTTCCCCTCTCCCCTCCCCTTTCCTTCTCTTGATGCCTTGAGGTTTGTTATGCAGGCTCTCTACACTCTGCAATGATTTTCCCAGCACTGACATCTTAGGGGCCAGCCCTATGTTCCAGAGATTAGATTGGGCCAGTAATAAGGTATAACAGGAGATCACTATACTGCAAGGTGCATTTTACGGTGCCTTGTTTAAATTTATGATGTATTATTTGAATTCATGGACAGTCATTATTTTTGGTTATATATTTATATATACTCTTTAATATATTTTGTTTAGTGTAGATACTGAATGAATAGATATTTTGACCGAGACAGCTCTTGTCCTTGAGTGTGCCACGTGACCCTCTGTGCCCTGTCCTGCGCATTGTATGAGACGCACTCGTCTCCTTCTCCTTGCATCGCGTAGTGTTGCTGGCTTACTCTCTGTATGTCTCCTCATCCGTCCTTTGCCGGGCCATCAGCTGTTGCGGTGATTTGGTGGGTTACGGGTTGACTGGGTGATTTGGGGGAGGGGTTGCGGGCGCACTCCGGGATGGATATAGCTCACTATAAGTTGGATGTGAATGACTTTAGACATATCCACGCCTCCCCTGAAGCTGCTGGATGTCACTTCCTGCGAAACATGTTGGGTGATCCCAACGTGGCTGTTTGAACTAGACTGCTTGTTGGCGCCCTGGTGCTACCGTTGCTCTGCTGAGCCACCGCACATCATCCACCCCTTCACCTGATAAGGACTTCCCGGTGTTTATACAACACTACTGAGCATCTAATGCTTTGGTGGGATCCTTACACAATAAGGGTTCGGTAGCCACAATTGTACATGACTGGACTGAGAGTGGCATCTTCACAGCGGCCCTATGACTGATGTACAGCATAACCAGGCATGCATGTCTTTGCCGCTTTCGATAACAAGCGGGACTTTCACAGCACAAAGGACAGAAGGGTGTTGTATGATACTGTGATGCAATGACTAACATTTGTCTGCCTTGCTTTACTATGCTGACCTACTGCCTTGCACTGCTTGCTATGCTGCTCTAAATATACTAACCCACTTGCTTCGAATAAGTGCATTCCAATTTGTTTGCCCTAGACTGTTGAGCTATGTTACAGTGATCTGCACAACTGGAGTTACTATCTTCTGGATCCATAATCACTTTATATTATTTTCAATCAATTAATTATCTTCACTAATTCCCTTAGGTTTCAAATGTAGGTATGTTGTGGTCGGTTTGGCGGTATCGCAATTTAGTTGCCAGATGGCTGTCTTGCATAGTTTTTAATTGTGTTTGTAGATATCTTTGCGATATTAGCTTTTTGAGAAGAATAAAGTTTTGACATTTTTATAGCAAATTTTGGTGGTCTCATTGACTTGTACCCCTCCATTTGCCTATCCCTAAGTTGTGTTTATCCTTTCAGTTATAACTGAGAGCAACTGATTAAAGAGAAACCGTGACCAAGAATTGAACTTCATCCCAATCAGTAGCTGATACCCCCTTTTACATGAGAAATCTATTCCTTTTCACAAACGGATCATCAGGGGGCTCTTTATGCCTTATATTGTGGTGAAACCCCTCCCACAGGAAACTGTGAGGACCATGGTCCTAGCAGTTTCCTGTCTGTGAACCTCATTGCATTGTGGGAAATAGCTGTTTACAGCTGTTTCCAACTGCCAAAAATGCAAGCAGCAGCTACTTCCAGTGACATCACCTGTCAGCAATAAAAATGTCACCATGTGATAAATGTCAAAATGTAAATCAGGGAGGGGAAAGATTTTACAATGGGCAAACACTGACTAAATCATTTATACATAAGTATTGTAAAAATTAAGCACTTTTTTATTACATTATTTTCACTGGAGTTCCACTTTAAGAGTAAAAGGGCCCTAAGTGTTACAAAAGTTGTATCTACTTGACTGGTTACATGAAGCACCATACTACTATGGTAATTATGATGTTACTCTGCATACCTGGGGTTGTAGAACAAAAACAGATGAAATCATGTTCTCTTTGTATCTTGCGTGGTGCATCATCTTCCAGGTCTTCTTTGTCTGCATTTTGAGGTGCACAGGGACCATCACTTACCAGCACTGTACTGCTCTGCCCTGAATATAGAAATGACAATCATTAAAACAATTTCACTTGTTCAAACTACTGTTCAAAACATAATATGCTGACACTAAATACGGTATAAACATGAACTAAGTAATGAGTGAGAAAAACTTAATATTACAGTATTCCATAAGAAAATTACTTTGCAGTTTATTTCATTTTCCCAAGCTTCAGTGAGCATCAATTCTAGAAATGCCTGGCTGTGCATGAAGGCGTTTATTGTTTTTGTAAAAGTCGTCACCATTCACAGAAATTAACACTCATGGAACCGATGTTAACATATGTCTTTATAGCATTTCTTTTATGACATGTTTGACTTCTGTCTGGTGTCTGAAAAAAGTAATTGAGGTAAGGATTTTGCATTCCATCACTGCAAAGGACACCGTACAGAACAGACATGCCGACTCAGGTCAGAATGAACACTAAATTTAGCATAGGATGCATCAACATAACCATTGTCTGTTGTGCTCCATTCTGTAAGCTGGAATTTTTTAGTTTCAGGTGTAAACTGAGCCTAAAGCTGGACATAGACTGGTCAATGTGGCCACTGGATCTCTGATCAGAGAGGGATCTAGCTTATCGAATCCCTTCACATATTGCATACACATTTTCAACAGATTTCAGCATGAAATCTATGAAAATCTGTATGCACTGCCTGCCGTGTCCCCAGCTCTCCCAGACCACCCCCAAAAGTACACTTAAGGTGGCCACTAATGATACAATTTGCTGAACGATTGTTTGCAAACGATTCTTTGTATGAATGATCGTATATGATCATTTGGGACCACTAATGGACAAACATCTCCAAACCAATAAGATCAGATTAATCACATCCATCCGAATTTTGGTTGGATCCCATCAATCTAATTGGATTAGTTAGGAGATCTTTGTCCATTAGTGGTCCCAAACTATAATTTACGATCAATCATGCGAAGAATTGTTCGTAATCGATTGTTCAGCAAATTGTATCATTAGTGGCCACCTTTAGGCCTCACGTTGTGTAGGGAACACGTTGTGTGGCGAGGGACGCCATTGCGTTGTGTTCCCTGTACAACAGGAATGCAACTGAACGAAACAGTCATACCACACATTACGGCCGTGTTGAGTCGTATACAGTCAATAAAAAGTATGCTTCAAATGATGCGTTTTGTGGCAACACACTGCATGCAGATCGTATGGCATTGTGCCATAGCACACCAACCACACTGAAAAAATCAGTATAGGTGGTGCATTCCGGTGTTACAAAGAGGCCATTATGCCGCAACGCACCACTGTAAGGTTTCCTGCACACTGCATGCGTTTCTGATTTTTAATAGTATTTTTTACATACGATTCCGATTTTTAAGGCTTCCTGCACACTGCATGCGATTCCAATTCCAATTTTTAATCGTTTTTACATGTAATTCTGGTTCCAATTTTTAATCGTTACAGAATGCTTTGTTTTTTCTGCGTTTTTCTGTTGATAGCATTCAGGGAAAATCAGAATTGCAAATCGGAATCGCACATCGGATTTGCAGTGTGCAGGGATCCTAATCGTTATCACATGCTGCGTTTTTTCAGCGTTTTTCTGTTGATAGCATTTAGGGAAAATCGGAATTGCAAATCGGAAACGAAATCGGAATTGCAAATCGGATTTGCAGTGTGCAGGGAGCCTTAACGAGGCCTTATCCTTTAAAATCAAGCTAATTAAGTCCCCTTTGTCCTCTAACGTCTGTCTTCTATATTCTTCTATCTAGCTCTGGGTACAGGTCTTCCCTTTTTAAAGACCTGGTGGCAAATGATGAGAAACCCAAAAACCACTGGTTTCTTCACATCATTAACCATTTATAGCCATGTTTTTTTATATTAATGATGTCAGTGAGGGAACCCTGGCACGTGTATATGTGGCAGACGGAAATGCCATCACTTGGCATTGGGACTTTGTGGCTTTTGCGTGAAGACGTTCAGAGCCGAAAAAAAAGACAGAATGAGAACATAGAATAAAGAAGAGAACATAAGGGGACTTGATTAGGTTAGGTTTGTTTTTGTTGCTGTACTAAAATTGACCACATGTTATGATGACATTTAGGAAAATACAAATAAAATGTAGCCAAAAATGACCCAGATAGTTTTTTATTTAAATCAATTTGCCCAAAATATAAACATTTTCAGATTTTTAGAAGATTGTACTTAAGATTGTACTGAAGTGAAATGAAACAGCTTCCCAATATTTTATTTTTTTAGCCCACTAGATTCACTTCCAGGACACTTTAACCACTTAACGACTGCCTAACGGTGATAGGCGGCGGCAGGACGTAAGTGGAATTACATGGAAACGGCCGCCCGCACGAGCGGCCTTTCCATGTCAGTTCACGGAGGGTGTCTCCGTGAACAGCCTGCGAGCCTCCGGTCGCGGCTCGCAGGCTAATTGTAAACACGCGGTGAAGAAATCCCCGCTGTTTACATCAAATGGCGCTGCTGCAGCGCCGTAAAGGAGATCGGCAATCCCCGGCCTCTGATTGGCCTGAAGGCCTATCCTAGGCGGCGCAGGACGGATCCCTGTCCTGTGCCGCCCACAACAATAGGGAGAGGGAGGGAGGAAATCACTGCGGAGGGGGGCTTTGAGGAGTCGTCCCCCCCCCCCCGCTCGGCCACATGGAGCGGCGGGGATCAGACCCTCCCAGCAGGTCATCCCCCTAGTGGGGAAAAAAGGGGGGAAGTCTGGTCACCCTGCTGATCTGTGATGTGGGCTGGAGAGCCCGCGCTGCACAGATCAGCAAACAACAGCCCGGTCCTTAACTAAACATGCCCTGCTTAGGTGATTTCCCTACTAGCTACTCTGCATCTTCAAACAGAAACCTAAGGTGTTAAATTACCGAATGGCTGCAGGGGAATCCTATTTTGTTCCTTGTTCTCTCTGCTCATTGCCTGGAAGGTAGAAAAGTTTGTCCCTCCCGAGAAGCCCGTGGGTCCTATCAAGGGGACTTGCAGGAGGCAGGGGCTGTTTCTATTGGCTTTGCTCCTGTCAATCATGGGGAAACCCACATGGAAGGCATTCAAAGCTGGTTTCCGACAGAGGAGGGTTGCTGGTGATGATCGATCATGTTATAGTTTTTTAACGCATTCTGTAACCTTCATGAATTAACATTCACTGACGTGTTTAGCTATTTACCGCATAAGTCGGTAATTTATCTCACTGCTTGGTAATTTCAGCTTTCCATGCGGTAACAGCCTTTATGAATTAACATTTTCCTAAGTGCTTGGTAAAGTCAGCTATTTTCAGCATTACCGCATGCAGTAATGCTTGATGAATTAAAGCCTAACTCTGGTAAGCCCAAATTTTATATATATAGATAATAATAACAACAACACTTATCTTGACAGGGTCAAGAAGATAAAAATCCCTCTACACATACATTAAACAGTGGGAGGAGTTATATACATTTTATATGCTAATATTGAACAGCCATTTCTTTCAACACTAATACATGTAGTCTTTTTGGCTATCGTCAGAAGCCATATGAAGCATATCATAGGAGAACCATAGCATGAGATGGACCAAGACATGATAGCCAGTCATCATGTGGTAAGGTGCAACAAAGGGAACAAAAAGCCTTACTTTGCTTAGTAAAGAGGAAATTGTTTTTATCCAGACCTTGTGTTTAACTACTTCAGTACCAGTGGTCTCTGGAAGACCAGAGGCCGCTGGTACAAGAAAAAGGGACTACCGACGTCACACAGCACAGTGCCGCTGCTTCCACTGATCTTGCCGAAGATTACTCGTTTTGCCATCGCCATGATGGCAGAGCTGTGTGAGACGGTCAGGAGCTGCTTTCATTGGCTCACAGTGATCACATGGTCAGGAGGCAATGAAATCGGCTCCTGCGTGGCTCACACAGCTCTGCTGTCATACTGACAGCAGGGCGAGTAAGCTTTAGTGGCGTGATCAGCGGTAGCATGCGGCGGGCCTACTGAAATCTATGCCCTGGCAGGCAAATAGGGTGTAGATTTCAATTAGCGTAATCCAGATCCGGTTAAGAGAACAGTGCTATATTATTTAGATTTTAGATTGCTTTTACTTACTGCCGCGGCAAGCCTGGATGATGATAATTTTTGGTTTATCCCGCAGTGCTGGGCAGTTCTCATTATTGAAAATAGTAAAGA
The DNA here is from genome assembly GCF_040937935.1 of Hyperolius riggenbachi. Classification (NCBI taxonomy): domain Eukaryota; kingdom Metazoa; phylum Chordata; class Amphibia; order Anura; family Hyperoliidae; genus Hyperolius; species Hyperolius riggenbachi. Next base: position 449,421,802 of record NC_090647.1, on the reverse strand, counting down.
TCTCATCAGTCTTCAGAACATTTATTTCCTCTTCTCCAGTTTCATTTTGTTTCGTATCAGTTCCACAAATTACATCTCTCATCCCATGAGACATAAAAACTAGAAAGGTGCTATCAGAAGCCCTATGGTCTTCATGAGCAGCAAAGGTCTTCATTGTGTCCCGCATCTCCTAAAATATGATTATGAAAACCAGTTTAAGCAGGAAGTTTTAAATCAGGATGATACCCTTTTTTGGGCAATTTAACCAAAACATTACTAAAAAAAACACTGGTGGAGGCGCCCATGATGATATGATACTATTACATGTTGTATATTTGAGAAGCGTAATTCCTTACTTTCTCAGAAGGGCAAAGCATTATTTAATAGAAAAAGTAATGTTTATTCAAGCACTGTAGGCAACACGTTTCACAGGCCTTGGCCCGCTTCCTCAGGTCAATATAAATTCCTATAGAACTTTTAATCACGAATGTGAGTGCACGAATAAACATTACTTTTTAAATGAAAAAAAAGCCTTTGGCTGATTTATTTCTTACATGCCTAGGACTCAAGCTGACCTTTGATTCATACAAAGATCAAGAGTACCCAGATAGCTCATGGTGACCCAGAACCACTAAGAGCGTATAAGGGACTAAAAGAGAGAGAAAAGCCCTCTTACTAAAAAGCAATACTACATATAATTTGTAAATTTTATAGAGCCACACCCAAAAAAAACATATGATAAAAGTAGTAAAGATGTATTACTTTTGCTGTCAGGTTAGTTTTCTGCTCGACTTCATATCCAAGTCCTTCTAACAATTTCTGCATCCCGTCCACATCAAACTTTGCCCCTCTGCGTTCCCTAAGATTAGGATTGTCAAACTTCTCATTACAGATGACCAGCGCACGGCGTTTGCGCATCTTCTGAGGACATACTTCATACAGCTAAAAACAGAGAAGAAAATTGAAATTTCAACATTTGAAATTTGAATATGTCATTATAAAGCAACAACTTTTTATTTGAAAGGCAAAAGCTAGAGTGAGGTAGACATACATTTTCAAGGATTAATTCTGATAATGCCAATGTGCAACAATGACCTTATTGGTTCAATTACACAAATCTGCAAATGTCTCATGACAACAAGACATGTGACAAGAGAAGCAAATCAAAAAGGGTTGTAACACAAAAACTCTGCTACATTTCCTTTCTCTTACTTTTTGACTGTTATTACATATTGGGCTTGATTCACTAACCAGCACTAAGCCGGTTAGTGTGCCTTATCACTTAGTGGGCACAAACTACAGCGCTAACCTTATCTGAGGTTAGTGTGCCTTATCTGAGTTAGTGTGCATTATCTCAGGTTAGTGTGCCTTATCTGCAGTGTGCGATGTAGCTTTGTGCATCTTTTAGTGTGCACAAAGCTATTTAGTGTACACAAAGCTACTTAAGGGGCACTAAGTTCAGATAAGGCACACTATCCTCAGATAAGGCACACTAACCGGCTTAGCACCGGAAAACTCTTTTTTTACTCCGGCACTAACACTTAGCACCGGTTAGTGAATCAAGCCCCTTGTCTGCACTGGGTCAAGCGTTCCCTAATTGCTAGGTCTACCACATGACTTACACCTGGGCTATTACAAATACAATTAGGGACGCTTTGTTATATTGTTTTGTTAACACTGTGGAAAGAATATAGTTTTTTAAAGATTGCCATAGTCTATATTTATCCTTTGAACTACAAGACTAAAATGGTAAACTCTATTGATACTGTCCTACCCAGTAAGGGTTTAGTAAATGGATGGCTAGTTGTAACGATCTAAAACGTTACCTCTGTGGTGGAAAGCAGCGCAGCTGCTTTCACACCTGATGTCACCTTTTGGCCAAGCCATCCCGGGTGTCGCTTCCCGACTCAGCTGGGACAGGGATCTCTGTTGCAGCAGCTTGGGTCCACACGCCTGCGCATGGAGCAAAAGGACCTTTATGGGCAGAGGAGACTTTGTGGTCAGCTGACTTCCACCTGTCAATCTTCTTAGCAGGTTGGTTCAGCCCCTCGGGCGGGGCTGCTTGAATCTGCTGTCAGTATTTAAACCTGGAGTTGTTACTCTGTCTTTGTCTGTCGTCGTCATGAACGCTTGTGTGTCAGCACTCAGACCATAGTCAGATCCCAAAGTGTGCTAGAACCGGCCGGAGCCGGGGATCCACATTTAGCCAGATTCTGTTGATAGTTTAAAGTACTAATTGAATTGTATCTGTGTTCTACCATAGTTTCCAAAGGTGTTGATGATCACGGAGCTCACACCTTAGCATTAGGAATTGAACTGTATTATTTGTTATGACCTTCTGCCTGCCTGACTATTCCTCTGAACTCTGATTTTGTACCTTTGTCATTCTGATACTCTGCTGCCAAAACTCGGCTAGTCTCTGGATTCTGCATCTGCCTCCTGTCTCTGTACTTTATCTGTCCGTGTGTTTACGACCTGGCTTGTCCGACCTCGAGAGCTATCTCTCCTGTTAGGAGATAGTTTGCAGATCCGTCAGTGACACTTCCCCAGTGGTGTCACTCACGTTCTGTCCTTCTCTCTCCCTGTCTGACTCCTCCCGTGGAGAGTCTAGACTACAGTAAGGTCTGAATTACCTGCTCCACAGGTGACCACTGGAGCCATGTTATTTGTATCTCTTAGACTGCAGTAAGGTCTGAATCACCTGCTCCACAGGTAACCATTAGAGCCGTGTTATTTGTATCTCTTAGACTGCAGTAAGGTCTGAATCACCTGCTCCACAGGTGACCATTAGAGCCATGTTATTTGTATCTCTTAGACTGCAGTAAAGTCTGAATTACCTGCTCCACAGGTGATCGTTAGAACCGTATTCTCTGTCTGTACCTTCCAGCCCCACTGGGGGCCCTTGTGTCTAGTCTGTTCTGTTGGTGTCCTGAGTGTTCCTTACTAACTACTGTGGTAAGGTCCTGTAAAACCATTAGTTACGGTGGCACCAGACACACACTTACGCTCTGCTCTCGTTCTTGCTATACTGGTATTATTGGTGATTCTGCGGATCACACATAATCGAGTATAGCGTCTGTATTCTTGGTGATTCCGCAGATCACCAATAATCAGTCATCTGAGTAGTGGCATTAACCATCACACTAGTGTCTCTCTTTCATCAACATTCCTTAATAACCTCAATATTCTGGACAAACATTGTATACTTAAAGTGTACCTGAGGTGCCGTAATACAAAGATTTGATACTTATCCGGGGCTTCCTGCAGCCCCATGAGCACCAATGCCTCCCGCGCAGTCCTCCTGAGGGCCGCACATGCACAGAAGAGCCTAATGGTGTGACTGAGCCAGATTACCGGTACTGATTGTGGCCATACGGAGGCACTTGGGAGAATGGTAAGGGACGCATTGGTGCTCATGCGGCTGTAGGAAGCCCCGGGTAAGTAAAAGATCTTTGTATTACGGCATTTCAGGTTAACCTAAAGGAGAACTGTAGTGAGAGGTATATGGTGGCTGCCATATTTATTTCCTTTTAAAGCGGAATATAACCCTGCATTTCAACTTTGCTCTAAAACATTATTTACAGTATATTATATGCAACCAGCATTTTTTTTACTAGACCAGCATTGGAAGGGTTACACAGGGTTTTAAAGTTCCTGGAGATTTCTGCAGACGCTTCCGAAGCTGAAATAGATACATTTTGTTTACATAAATGTATCTAAGTGTTGAATGTGACTCATCTCTCTGACTGAGAAGGAGCTTGGAGGACAGCCATTTATCAATAGATACATATAACTAGATAGAATGTAACAATCTGAACTTCTGCATATCTCTCCACGGAACTTTAAACCTTTGTGTTTAACCCTTCCAATGCTGGTCTAGTAAAAAAAAAAAATGCTTTTTGCATATAATATGCTGTAAATAATATTTTAGAGCAAAGTTGAAATGCAGGGTTATATTCCGCTTTAAGCAATACCAGTTGCCTGGCTAACCTGCAGATCCTCTGCTTTTAATTCTTGTAGCCTAAGACCCTGAACCAGCATGCTGCATATCAGGTGTTTCTGACATTTTTGTCAGATCTGACAAGATTAGCTGCATGTTTTTTGGTGTTATTCACACTACTGCAGCCAAATAGCTCAGCAGGGCTGCCAGGCAACTGGTATTTCTTAAAAGGAAATCAATATGGCAGCCTCCATGTACCTCTCACTACAGTTCTCCTTTAAACCCCTACCAATTTTCATTGTGCTCTCTATATTTCAAGAATTTTTAGACCTGGTTAGAAATGATATATAACATAATTTGCGGGGGGGGGGGGGGGGGTTTATGTCATGGTAGCATCAATTTTATAATGGTTTATATTGATAAATGATGTATAGTGTACCTTAAAATGCTGTCAAACACACAGACGAATTTGCAAGATGTACCATGCAATATGTTACTGGTATTTCCGTATATACTCAATTAGAAGTCTAAAAAGTTAGGCCTGACTCACTAAATAAAAGTATAGATAATATAACAACAAATCTTATCTTGACAGGGTCAAGAAGATAAAAATCCCTCTACACCAGGGGTGTCAAACTCAAATACAAAGTGGGCCGAAATTGAGCTCTGGGAGCAAGTTACGGGCCGACCTCAATGTCTAGTGGCCACCTCTCTCCCTTATAAAGTTTCCTGGTGTCTAATAGCCCCCCGCCATCCCCTATACACTTCCTCACTCATGTATACAATTCCCTGATGTTTAGTGGTTTTACCTCCCTATACAGTTCCCTGGTGTTTATTTGCCCCCTCCTTCCCCTACACAGTTTCCTGGTGTCTAGTGGCCCCCTACCTTTTCCTGAGCTGCAGGAAAGGGAGAAAATAAGTGTTGCACTCAGGAGCCTGGAGGAGTTATTCACTTAAAGTGAACTTGAGGTGAAAATAAACTGGTGAGATAAACAACTGTATTTCCCCCCTACTCCTGAGAATTACCTTTTTAGATATCCCATGGTTTTATTTTATATTTGAACAATTACTAAGTAGAATGAATATTTTATTGTCTCTGTTCTGTGGCAGCCTTTTAAGCGTCCCTGAGTGAAAATATATAAACTAGTGACCTTTTTATATCTCTCCTTGCACTCAGAAATGCAATTCTCCTATGTGATAGTGTGGTAAAGCTGTTTGAGCAAAGCAAGACTTCTACACAGTGGTGCAGTAAAGCTCTCAGAGGAAGGGAAGACTTCTACACAGTGGTGCAGTAAAGCTCTCAGAGGAAGGGAAGACTTCTACACAGTGGTGCAGTAAAGCTCTCAGAGGAAGGGAAGACTTCTACACAGTGGTGTAGTAGAGTTGTTTGAGCAAAACATGACTTCTACACAATGCTATTTGAGCAAGGCAGGACTTCTTCTATACAAGGTGCACTATTGCTTTTTGAGCAAAGCAGGACTTTCTCTTCCAGATCGTTAAGTAGCACTCTATAAGCAAAGCATGACCTACAGCAGAATGGTGCAGTAGAGCTCTCTGAGCAAGGCGTGACCTCCTAAATGATGGTGCAGTAGAGCTCTCTGGGGGAGGCTTGATTTTCTAAATTATGGTACAGCAGATTTCTTTGAGGAAGGTATGATCTCCTATACGATGGCGTAGTAGGGCTAACTAAGCAAGGCAGGACTTCTCCTACAGGATTGTGCAGTAGAGCTCTTTGAGCAAGGCATAACCTAATGCAGTATGATGCCATAAAGCTCTTTGAGCAAGGTGGCATAACCTAATGCAGTATGATGCAGTAGAGCTCTTTAAGCAAGGCATAACTTAATGCAGTATGATGCAGTAGAGCTCTTTGAGCAAGGCATAACTTAATGCAGTATGATGCAGTAGAGCTCTTTGAGCAGTGCACAGCTGAACTCACAAAGTTAATTGTAGCAAATCCTTGATATGCAACAGTGACAGATCTAGATACTACATATTGCCATTCTTAATGAACACAAATGCACATCTACCCTAAAGATGAGTCAGGTTTTGCAGAGGAAGGGAAACCGGGCTTGTCTTGATACACTGTGGAAATTGTATTGTTCAAAATCTTTTCTGTTTAACAACTAAAATATGGCCGACATATTTTCAGATCTACCGTAGTTCATGGAGATAGGGCAGAAGATCTGCTTGCTCCTAACAGAACCCTTATTGTTCTCGGAACTATAATAGGCTGATTATGTTTTCCACTGGACAACTAAGCTGTGCTCACAATGTTCACAGGTATGCCAGGTTTCACTTTTCTCACCTCTGATCTGTAAATGACTACACATTCTGTAATTAGAGTGTAGTTATCCCAGTATCCCCTTTCCTTAGTTAAAAATACAAAAAAAGGTTTTAGATGTAAAGGAATTCTGTAATGAGAATACGTTACTCCCTTCTATGCTGATTGTTTACCTATAACTGTAACGATTGGTGTCAGCAAGAACAGATTTTCTGATTATTGGTGATCTGCAGTATCACCAATAATACAGATACTATACCTGATTATGTGGTGATCTGCAGAATCACCAATAATGCGAGTATAGCGTGACACAGGACAACCAGATGTAAAGATAGGTGTTTGGTGCAACAGTAATACAGATAGCGATACCAACTCCCCCAGAGAAGCTGGTAGAGTGAGATATCTCTATAGAACACAGGGATCAGCAGATGAACTAGTAATCAGTTCACCCGAGGAGCAGGTGGTGCACAGTAAGACAACGTATACTGATCACCCGTGGAGCGGGTGATTCAGACTGTACTGCAGCAGGTGATCACCTGAGGGGCAGGAGATCAAGACTGTACTGCAACTCCTAATCACCTGAGGAGCAGGTGATGAGGATAGTACCATAGTTACTAGTCACTTGAGGAGCAGGTGATTAAGACTGTACTGCAGCTACTGGTCACCTGAGGAGCAGGTGATTAAGACTGTACTGCAGCTACTGGTCACCTGAGGAGCAGATTAAGCTGTACAGAGAATCCCTCACCAGGGACTAGGCTCACTGGTGAGGGCAGGAGAGTCAGACAAGCAGATTCGGCAACAAACGGACAGATACGGTACAAAGACAGAAGGCTTAAATCAGAGTAGTGTTCAGGCTGAGTCGGCAACAGAATCAGATAGGCAGAAGCATAGAATCAGTAAGCAGAAGAGTAGTCAAGGCTAGCAGAAGGTCATAACAAATAATACAATTCAATTAGTACTTTAGCTATAAACAGAATCTGACTAAGTGTGGATCTCCAGCTCCTGCTGGTTCTAGCACACTTTGGGATCTGACTAAGGTCTGAATGCTAACACGTAGCATTTGCAACAGCAGACGAGGAGCTACTGACAGGCAGGTCCTATATATACTGAGAGCGCCCCACAGCGCCGCCCCAGTCACTCAACCAATCTGGAGCACTGCTGGAGTCAGCTGACCAGCCCGATCAGCTGACTCCCCTTCTATTCGCATAAAGGTCCTGTCGCCTGGCACGCGTGCGCGTAGCCCTCAGTCTATGTGCAACTTATGGACCAGGCAAAACTCCACCATGTAACTGCGCGGCAAAAGCCGCCGGCTGAGACAGCCGCCATGCCGCTCACCGCTGCGGCGGCATGTCCGCTATCTTTTACAATAACATTTTCTGAATCATAGACTTAAGGTGGCGACACACGATACAATAAAATGATCTGATTTTACAGCAATTCGATAAAAACGATCATATCTCTCAAGAAAAATCGAAAGCTTTTTTTTCATTCAACTGAAAAATCCAATCGGATTTCCCGTTTTTTTCGATTTAAATCGATCCGGAATGCCAGATATTTCTCTTCAATTTCTACTAAAGATTGTATGGTGTGTGTTGGGTTGTCAATTTATTAATATACACACCCTAGCAATTTTCTCAGAGTTTCAAATCATTTGTATCATAATTGAGGACAAATTGAACATAGGTGTGTGGTACATTGGTCATATTTTTGAAATGTTACAATCAGTCAGATAAATTGATTGCAATTCTTAAATTTAACAGATATTTAAAAAAATGTATGGTGTGTGGCCACCTTTAGACTATCACTGTGTGGATCAGAAGGTGTTCTGGCACCACTCACTGTATGCTTGTTGCAGGTGGGTAACACCGAAGCAACAATATTAACATGACAGCTGGTTCCAGTCACTTCAGATATAATTTAACCTCGGTTAGCCTTCATTGATCACTAATCCCGTAGTATGAACATGTTTTTGATTGCATTGATGAACATGATTGCATTAATAAAGCCCGCTGTCACTTTCAGAACTAACCTTATCCCTTTATTGTAATCTGAAACCCTTTCTGAAAGTGTGTACTGGCAAAAAAAAGAATCATATAGTAGTAATCTCTGCATCCCCTCCACATTAAACTCTGCCCCTGTGTGTTTCCTAAGTTTAAGATGGTCAAACTTCCCATTACAGATGACCAGAGCAACACATTTTCGTGTCTCCTGAGGAAATACTTTATACACCTAAAAATAGACAAGATAACTAAAATTTAAATGTGCCATTATAAGGTAGCTAATAGGCTATCTGAAGGGAATAGATAACTGTAGAAAAAAAGATAAACTGTATTTTCAGTTTGGAAGCCAAAAAGCTGAAGTGACCAAGACCTACTGTACATTTCCAAGGATTAATTCTGATCATGCCAATGTGCAACAAAGACCTCATTGGTCAATGTGACCACAATTAAGGTGCCCATTAATGATACCATCCTGATTGTACAATCTTACCACTTCTATGTGATATGGAGTACTGGCTAAAGTATGCCCTTGCTTTTTCCATCCTCTTAGTAAATAGCACCTTAGAGTTACCGAGATTTTAATAGTAAGAATGTATACATACTTGACCACCTTCCTCTGAGCAAATTTTCTCATATTGCTCTGCTGAACACAGTTTGATGCCATAGGGTCCTAAAAAGAAAAAGATATTTATTTATGTTATCTATAAATTATGTATGTATCTATGTTTACAATGATTGTCTGATTTACCATTCATCTGCTCTAATGATGAAAGCATTTTCTCTCTACATTTATATTCAGCATTGATGGCTAATAGGCAGTGCCTCCCATGTATTCAACCTTTTGGACAGTTTCATGTACTGTAATGTTCCGACCAGGAATTGAAATGGATTTAAGGGGACACTGAAGTGGAAAAAAAATTATGATATAATGATTTGTATGTGTAGTACAGCTAAGAAATAAAACATTAAGAGCAGAGACATAAGTCTAATATTGTTTCCAGTACAGGAAGAGTTAAGAGACTCGAGTTGTTATCTAGGCAAATAAGCCATTGAGCTCTACCACTTTGAAAGCAGAGAGCCATGTCTTTTGAAGCTTGTTATCTCAACTGTCTGTCAAATTATTTTCTTTTTTTTGCTGAGAAGGAGTTCAAAAGTTCACTGCTGCTCTGCAAAATCATTTAGAATGCTGTAGTAAGTGTGTAAACTGCAAATATTAGAGAATGATGCAATTGTTATAAATATATATATATATATATATATATATATATATATATATATATATATCTGAAAATAAAAGTATGAGAATATTTTCTTTGCTGCTAATGTTCTAGTAACTATCCGTACTACACAACCAATGCATTATATCATAATTTTTTTTTTCACTTGAGTGTCTCTTTAAATAGGATTTTCACTAGACTTGGGCTGAATCCTACATTCCGAAAGAATTCTCGATTTTCTTGATTCTGAAATCTCTTGAATTCTGTACATAAGTATTGTGTGATCCATGTAAGAATAGTAGTTAAGACTTAGAATCGTACTGTATATTCTAAGTCTAACTACTATTCTTACACAGATCACACAACTCTTACTTACAGGATTTGTTAAGGTGCGTACACACGCACTGCGGAAGCCACCGATGGGTCTGTCAGACCCTCCCGCTGGGTGGACTTTCAGGATCATTCAGGAACAGCCTTATCAGTCTGCCGACAGTGCGTACACATGCACTACTGTCTGCTGAAAGTCCGCCCAGCGGGAAGGTCTGACGGACCCGCCGTAGTGCGTGTGTATGCACCTTTTGATTCAAAAGATTTGAGAATCTTTTTGTGTTTGCATTCAAGGAAATGTAGGATTCGTCTCATCTCTAATTTTCACCATTGGAGTTAAATGGCACAAGTATTACTTTGAAGGACAAAAATATTTTGTGATGCCAAAGTACTCCAGCTGCTCCTACTGCTTGGCGGACTCCTGGGGCCACAGAGCGGTATGCCCGACACAGGAGGTTGAGGAGGTTAAAAAAACAGCTGAATACATAAATACAAACATAGTACAAGCCTTTCAGGCACAGGTAAAAAACACTTCTGTATGAACGAGTGCATGTTTTGTGGAATTCCAACAGAGGTAGTTAATCAGCACTACTGAGACACACTTATGTATGGTTCCTGCAAAACATGCACTGTTGGCGGGCATAGAGTACAGGTTTGGGACTGCTGTAAACTGAAGCTCACAGCGGAGTCAAGGCACCCGATCTGCATACTTGTTCTCTGCTAGTTAATTGCTAGCAGGGAGCAAGTATTTAACAAAGAACAAGTAATTAGCACAGTCTGGCGGAAGAAGTAGAAGGCGCCCGTGGACATGTACCACTAATTCAGATCAAATATACAAAGATTCAAATATAGTACTAAGGTTCCTACCTTATAGCAGTAAAACTCACTGGTAAGGCAGTAGTTAACACTTTGAAATTTATTTGGGGCACAATTGACAACGCGTTTCACGGTTAAAACCGCTTCCTCAGATCTATAGGAGTGCCTGGGAAAAAGTGTCCTGGTCCTGGGCGCCAGAGCTCTTATAATGTGTTAATGTTATAATGTGCGCAAAACACTAGCGCACCTGTAATATGAGTTATCACAGTTTAGTGAATCAAGCCCTATGTGTGTTGTACCCAGAAAAATACACGGTTTCTTTTTTCACAGCAGCTTATGATAGAGAAAACTGACAAAATGTACAGAATTATGCTGCAGGTTGACAGTTATTTCTGCATGCAAAAAGCGCATTAAGTGTGAACTGGTCAATTGATTAACATGAGTTCTAAGTTGAAATGCGATTGTATGTTCAGAAAACATGCATAAAAACAGACACCCTGCCTCTCACTTATCCCTGTGAATTTCAGCCACGTTTTGCTATGATTATTTGCGATTCTGCATTTTTGTGCTTGACTTGCATTGTGGGTCACATGTTAGGGGCAGAATAAAAGCATACATGTAGGACTTTTTCTGCAAAAAAAATTCAAATGCAAAAAATTACACATGTCAAATGCAATGCCATTGACTTGCATTAGATGTCCGGCGATTGCAAATTTGCAAAAACAGAAATTGCACAAGAATTATTTCATGTGTGAAGGGGGCTTAAAGGACAGCTCTGAGTAAGAAAAAAAAAAAAACAAGATCTACTTACCCGGGGCTTACTCCAGCCCCTGGCAGCCGATATGTCCCTCGCCGCAGCTCCGGTGTCCCAGGGTCTCCTCTGTTGCAGATGCTCACCTTGCTAGGTCGGAATTCTGTTCGCCTGTGCGAGTGCTGGGCTGCGCCGCTCGCACTCCAGTAGCCGGGAGCATTCTGCGCCTGCGCAGAACACTCCAGGCCATGTGAGTGCGACCGCACTCGCACAAGCACATAAGATTCTGACCCGGCGAGATTGACATTTGCAAAGGAGGGGACCCAGGGACACTGGGGCTGCGGCAAGGGACATATTGGCCCTGTTTAAAGAGAAGCTGTACTGAGTAAAAATATTTAAAATAAACACGAGGTAACTTCAAATGAACATTACATAGTTACCTTGCCGTCAGTTCCTCTCAGAAGCTCACCATTTTCTTCTGACAATAATCCCTTCCAGTTCTGACAATATTTTGTCAGATCTGAAATATATCAGTTGCTGTCAGTTATATATCAGTTGCTGTCAGTTATAGCTGAGAGGAAAACTGATGTACCAGGTAATGTCCATGTTTCCCTATGGCTCAAGTGGCGATGTTACAGTTTAACTGTGTGCTGACCAGAAAGCGGTTATGGGTAATGGCCATTTTCAAAATGGAGGACGGAAAATTCCCTTGATAACAGTGAACAAACAGGACGCGGGACAGGAGAAGGACACTGAGGAGTAGACTACATGGAAGGTAAGTATGACTTGTGTATGCTTATTTTGACTTTTCATTTTCAGTTCAGTAGATCTTGTTTTTTTTTTTCCTCGGATGTGTCCTTTAAGTGAAGATGACGACATGCTGAACCTGTAGACTGTGACAGCACTCTGTATTACCTGTCTGTATGGCTGGCTCCACGTTCTGTTCCTGTTTGGGCAGCGGGAGTTCTGAAGGTACTTAAAACACAGGAAAATTATATGACAGTCAGCTCAGCACACTGAGTCACATATAATTAGACACAAATTTACTCAATACTGATTTAAACACAGAGGCTGGTTTACAGAAGAAACATTCCAACACTAGCAAATGTTCAGTGAAAAATTTGCAGAACATTAAAATTTTCCCGGTAGGGATATGGAATCGGTTGCAAGTAAATCAAAACTACAGGCTGCCAATCGGTTAAATAGCATCTGTATTAACTTATAAGCTGCTGCTTAATTAGGAAGCTCCAATACACCCATTCTGTTTTTTCTTGAAGTGATCACCTACCCATCTAAGGGCTGGTGCACACCAGAGCGGCTCTGGAGCATTTTTTAAAACGCTTGCAGGGGGGAAACCGCTTGGCTAATGAAAGTGACTGGGATGGTGCACACCAGAGCAGTTCGTTTTTTCCACAAACGCAAACCCAGGGCTGCAGCATTTTTTAGATTTCTGAGGCGTTTCTGCCTCAATGTTAAAGTATAGGAAAATGGAAAACCGCTCTGAAAAACGCTAGATCAGAGCGGTTTTCAGGCTTTTTTGTTACAGTAGCAGCTTTACTGTAACAATATATGACATCTGCTACACAAAAACGCTCCAGAAAAAGCGGGGTATGTTTAGAAAACATGCCTAGAATCGCTCTGAAATCTGCTTCAAAACCTCTAGCGTTTTGCAGATCTGCTAGAGGTTTTTGGTGTGCACTGGGCCTGCGGCCTCTTTTCCACGAGCAGTTGAACTGTGTGTTCAGCAAGCAGTTACCAGGCAGCAATGAGCAGTTACCAGGCAGCAGTAAGCAGTTGTGAGAGTTTGATAGGCATTTCACTGCCTTTAAACTGTCCATGCAAAAGAGGCCTAAGGGCTCTTTTCCACGTGTCTCTCGGATCCGGATTTGAGCAGCCCTACATACAAACTCCATGCAGACAAGTGCCCTAGCCAAGATTTGTTATATACTCATATTTCCTACCTGGCTGAGTGGATGCTGTAGTCTTCTGTTCCTGTGAGGGCACTGAGGGCGGAGTAGGTATTGGGGAAAAAAAGTTAAAATGCTCATTATTAGCCTGTATGCACCCGTGTTATGTAGTGTACATGTACATTCTAGGCCACCTCATAATAGGCCATAATAAATCACTGCATTTTTCTAGACCTTGTGAAACACTGCAGCCTCAATTCACTAAGCTTTATCAAACACTTTATCAAACGTTTGATAATTTACCTCATGGGTAAAATCGAATTTTGAATTCACTAAGGTGTTATAGATTTATTGAAATCTTTATCGATAAAACATTCAATATACCTATAACACCTTAGTGAATTCAAAATCAGATTTTACCTTTGAGGTAAATTATCAAACGTTTGATAAAGTGTTTGATAAAGCTTAGTGAATTGAGGCCATTATAGGCAATGCAAATCACACAAAGATTTGTTGCTGGCAACAAGGACTCTGATTCCTGGCCTCTCTTCATAGCCCAGTACGCATCAGACCTTTTGTATCTCTCTCTCTCACCTCAAAAGGTATAATACATTCAGGTCTGTTTCTGTGCATAGGCCATAAAGGAAAAGTCCAGGGGCACCCTCTAGTGTACAAGGTGCAATACTACATCCTTTTATATTAATGAAACTCTTTTTCAGGCAGTCTGCAATGCACAGCACGGTATACTCCAGTTTTTGCATTGCCTCTGCAATTTCTTGCAGCCTTTCAGTGTCCCTTGTAGTATAATACTTAGCTGATTATACCTTACTAATTCTCTCCTCTCCATATATTGTGCATTTGTATATGGGAAAGGGAGAGGGGGTGCACAGATTGTTGTGCCTGGGGTAACAAATAGGTCAGGAACTGCCCTGAATACATTCTGCTATTGGTCCCCTGCCTTCCGATTACAACCATATGAGCTAATCCATTAACTCTGAAGGAATCAAACCAACTGTTAACATGATTTTCAAGTGAAAAGATTGTTTTTTTGTTCTGGACAGAATTTACAAGTCTAACAAGTTTTTTAATGCTGTCTATATCCCTCCTGAAGACCTTTCCTCTCACTCTAAAATTGATGTATTTATTATTGAGCGAAAGATGCAAGTGCTACATAAATACTAAATAAATAATTGGTCTGAGACTATCATAGTGTAAGGCCAATTTGGAGGGGAGACAGTTAAGTTATCTGTATATTTTTGAAATGTTTGAGGTAACAGAAGTGTCTAGAGGAAACTCATACATACCGTATAAAGGGAGACTATACAAACTCCATGCAGATAGAGCATTGACCAAGATTTGTTTACATATACTCATTTCCTACCTGGCTGAGTGGGTGCTATAGTCTTCTGTTCCTGTGAGGGCACTGAGGGCGCAGTAGGTACTGGGGAAAAAAAGTTAAAATGCTCATTATTAGTCTGTATGCACCCATGTTATGTATTGTACATGTACATTTTAGGCCCCCTCATAATAGACCACAATTAAATCACTGCATTTTTCTAGACCTTGTAAAACACTGCACAGGCAATGCAAAGCACACAAAGATTTGTTGCTAGCAACAAGGACTCTGATTCCTGGCCTCTCTTCACATCCCAGTGAGCATCAGTTGTTGTGCCTGGGGCATCAGTCAGAAACTGCCCCTGAATACACTCTGCTATTGGTCCCCTGCCTTCTGACTACAACCATATGAGCTAACCCATTAACTCCTCTGAAGGATCCTACCAAATGTTACCATGTATCTCAAGTGAAAAGATTGTTTTTTTGTTGTGGACAGTGAGGGCCCGTTTCCACTATAGCGTTACGAAATCGCCGGCGAATCACCGCAGGCAAATCGCATGCGGGTGCGATTCCGCATGCGTTTTTTGCCGCGATTTCGCATAGGTAAGGCTGTATGCGATTTTAACCATGTCACTGCCTGTGTGAATTAACATGGGTACCTATGCGAAATCGCAGGCGAAATCGCGGCAAAAAACGCATGGGGAAAACGCATGCGATTTCCCTATTAAATACATTGCGTGCGATTCGCCTGCATTCCACACGCAGGCGAATTCTGAGGCCCCTACCCTGCAGATTTTTTCTGCACAGAAAAACGTGCGGGGAAACGCACAAGTGGAAACAGTCCCATCCACTTGTACTGACTGTGCGAATCCGCATGCGTTGCCCGCATGCGGATTCGCGATAGTGGAAACGGGCCCTGAGAAGAATTAACAAGTCTTGACAAGTTTTAATGCTTCCTGCTGAAGACCTTTCCTCTCACTCTTCTATTCATACATTTTTCATTGTGGTATATACACTCTAAATAAATGATTGGCCTTATCTGTATTTTTTGGGGGGGGGGGGGGGGGGCTATGATTTAGGTAACTGAAGTGCCCTAGAGCAGGGGTCTCAAACTCAATTTACCTGGAGGCAGCAGAAGGCAAAGTCAGGATGAGGCTGGGCCGCATAAGGGAGTTCGCTTCAGTGCTCCCATTACAAGTAATCCGCCGTGTCCCCGCCACAAAACGAGGGCTGCAGAGCCCCCAAATCGCCCGGGGGGCAATCCGCAGGCATTTCCTGGAAGGGGCAGAGCTTCCAGCTTCAGCTGCCCCTCCTGATGTCAATCGCGGCGGATCGCCGCCTCTGCCCGCCCCTCTCACTCTTCCTTCACAGAGAAGGGCGGGGAGAGGCGGCGATCCATGCGGCGATTGACGTCAGGAGGGGCAGAGCTACAGCTGGAAGCTCTGCCCCTCAGCGCAGTCGTGGATGTTTGCCCGGGGGATTTGGGGGCTCTGCAGCCCTCGTTTAGCGGCGGGGATGCGGCGGATTAGTTGGGAGCACTGAAGCGAAAGGTAAAATAGGCAAATAATAGTTCGCTTCCGTGTCTCTTTTGCTTTTGCCGGCGCGGGCCACAAAATATTTTATCAAGGGCCGCAAATGGCCCACGGGCCGCGAGTTTGAGACCCCTGCCCTAGAGAAACCTACACATACAAAGGCAGATAGTGTCCTGGTCTAGATTTGTTTATTATATATTATATATATTCATATTTCTTACCTGGCTGAGTAGATGTGGAAGTATTCTGCTCCTGTGAGGGCACTGAGGGTGAAGTACATACTGGGGAAAAAGTTGAGATGTTCATTATTATGTTGTACGCACGCATGTTATGTAGGCCATGATCAGATCACTGCATTTTTCTAGACCTTGTAAAATACTGTGTTAGGGCTTACTAAGGCATACTAAGAACGTTTTCACTTTTTTTTTTTTTTAAGCGCTGGTGATTTTTAAAATCGCTTTAAAAGTGCTTCTGCAATGTTGCTCTATGTGAGTGTTGATGAGCTGATGACATGAGCGATGAGCTTTCTTTCCAAACGCAAACGTGGCTCCTGCACCATTTCCTCAACACAAAGTATTGGGAAATCGCAAAGCGCTTGAAAAAGCCCTTTGAAAAGCGATTTGCCCAGCGCTTTCAAGAATAAATACATTGTATTTATTCAGTTCCAGGTCAAAGAGTTTGTTGTGAAATACCACAAATCAATCTCTCACTTCCTGAGTGTCGTCAGGAAGAAAAAACAAAATTGCCGGACAAAAGCAATTAGAAAAGCGCTTACCAAAGCGTAAATTGCTCTGAAAGTGAAGGGAAAATTGATTTCAAAAATTGATTTCAAAAGCGTTCACAAAAGCAGTTAGCGCTTGCAATTGCTCTAGCAATTTATACTGTGAACAAGGCCTCAAAGATAACTTAGATCTGCAAGAGTTTATGGAAATAATAGTTTAACTACTTTAGTACTGCGGTGATTGAAATCTACGCCCTGTTTTTCACTGTCCGCAGCGCGCATTCACCGTTTCCGTCGCTCTCCGCCGATCGCGCCGCTCAAACCATTTCTCGCCGCAGCTCACAGGCTCTGCCTGTCTCTATGACGGCAGAGCCATGTGAGCCAGTCAATGGCTCCTGGCCGTGTCTATCAATGTAAGCCGCTCCCATTGGCTAACATTAATAGACACGGTCAGGAGCCAATGAAAGCGGCTCCTGACCGGCTCACATGACTCTGCCGTCATAGAGACGGCAGAGTGGGTGTCAAGATGGTCTCGGCGATGACGGCGATTGCGGCGGGTACGCGCTGCGATTCGCCAGAATTCCGTCGTTCTTGTACCAGCGGTCTCTTGTCCTTAAGGGGGCAGAGACAGCTGGTACTTAAGTGGTTAAAGCACACCTGAAGTGAGAGAGGTAAGGAGGTTGCCATATTTATTTCCATATTTAGTCTTATTTATTTAAACTGACCCAGAGACGAGCGTTCTTAAAGATTTTTACGTACCCAGGGCTTCCTCCAGCCCCCTCCGTTAAGGGCCGCAATCAGCTCCGGTATTCTGCCCAGTCGGGCCCAGTCTGACTAAGGGGACGGGGGTCTTCTGCGCTTGCCAAATACCGGAGCTGATTGCCGGATAATGGAGGACCGCGGGAGGATAGTGAGGAGCGCATCTGTGCTTATGGGGCTGGAGGAAGCCCCGGGTAATTAAAAATCTTTAAGAACACTCGTCTCTGATACACTCTAATTTACATATTTATTTATATTACTTTTTTTGTATTTCTTTTTATTACATATTTCTTTTTATTTATCAAAATGCAATTTGCCTGGCTATCATGTTGATCCTCAGCCTCTAATACTTTTAGCCATAGACCCGGCACAAGCATGCAGATCAGGTGCTCTGAAGTCTGACTGGATTTGCCCCTTGCTTGTTTCAGGTGTGTGATTCAGACACTACTTATGTCAGAAAGATCAGCAGGATGCCAGCCAACTGGTATTGTTTAAAAGGAAATAAATATTGCTGCCTCCATATCCCTGTCACTTCAGGTTTCCTGTAAGATTAAATCACACTGATTAGACTTAGGGCCCCATATACAATTAAGGCCCTGTTCACAGTGGTCAGTTGCATTGTAGAATAATTCTGTATGTCAACTCACTGTCCGTACAATTCTATGGGCCTGTTCACAGTACTACGCTGTAACAGATCACGTATTTAAGCTCACTGCATGCAGGCTTTGTATTAAAGTCTATGTTCAGTCTCCATTGCAGTTTACAGTCATTATAACACATTATAACGCTTGCGTTATGCAACTGTCCACTGTGAACCTAGCCTAACTTATTCTCCTGAGTTTTGTATTTGGTGATATTTTCATACCTTGTTAATAAAGTTCCTTTTAAACCAGCAGCAAGCGAGGAAAATACTCAAAATAATTTTAATAATACTTTGTCATCTACGTTTTTTTCATCTGCAGAGTACTGGAAAGTTATTTTAACCGGTTCAGCCCCACAGTGTCGAAAATCTCATGAATCCGAGCAACGTTCACCTCCCATTCATTCGCCAATAACTTTATTGCTACTTATCACAATTAATTGATCTAGATCTTGTTTTTTCCGCCACTAATTAGGCTTTCTTTGGGTAGTACATTTTGCTAAGAATTATTTTTTTGATGATTTTATTGATTCGCCCCATCTATTTGACGAGAAATTGCATGGTGTGTACCAGGCATTAAAGAGACACTGAAGCGAAAAAAAAATTATGATATTATGATTTGTATGTGTAGTACAGCTAAGAAATAAAACATTAATATCAGATACATCAGGCTAATTGTTTCCAGTACAGGAAGAGTTAAGAAACTCCAGTTGTTATCTCTATGCAAACAAGCCATTAACTCTCTGACTTAAGGCTCATACACACATCAGACTATAGTCTTTGGAAAATGAAAGATCACAGACCAATCTTACCACCCTTCATGTAATATGAGAGCCATACTCTACACAGTCTTTTCTATGGAGCTGAACTCCACATCAGAAAAAAATCTTTGCAAGATGCTGCACACACAGATGCTGTACAGACACAAAAGATCAGTATCTGCAAAAGATCTGTTCCTGCCAAAAATCCATTCCTGCAAATTGCAATGAAACTCTATGAGATCTGCAGATCATCATACACACATGATTTAACTGACATTCATCTTCAGATCAAGCAATCATCCGCAGATCAGAAAATCCATCCTGGTGGATCTGATCTGCAGATGAATGTCAGTTAAATCATGTGTGTATGATGATCTGCAGATCTCATAGACTATCATTGCAATTTGCAGGAATGGATTTTTGGCAGGAACAGATCTTTTGCAGATACTGATCTTTTGTGTCTGTACAGCATCTGTGTGTGCAGCATCTTGCAAAGATTTCTGTCTGATGGGGAGTTCAGCTCCATAGAATAGACTGTGTAGGTATGGCTCTCATACTACATGGAATGGAGTAAATTTGGTCTGTGATCTTTCATTTTCAAAAGACTATGGTCTGATGTGTGTATGTGGCCTAAGTCCTAGGCCACATACACACATCAGACCATAGTCTTTTGAAAATGAAAGATCACAGACCAATCTTACCACCCTATATGTAGTATGAGAGCCATACTCTACACAGTCTTTTCTATGGAGCTGAACTCCACATCAGAAAAAAAACTTTGCAAGATGCTGCACACACAGATGCTGTACAGACACAACAGATCAGTATCTGCAAAAGATCTGTTCCTGCCAAAAATCCATTCCTGCAAATTGCAATGATAGTCTATGAGATCTGCAGATCATCATACACACATGATTTAACTGACATTCATCTGTAGATCTGCAGATCTGAAAATCCATCCTGGTGGATCTGATCTGCAGATGAATGTCAGTTAAATCATGTGTGTATGATGATCTGCAGATCTCATAGACTATCATTGCAATTTGCAGGAATGGATTTTTGGCAGGAACAGATCTTTTGCAGATACTGATCTGTTGTGTCTGTACAGCATCTGTGTGTGCAGCATCTTGCAAAGATTTTTTTCTGATGTGGAGTTCAGCTCCATAGAAAAGACTGTGTAGAGTATGGCTCTCATACTACATGAAGGGTGGTAAGATTGGTCTGTGGTCTTTCATTTTCAAAAGACTATGGTCTGATGTGTGTATGTGGCCCTAGTCATGGAGAGGGCTGTTATCTGACTTTTATTATCTCAACTGTAATTGAACTGTTTACTTTTTCTCTGCTAGAGGAGAGGTCATTACTTCACAGACTGCTCTGATAGACTCATTTTGAATGCTGAGTGTTGTGAAATCTGCACATATTAAAGAATGATGCAATGTTAGAAAAAACACTATATACCTGAAAATAAAAGTATGAGAATATTTTCTTTGCTGCTAATCTTCTAGTAATTATTCATAGTACACAACCAATTCACTATATCATATTTTTTTTTTCACTTCAGTGTCTCTTTAAAAGGGAATGGGCCTTCAACAGCATGTATTATCACCCTTACCTAGACATTGGGCCCAATCCAATTCACTTTGTCTCCAAAGTTTTCTCCTATGAAATACTGGTTATTTTTTATCTTATGTTTAAAATATCTTTTCAGCACTCAACAATTGAAAAAGTACCAAAAGGTGGGTGAAAAAGTACGGCCACAATTATTCGGGGTATTTTCTTACTTGCTAGTGGCTTAAAGGGACCCTGAGCAGAAGCCATGGGTATGCTTATATGCATACTCACGGCTTCTGCTCAGGGTCCCTTTAAGCCTGAGTTCCCCAACCCTGTCCTCAAGTACCACCAACAGTACGTTTTGCAGAAAACCACAAACATACACAGGTGGGGTAATTAGTGCCTCAGCAGAACGGATTACCTACCTGTGAGGATTTCCACAAAACATGCACTTTTGGTGGGCCTTGATTACAGGGTTGGGGAACACTTTTGCTTTAAGCCACTAGCAAGTAAGAAAATACCCTGAATAATTGTACTTTTTCACCCACTCTCTGCGCATGCGCAGGCTTTCCGGCTTCTTCCTCCTCCCTCTGCCGCGCTTCATTATGTGGTTCACACACAGAGGGGAGGAAAAAGCCAGGAAACCTGCGCATGTGCAGAGAGGACCCGCAGGCTTCCTATTCTGGGTCACTTAGTTAGGAGTTGCAGGATCCACTGTAATTAATGGCGGCCAGCCCGGGAGCAGGAGCACTTCTATAAGGGGTCAGTGAGTGTCTACTCTGTATCAAATAGCCGTGGCATGCTTCTATGCTTGCATACCCACAGATTCTGCTCAAGGTCCTTTATATATAAGGTGTGAAAATATCACCTAGGAGAAAACTTAGGAGAAAAAGTAAGACTTTATGTAGACAATACACAACTTCATAAACTCCTTAATCAATTATATTTACATAATGAGTGTTTGTTAGGGCTGGATCACACTTGAACGCTTTTCAGCGCTTTGCTGACAGCCGGCGATCAGCAAAGCGCTGCTGCTAATGTATACCTATGGGATCATTCCCACTGCAGCATTTGCGATTTGCATAGACTGCAAACTTCTTGCATGCAGCGCTTTGGGGGCGATTGCATTGTGATTCTTGTACTGTTAAATAGGAATCAAAGTGCAAAACCGTGACACAAAATCGCGATCGCCATTTGTGATCTGCATTCAGAGTGTAAACCGTCCCTTAACTAGACCATTGGATAAACAAAGTGGATTATCTGCACTGGTGATCTACAGTAATTCACCTAACGCTAGGTACACACAATGAGATTTACTGTCAGATCGATTATTTCTGACAGGTCTGATCTGATTTTTTATCGACTTTCCGTTCACTTCTATGAAAAAATAATTAGCAAATCGACTAGAAACCAGATCGGACCTGTCGGGCATAATTAATCTGACAGTAAATCTGACAGAAAGCTCATTGTGTGTAACTAGCATAATTGTAAGAGTCCATTTCCTCTATGTCAGAATCTGTAGCGTTTCCTCACATGTGGGAGGGGCGGGGAAACGAGCATGCATCAAGTGATATATGCGCAGATCAACCATGAGACAGATCCCTCTCTTATCAGATTTGATCAGAGAGGGATCTGTTGCCTGCCCATACACCGCCAACAGATTTTTGATAGATTTCAGCATGAAATCTATCAGAAATTGGCCTAGCACCGCCGCTGCCTGCCTGGCCGCCCCATCCCCAGTATAATAATGTCCTCGTTGCCTGTGCTCTGTAAAATCTCACCTTTTTACCAGCGAGACTCCTGAATGCCTCTGCTGTCACCTCTGTGTCCGCTGTCACCAGGTGCGTGTTGTGACGCCACATGCACCTGGTGCCATATCATACAGGTGCTCATGGTGACGGTGGACACATTGGTGACGGAGGAGGACTGGAGAGGTAAGACTTTAAAACACTGCACACAGGCACTGGGGTACACTTTTCACTTGGGGGCAGGGGTATCGGCTGGAGGTCCGTCAAGTATATTGCTCATTGCGATGTCGAACGATGTTACCGCTGCTCCCCTGATCGATTTTCCAACATGTCCTTTTGAACGATTTTGACCCAAGATTTTGAAACATTGATCCGGTGGACAAGTTGCGTCACCGATTTTCCTCTGATTCCATAAAATTATTACATTGGAAAGTCGATCAGCTGGCAAAATTGCCTAATGTATGGCTACCTTAAGAGGGTGAAACAACTTGTAGGACACAAAAAGATGTCTAGCTGAAGCCTTTTAATTTTTAATTTGGACACTTCATATACAGTTATAGATATACTGGGTAACAGGATGCGAACTACAAGGAGCTTGGTTTAATATAATTTAGGAGCAAGCTGAATGAGACAAATCACCAAACAGAATCTACAGGGTTCTCCCATGATATTTGAACACTGAAAACCTGAGATGCTGTCATGCAGCCACAGGGCTTGATTCACAAAACAGTGGTAACTGTTAGCACAGGCGTTTTCGTACAAAATCGTTAGCGTGCGAAAATTCGCGTTTTCACGCGGAAACATGCGTTTGCGCGTGAAACCATTTAATTGCGCGCAAAAATTAGCGATTGCGCGGAAACGCAAACATTTGCGCGAAAACTGCCGTGCTAACAGTTAGTACTCTTTGGTGAATCAAGCCCACAGACTTGTGAGGGGAAGGAGTCACCTGTTATCCCGAGTTCTTCACTGAGAGTTTTGTCTCTTTCTGACACTCTCTGGATGAGGATGTTGCTAGATCTGTCTCCTTTCTTCCGCACATAATCAACCAACGCCCGCATTTTGTCTCTACTCAAAGGGTGTCCTTCATTTATACATTCCACCTCTGCAGGGCTCAGTATTTTATCTTCCTGTAAGTCATCCAACAGAGCACCTAAAAGTGCAAGGTTGCCGCCCTCAACCAGTCCCTTTCGGAGTTCAAGCAGTTTACCTGAAAATAGGGAATAATAAATAATAATTTGCTTAAAGGTGGCCATACATCAGATGACTTGGTAGGTGATCAACCATCCAATTCGATTATTATAATCGGATAAAAATTGGTGCCGCTAAAAGCATGCCTGATTGACAATGTGACCAATTTTGGCCCAAATTGGTTGCATGTATCGATCGGACATGCTGCAAGATGTAGGGCCGACATGCTCGATCGGGTGCGTGGCCGCAACGCCGTGCGATATCGGGACAAACTACGCAAGCAATAGAACCTCCGGTGCTGTCCCCCCAGTGTAAAATGTGCCCCCTGGTTCCCGGTGCAGTAAATTTTAACTGTCGGTGTCTGCCGTTGGCTTCATGCTCCATCCACATACACGCGCCCCACGTAGTTGCCAGCAGCAGACACCGAAAGGTAAAGTATACTGCACGGAACACGTTACATTAGTGAGGACAGCGTCAGGGGCAGCGAGGCGGCAAATTTGACGTCACAAGGCTGATTACCGAGAGATTTCATGCTGAAATCGATCAGGAATCGGCCTGCGGTGTATGGGCAGGCAACAGATCTCTCTCTAATCAGAGAAAGATCTGTCTCTTTGTTGATCTGCACATACAACACTCCATCTATGCATAAGTCAAGTGACAGAATCAACAACAATAACAAACAATATTTGAAAAGAGAAATCCCATAAGGCTCAAAGTTTACCATCTCAATAAAAGGACAACTGTAACAAGAGTGATATAAGGGCTGCCATATTTATATAAGCAATATAAAGGAGGATCAGCAGGATGCCAGGCAGCTGGTATTGCTTAAAAGGAAATAAATATGGCAGCCTCCATACCCCTCCCGCTTTTGTTGTCTTTTAAAGGACACCTGAAGTGAGAGAGTTATGGAGACTGCCATAGTTCTTTTCTTTTAAACAATACCAGTTGCCTGGCTGTCCTGCTGATCTTTCATACATCAGTAGAGTCTGAATTACACGCCAGAAACAAGCATGCGGCAAAGAGTCAAACGCCAGTCTAACCTCTGATCTGCATTTTCAGTGTTCAGGGTCTATGGATAAGTTTCAGAGGCAGAGGATCTGCAGTACAGTCAGGCAATTTGCACTGTTTAAAAAGGAAATCCAGTATATGTGGCAGCTCCTGTATCACTCTTAGGGCCTGTTTCCACTACACATAGATTCTGCATGCAGAAAACTGACTCCAATGAATGTCTATGGGCCTGTTTCCACTGAACGCGATATTTCAGATGCAGACTTCCCATAGGCATTCATTGGAGTCAGTTTTCTGCATGCAGAATCTGCGTGTAGTGGAAACAGGCCCTCACTTCATGTATCCTTTAAAGAGAACCCGAGGTGGGTTTGAAGAATATTATCTGCATACAGAGGCTGGATCTGCCTATACAGCCCAGCCTCTGTTGCTATTCCAAACCCCCCTAAGGTCCCCCTGCACTCTGCAATCCCTCATAAATCACAGCCACTCTGCTGACAAACAGCTTGTCAGAGCTGGCTGTGTTTATCTCTATAGTGTCAGTCTGCTGCTCTCCCCGCCTCCTGCAGAACTCCAGTCCCCGCCTGCATCCCTTCCCTCCCTGCTAATTGGAGGAAAGGGACGGGGGCAGGGACCGGAGCTATGCAGGAGGCGGGGGAGCAGCTGAGACTGACACTACAGATGTAAACACAGCCTCACAGCACGGCTGTGATTTATGAGGGATTGCAGAGTGCAGGGGGACCTTAGTGGGGTTTGGGATAGCAACAGAGGCTGGGCTGTATAGGCAGATCCAGCCTCTGTATGCAGATAACATTCTTTAAACACACCTCGGGTTCTCTTTAAGGCAGCTTTAAGGCAGCTTAACCAACCGCGATACTTCACTAGCGGCCGCTGCTATGTTAATTAGTCAAGTGATGGCATACCATATTTTAGAACCAATATACGTTATCGGGCGCACAAATTTCCACTTGGCCGCCTGCCTGTTGCTATTTTGTATTGGTGTCAATGGGTGCGCCTATTTTGTCCACTAGCGTCTGGTGTCCAATTTGTCTATAGATGATATCATAGTGTGTCTTGTCCTATTTTGTCAGTCAATCAACCATAAGTCTATGGACTTTCATGTTACCATGTGGATTACACATAAAGTGCTTGATTCACTTAAGTGTGATAACTGCTATCACAGCAGTTATCACGCGAGCTTCCGCGCACAAAGGTTTGCGCATGAACAGCGTTACTTCGTGTGATAAGCAAACGTTTTTGCACGATCGCATGCGCTTTTCACGTGAAAAGCACATGTGATCACGTGCAAACCTTCGCCTATCACACGAAGTAACAATGTTCGTGTGCAAACCTTTGCTCGCGTGATAACTACTGTGATAGCAGCTATCACACTTTAGTGAATTAAGCCCCAAGTTCGGTACATCAGAACTGATAGCATCACTCATAGGGCTTGATTCACTAAACCAAGCTAATTCATAGCACGGGCGCCCTAGTGTTTTTGCATGCGGTTTTGCGCACAAACGCAAATTTTCGCACGCAATCGCGGTTGCAAATTCGCGATTGCGTGCAATAATTCACGATTGCGCGTGAAAATGCACACAAAACGCTAGCACGGCTGTACTATGAGTTAGCACGGTTTAGTGAATCAAGCCCATAATGTGAATAAGGTTCAGATCACATTAACCACTTCAGGACCGCCCCAGCCGATGGGCGGCGGCAAAGTCCGGGCCTAAACGACCGCAATACGCACATCGGCGGCGGGCGTGGTTAGGCAGAGATCGCGTCATTCATGACGCGATCAGCAGCCGGTGAATGGCTCCGCCCCCCTCGCGCTGTAACCCGCTGCCCGTTCGGAAGCGCCGGCGTGTTACTAGCACCCGGATCGCCGCTGCCCGTATGTATAATACACTTTGTAATGTATACAAAGCCTATTATACAGGCTGCCTCCTGCCCTGGTGGTCCCAGTGTCCGAGGGACCACCAGGGCAGGCTGCAGCCACCCTAGTCTGCACCCAAGCACACTGATTCCCCCCCCCCCTGCCCCCTGATCGCCCACAGCACCCCTCAGACCCCCCCCCTGCCCACCCCCCAGACCACTGTTAGCACCCAATTACCCCCCTAATCACCCATCAATCACTCCCTGTCACTTTCTGTCAACGCTATTTTTTTTTACCCTAAACTGCCCCCTGCTCCCTCCTGATCACCCCCACCCCTCAGATTCTCCCCAGACCCCCCCCCCCCCTGTGTACTGTATGCCTCTATCCCCCCTGTAATAACCCACTGATCACCTGTCAATCACCCATCAATCACCCCCTGTCACTGCCACCCATCAATCAGCCCCTAACCTGCCCCTTGCAGGCAATCTGATCACCCACCCACACCAATAGATCGCCCGCAGATCCGACATCAGATCACCTCCCAAGTGCAGTGTTTACATCTGTTCTCTCCTCTAAACACCCACTAATTACCCATCAATCACCCCCTATCACCACCTGTCACTGTTACCCATCAGATTAGACCCTAATCTGCCCCTTGCGGGCACCCAATCACCCGCCCACACGCTCAGATTGCCCTCAGACCCCCCCCCTTATCAATTCGCCAGTGCATTATTTACATCTGTTCTTCCCTGTAATAACCCACTGATCACCTGTCAATTACCTGTCAATCACCCCTGTCACTGCCACCCATCAATCACCCCCTGTCACTGCCACCCATCAATCAGCCCCTAACCTGCCCCTTGCGGGCAATCTGATCACCCACCCACACCAATAGATCGCCCGCAGATCCGACATCAGATCACCTCCCAAGTGCAGTGTTTACATCTGTTCTCTCCTCTAAACACCCACTAATTACCCATCAATCACCCATCAATCACCCCCTATCACCACCTGTCACTGTTACCCATCAGATTAGGCTCTAATCTGCCCCTTGCGGGCACCCAATCACCTGCCCACACGCTCAGATTGCCCTCAGACCCCCCCCCCCTTTATCAATTCGCCAGTACATTATTTACATCCGTTCGTCCCTGTAATAACCCACTGATCACCTATCAATCACCCATCAATCACCCCCTGTCACTGCCACCCATCAATCACCCCCTGTCACTGCCACCCATCAATCAGCCCCTAACCTGCCCCTTGCGGGCAATCTGATCACCCACCCACACCAATGGATCGCCCGCAGATCCGACATCAGATCACCTCCCAAGTGCAATGTTTACATCTGTTCTCTCCTCTAAACACCCACTAATTACCCATCAATCACCCCCTATCACCACCTGTCACTGTTACCCATCAGAATAGACCCTAATCTGTCCCTTGCGGGCACCCAATCACCCGCCCCACACGCTCAGATTGCCCTCAGACCCCCCCTTATCAATTCGCCAGTGCATTATTTACATCTGTTCTTCCCTGTAATAACCCACTGATCACCTGTCAATCACCTGTCAATCACCTATCAATCACCCATCAATCACCCCCTGTCACTGTCACCCATCAATTACCCCCTGTCACTGCCACCCATCAATCAGCCCCTAACCTGCCCCTTGCGGGCAATCTGATCACCCACCCACACCATCAGATTGCCCCAGACCTACCCTCAGATCACCTCCAAAGTGCATTGTTTACATCTGTTCTGCCATCTAATCACCCACTGATCACCCATCAATCAGCCCCTGTCACTGATACCCATCAGATTAGACCCCTATCTGCCCCTAGGGCACCCAATCACCCGCCCACACCCTCAGAATGCCCTCAGACCCCAGCCCTGATCACCTCGCCAGTGCATTGCTTGCATCTATTTCCCCCCTCTAATCACACCTTGAGACACCCATCAATCACCTCCTGTCACCACCTGTCACCCCCTAGCACACCTACCCATCAGATCAGGCCCTAATTTGCCCCGTGTGGGCTCCTGATCACTCAGCCAAACCCTCAGACCCCCCCTCAGACCCCCTTCCGATCACCTCCCCAGTGCATTGATTGCATCTATTTTCCCCTCTAACCACCACCTGAGACACCCATCAATCACCTCCTGTCACCCCCCTAGCACTCCTATCCATCAGAACAGGCCCAATACAACCTGTCATCTAAGAGGCCACCCTGCTTATGACCGGTTCCACAAAATTTGCCCCCTCATAGACCACCTGTCATCAAAATTTGCAGATGCTTATACCCCTGAACAGTCATTTTGAGAAATTTGGTTTCCAGACTACTCACGGTTTTGGGCCCGTAAAATGCCAGGGCAGTATAGGAACCCCACAAGTGACCCCATTTTAGAAAAAAGACACCCCAAGGTATTCTGTTAGGTGTATGACGAGTTCATAGAAGATTTTATTTTTTGTCAAAAGTTAGCGGAAATTGATTTTTATTGTTTTTTTCACAAAGTGTCATTTTTCACTAACTTGTGACAAAAAATAAAATCTTTTATGAACTCACCATACACCTAACGGAATACCTTGGGGTGTCTTCTTTCTAAAATGGGGTCACTTGTGGGGTTCCTATACTGCCCTGGCATTTTAGGGGCCCTAAACCGTGAGGAGTAGTCTAAAAAACAAATGCCTCAGAATGACCTGTGAATAGGACGTTGGGCCCCTTAGCGCACCTAGGCTGCAAAAAAGTGTCACACATGTGGTATTGCCATACTCAGGAGAAGTAGTATAATGTGTTTTGTGGTGTATTTTTACACATACCCATGCTGGGTGGGAGAAATCTCTCTGTAAATGGGCAATTGTGTGTAAAACAAAATAAAAAATGTGTCATTTACAGAGATATTTCTCCCACCCATCATGGTTATATGTAAAAATACACCACAAAACACATTGTACTACTTCTCCTGAGTACGGTGATACCACATGTGTGACACTTTTTTGCACCCTAACTGTGCTAAGGGGCCCAAAGTCCAATGAGTACCTTTAGGATTTCACAGGTCATTTTGAGACATTTGGGTTCAAGACTAAAGGCCGGGCGGATCGCTCAAACTCGCCCTTATGAAGCGGACGACAGCCTGTACACACGCCCGACTTAGCGGGCGAACGACGGGACGTTCAAACGACCCGTCGTTCGCGGAAATCCGACGTGTGTATGGGCCTTACTCCTCATGGTTTAGGGCCCCTAAAATGCCAGGGCAGTATAGGAACCCCACAAATGACCCCATTTTAGAAAGAAGACACCCAAAGGTATTCCGTTAGGAGTATGGTGAGTTCATAGAAGATTTTATTTTTTGTCACAAGTTAGCGGAAATTGATTTGTATTGGGGTTTTTTTCACAAAGTGTCATTTTCCGCTAACTTGTGACAAAAAAAATTCTTCTATGAACTCATCATACTCCTAACAGAATACCTTGGGGTGTCTTCTTTCTAAAATGGGGTCACTTGTAGGGTTCCTATACTGCCCTGGCATTTTAGGGGCCCTAAACCGTGATGAGTAGTCTAGAATCCAAATGCCTCAAAATGACCTGTGAATAGGACGTTAGGCCCCTTAGCGCACCTAGGTTGTAAAAAAGTGTCACACATGTGGTTTTGCTGTACTCAAAAGAAGTAGTATAATGTGTTTTGGGGTGTACTTTTATACATACCCATGCTGGGTGGGAGAAATCTCTCTGTAAATGGACAATTGTGTGTAAAAAAAAAATCAAAAAATTGTCATTTACAGAGATATTTCTCCCACCCAGCATCTGTATGTGTAAAAATACACCCCAAAATACATTATACTACTTCTCCTGAGTACGGCGGTACCACATGTGTGGCACTTTTTTGCACCCTAAGTCCAATGAGTACCTTTAGGATTTCACAGGTCATTTTGCAACATTTGGTTTCAAGACTACTCCTCACGGTTTAGGGCCCCTAAAATGCCAGGGCAGTATAGGAACCCCACAAATGACCCCATTTTAGAAAGAAGACACCCAAAGGTATTCCGTTAGGAGTATGGTGAGTTCATAGAAGATTTTATTTTTTGTCACAAGTTAGCGGAAAATGACACTTTGTGAAAAAAAACAATTAAAATCAATTTCCGCTAACTTGTGACAAAAAATAAAATCTTCTATGAACTCACCATACTCCTAACGGAATACCTTGGGGTGTCTTCTTTCTAAAATGGGGTAATTTGTGGGGTTCCTATACTGCCCTGGCATTTTAGGGGCCCTAAACCGTGAGGAGTAGTCTTGAAACCAAATGTCGCAAAATGACCTGTGAAATCCTAAAGGTGCTCATTGGACTTTGGGCCCCTTAGCGCAGTTAGGGTGCAAAAAAGTGCCACACATGTGGTATCGCCGTACTCAGAAGAAGTAGTATAATGTGTTTTGGGGTGTATTTTTACACATACCCATGCTGAGTGGGAGAAATATCTCTGTAAATAGACAATTGTGTGTAAAAAAAAATCAAAAAATTGTCATTTACAGAGATATTTCTCCCACCCAGCATGGGTATGTGTAAAAATACACCCCAAAACACATTATACTACGTCTCCTGAGTATGGCAATACCACATGTGTGGCACTTTTTTGCAGCCTAACTGCGCTAAGGGGCCCAAAGTCCAATGAGCATCTTTAGGCTTTACAGGGGGTGCTTACAATTAGGCACCCCCCAAAATGCCAGGACAGTGTCACAAAGTGTCATTTTCCGCTAACTTGTGACAAAAAATAAAATCTTCTATGAACTCACCATGCCTCTCACTGAATACTTTGGGATGTATTCTTTCCAAAATGGGGTCATTTGGGGGATATTTATACTATCCTGGAATTTTAGCACCTCATGAAACATGACAGATGGTCAGAAAAGTCAGAGATGCTATAAAATGGGAAAATTCACTTTTGGCACCATAGTTTGTAAACGCTATAACTTTTACCCAATCCAATAAATATACACTGAATGTTTTTTTTTTATCAAAGACATGTAGCAGAATAACTTTCGTGCTCAAATGTATAGGAAATTTTACTTTATTTGAAAAATGTCAGCACAGAAAGTTAAAAAAGTCATTTTTTTGACAAAATTCATGTCTTTTTTGATGAATATAATAAAAACTAAAACTCGCAGCAGCAATCAAATAGCACCAAAAGAAAGTTGTATTAGTGACAAGAAAAGGAGGTAAAATTCATTTAGGTGGTAGGTTGTATGACCGAGCAGTAAACCGTGAAAGCTGCAGTGGTCTGAATGGAAAAAAAGGCTCTGGTCCTTAAGGGGCTAAAAGACTGTGGTTCTCAAGTGGTTAAACTCAAAAATAATCTGTTTAGCAGAATGAAACAGAATGGATCCCAATGGGTGTGAATGGATCCTATGCAAAGCACTAGGATCCGTTCACATCACTCCGTTCGTAACGGATCCTTTTTGTCCATTCAGTCAAACGGAATGCAAGTATATGCAGTATGAGATAATTCTGGATCCGCGGAAGCGTTACGGGTATATCGACGAGTTGGATACCGATAATGAAATGGAACGCATGCAAGAACGACTAATGCCCAGTGCTGAAAATTGATCCATGCAGTGTGAACAGACGCTGAGCCCTAATGTATTTACTATTTGAAAGCAGCAGTGGTCCATGGTAAGTGCATATCACAGTAAGGTATCCAGAATGGACAAGGTCAACCACACAACACATTGGGCTTGATGCACAAACTTGCAGTAATATTGTTGTGCAAAGACAACGCACGGCAATATTAGCTTTACTAGCGGGACTGTGTACCGCACGATACGCTATTAGCTGGATCCGCTCCGCAGTACTTGAGCAGCACAACCAGGGGGTTGATCGGTCGGCTGCACACACCACAGGCTGATACCCGATCAATTTCAGCATGAAGTCTCTCGAGAATCGGTCTTGTGACGCCGCATCAGCTGCGTTCTGTCCCCTAATGGAAAATGCCCCCCCCCCCCCTCCCCGTTGCAATATACTTTACATGTCCACCGCTGGCATCGTCCACATACATGTTCCTCATGCGCTTGCTGACATAACGTGGGTGCGTGTGTGACGTCACACACGCACTGTGTGTGCAGGGCCAGCGCTACCATAGAGGCAATTGCCCTAGGGCCCCAGAGCCTGTGGGGGCCACCAGTGGCTACAAGAGGAAAACATTTTTTTTCAAAAAGACCTTATAGTTTTTGAGAAAGTCGATTTTAAAGTTTCAAAGGAAAAAAAATACACATTTAAAAACCCGCCGAATTTAACGGTTAATAGCAAATCCACCTTAAATGCTAGAAACCCTAAATTTGCAGGATATGTTAAGGAGATCCTTGGGAATAAGAGGAAAACAATTTTTCAAAAAGACCTTATAGTTTTTGAGAAAATCGATTTTAAAGTTTCGAAGAAAAAAAGTATACTTTTAAATGCGGTAAATGTCACTTTTGGGTAGTGTAATTTTACATGTATCAAAAGAAAGAGCAATGAATTTCCTGACGCGGTAAATGTCACTTTTAGGTAGTGTTTTTACATGTATCAAAAGAAAGAGCCATGAATTTCCTGACGGGGTTTCCAGGGGGTCCATACGCAGCCGCAGCGCTTTGGCCAGGGATCGCTATACAGCCGCAATATGGCTGTATGAAGATCCCTGGCATTTTTTTTTCCTATTTTCAGTTGTTTTTTTTTAAAGTTTAGAGTGTGGGAAGTTTTTTTTTTTTTTTTTTAAATGATGTGGGGGTCCCCCTTCCTGAAATGTTTTAACCCCTTGTCCCCCATGCAGGCTGGGATAGCCAGAATGTGGAGTTCCGACTGATTGGGGCTTCACACCCTGACTATACCAGCTGCAAAAAAGGTCCCTTAATGCCTATTTTTGTTCCGGGGTATCTGTTGGGGGGCCCCCCAGGTTTATTTTGCCCTGGGGCCCCATTGTTGCTAAAACCGGCCCTGCGTGTGTGTATCAGAACAGAGCCCAGAGCCAGCAACGGATATGTAAAGTATATTGCACGGGGGAAACATTTTACATTAGGGAGGACTGCGCGGGGGGTTGGCGAGGAAGCGTCACAAGGGCGATTCCCGAGAGATTTCATGCTGAAATCGATCGGGATCAGCCTGTGGTGTATGGACAGACAACAGATCTTGGTCGATCTGCCCATATATCTTCTGATGTATGGGGACCTTTAGGATTATCACAGTACATTTGCAGTGGAAAACTTTTCCCTCCTGTTCTACACTTGACAGATTCTTCCCTACAACCTTCACCCACTAAACTATCTTCCAATATCCAGTGTCTCCTCCATCCATGCCGTACACTTGTGCTGTGCTTAGCTGACACATACAGTATTTGCTAGTAATTCCGTATAGTGCAATAATAACCAGCTCACATTACATTACCTGCCATGTTTCATGACTTTCTGAGGGAAGAAGATCCACAGTCTGAAGCAGCCAGTTCAGTCAGGAAAGCTCACATTGCAGGAAGTTGTACTGAAAGTCTCAGAGGCTCCCTTCCCCTCATTGGCTGGTGTGGGAATCTGGGTGTTCACAGTTCCTATCTACTACTGATAGTCAAGAAAGAGCAAACGGTTTCACTTTCATAGAAGGGATCCGTGAATATGTGGTTACAGAGGCTGAAGTTAAAGAAAAGCCATTATAAACTCTGACTGAATAGAAACTTACAAGTAAGGCTAGGTTCACACTTGTCAGGTTGCAGATCGGAATGAGTTTTCTTGCACACTACATGCGATTCCGATTCTTTTATACGATCCGATTCTTGATTCAGATTAAAAAAGTACTGCATGCTGCTACGTATTTTAATCGTAATCAAAAATTGGATCATTTAAAAAGTCGGAAGAGTCCTCAAACTGATCAGTTTTTCTAAAAAGTCAAACAGTCCAGTATATCAGCACACTGTAGTTAAATTAATCATGCTCTTTATTGAGCCATAATCCACAAGATAGCCGGCAAATGTTTCGGGGGCCGTGCAGGGTCCTCTTCATCAAGGAATGTGGATTATGGCTCAATAAAGAACGTAATTAATTGAACTACGGTGTGCTGATATACTGGACTGTTGTACATGGCAAATGCATGAAAACATACCACTTAAATACTTTACAAAATTATACAAATTATAAATAAAGGAGACCACACACATGAAGGCGTTTAAAAGGCCGCTGCCCTTCTTTATTGGGGGTTTTAACCAAATAACTTTATTAATTTGAAACCGTAACTTCCGTTAAACCAGACTGAAAACCTTTATTTTTTTGTAACACCAGAAATTATTGCCTGGTCAGTAGACCCAGGCAATACCACCGTTGCTCCTAGCAACACACCAACTGCCCGCCCCTATGAGTGGGAAGCACTCCCCCCCCCCCCCCCCCCAATAAGTAGGATACCGCGACAGGCTCTGACTCGAAGAATAGGGAGGGAGGGTGGGAGAAGCTCGCCTGTTCCCAGCCAACTGACCCAGAAACTTGGTCACCTCATTATTTATACTGTCCATAGCTGCTCAGCCATTGGGTCACCGGGGACCCTAGCACCCAGACCAGAGCCAATCACCACCCTTGCCCTCAGTCCGCCTCCTGATTGAGTGAAGTGTCCAGCAGCATCCTCAGCAACAGATCCTTCCAGAATGCTGAGATGTATCTCTTCACAGATCAGTACCTGAAACAAGAGAGAAAGCACAGCCAGAAACACAGCCACCTGTATACATTACACTTAGCTATATACGGGCAGTTTTCAGCATCTGCCATGAGTACGTCGCCCTATTGTGCTCCTCCCTGTCCATGGCAAATGCATGAAAACATACCACTTAAATACTTTACAAAATTATACAAATTATAAATAAAGGAGACCACACACATGAAGGCGTTTAAAAGGCCGCGGCCCTTCTTTATTGGGGGTTTTAACCAAATAACTTTATTAATTTGAAACCGTAACTTCCGTTAAACCAGACTGAAAACCTTTATTTTTTTGTAACACCAGAAATTATTGCCTGGTCAGTAGACCCAGGCAATACCACCGTTGCTCCTAGCAACACACCAACTGCCCGCCCCTATGAGTGGGAAGCACTACCCCACCCGGCTGCTACGCCTGGCACACCCCCACTTCCGGAGCCTTTTCAATCGCCGCCTTCCAATTGCAGACAGATGCACCGCATCCCAACGGAAAATACCCGGCACAAACCCCTCCAACTCCTTGTGCCTGTACGCAAAACCTCCAATACCCGGCAAAAATGTACTCGTCTGCCTATTGATCTTCTTGCGAATTTTATTCAAAAAATTCAAACCCGGGTAATTATTCCATTTTAGTCGCGGAACAATTTCCGAAAAAACGAAAACAGTGTTAGGCAGCTCCTCGTGCCACCCTTTCAAATCCTGCATCATGTTATTCAAGAGATCCAAAGTCTTACACTTTCCTAAATCATTTCCTCCAGCATCAGAGGCGTAGCTAGGGTTTTCAGCGCCCGGGGACAAAGACTATTAATGCGCCCCCTAAGGTGAAGGGTCGTGACCAAATGTGGGCGTGGTTATGGGTACTCCACATTTGGTCACGCTCCTTCAAATGTACATGGAGGTTAGCAGGCTCACGCTCACCCACCCTCCCTCAGTATGTACCTTCCAGCATGTTCCAAGACAAATTCAGCAATCATGAGCCCCCCACCCCCATCAAGACAAATTCCGCAATCATGAGCAAACATGAGGCCCCCAACAAGACAAATTTAGCAATCCTGAGGCCCCCAACAAGACAAATTCAGCAATCATGAGGCCCCTAACAAGACAAATTCAGCAATCATGAGGCCCCTAACAAGACAAATTCAGCGATCTTGAGGCCCCCAACAAATCATGAGGCCCCCAACAAGACAAATTCAGTAACCATGAGGCCCCCAACAAGACAAATTCAGCAGTCATGAGGCACATAAATAGACAGCATTTCACATAAATAGGCAGAATGTCCCCTTAATATGGTAGACACCTCTCACCTGGCAGCAGTTCCCCAAAATACACTCAATCTGACAGCAATGCTTGCCCAAAAATAGGTAGCCCCAGGTCTATAGGTGTCCCCAGAATAGGTGGCCAGCAGTATAGATGTCCCCAGAACAGGTAGCCAGGGGTAGAGATGTCCACAGAACAGGTAGCCAGGGGTATATGTGCCCAGTATATGTAGGCAGGGGTATGTGTCCCCAGTATATGTAGCCAGAGGTATATGTGCCCAGTATATGTAGCCAGGGGTATAAATGCCCAGTATATGTAGCCAGGGGTATATGTACCCAGTATATGTAGTTAGGGGTATATGTGCCCAGTATATGTAGGCAGGGGTATATGTGCCCAGAGTAGGTAGCCAGGGGTATATGTGCCCAGAGTAGGTAGCCAGGGATATATGTCCAGTATATGTAGCCAGGGGTATATGTGCCCAGAGTAGGTAGCCAGGGGTATATGTGCCCAGAGTAGGTAGCCAGGGGTATATGTGCCCAGAGTAGGTAGCCAGGGGTATATGTGCCCAGAGTAGGTAGCCAGGGGTATATGTGCCCAGAGTAGGTAGCCAGGGGTATATGCCCAGTATATGTAGGCAGGGGTATATGTGCCCAGAGTAGGTAGCCAGGGGTATATGTGCCCAGAGTAGGTAGCCAGGGGTATATGCCCAGTATATGTAGGCAGGGGTATATGTGCCCAGAGTAGGTAGCCAGGGGTATATGTGCCCAGAGTAGGTAGCCAGGGGTATATGTGCCCAGAGTAGGTAGCCAGGGGTATATATGCCCAGAGTAGGTAGCCAGGGGTATATGTGCCCAGAGTAGGTAGCCAGGGGTATATGTGCCCAGAGTAGGTAGCCAGGGGTATATGTGCCCAGAGTAGGTAGCCAGGGGTATATGTGCCCAGAATAGGTAGCCAGGGGTATATGTGCCCAGAGTAGGTAGCCAGGTCAGGTGTCCCCCTCCCCAGCAGGAGGGGAGCAGCGCAGAGAAGAGCTGCTCTCCCTTCCTCGCTGTCCCCTCCAATGTCCGGGTGGCTCAGGCTGGCAGCGGCGGGCGGAACTTACCTCCGTCTCGTCGCAGCGCCGGATGGATCTGCCACTACTCTGGTCTGGTCCAGACCAGAGCAGCGGCTGCGCACTCGAACTTCCGGCCGGCGCTGGAGCGAGACGGAGGTGAGTTCCGCCCGCCGCTGCCAGCCAAGAGCCACCCGGACATTGGAGGGGACAGCGAGGGAGGGAGAGAGCACCAAAGGTGAGGGAAGGAGGGGGGATATGGCCCCCCTTCCCCACCGTCCGCACAGCTCTCCCTCTTCTCTGCGCTGCTCCCCTCCCCTCCGCCGCAAAAAAAAAAAACCCGCAGCTCAGCCAGGCTGAGGGCGCCCTCGGGGACCAGGCGCCCCGGGCACTTGTCCTACCCCGACCCCCCCTAGCTCCGCGCCTGTCCAGCATGAAGGATGATAATGTCTGGGGAGTGATCAACTGCTAAACTTTCATTCAATAACTGGTTCAACTGATCCCACCGCAGCCCCCTAATACCTTTCCAGATCACGGTGAAAGAATGTTCTGGTAAATCCAGATTAATAGAATAGGGCCTCACTGCAGCCCTCTTATTGGCCCAATAGACAAAGGAGTGCCCACATATCCAAACAGTCTTATGAGCACCTGTAAGACAAATAGACAATTAGGACAAACAAAGATTGGGTCGCACATATATCTGGAATCGTTTAGACTCCCACCTACCCAACCTCCTGATCACTTCCTCACTCAAACCCATGCGAGCGGTCTCAGTTGCCGCGCCTATCCTGAACGAGTGGGAGGAAAAACACTCCCCACCCAAGCCCAATTTCGTTTAAAAACTGACACGAACTGATATTTCGTCAGAGGGAGACCCCTTTCATGACACAAAAAGGACTCAGACACACCACGAACTGACACGAAAGAGGATAGCACAGACACAGGACAAAGCACGGAGCCGGACAACGCATGCAATCTCAGCCAAGTCCCTTTTGCCAGCTGATCAGTTTTGGAACTTCTTATAAAAACCAGGACAACCTCCTGCTGAACCACCACATCCCCCAGCTTCAGTGGCGAGACCACCCACTTAGAAGGGGATACCAGCTCCGAAATGCGCAGAGCGCCAAAATATGCCAAACAGAAAGCAGCTTTGAATAAAACAGCCTCATAATGAGAAGTGCAAACCGAACCCAACACTGCACACAAGTCACCCAATAAATTATAGCAAACCGGACGCCTCCCGTCGCAAACTGGAAACTGTTTCCTATAACCTCTCAGGAATTGCTTCACTATAAAATGATCATTGAGAGGCAGCCCACCCCTAAGCTTCCTAAAAAAGGAGATACCCGCCAGGCATTTGGACAGCATGCTAAAAGATACCCCAAAACTCACTCTCTCACAAATGAAC
Organism: Hyperolius riggenbachi; assembly: GCF_040937935.1. NCBI lineage: Eukaryota > Metazoa > Chordata > Amphibia > Anura > Hyperoliidae > Hyperolius > Hyperolius riggenbachi. Next base: position 449,383,073 of record NC_090647.1, on the reverse strand, counting down.
AACAACACTAAAGACACATCAGTAGACATTATTGATGCCTGATTATCAGTGCAAAATACCAACCATTTTTCCCAAGCATCCTTATACGATGCCCACGTAGAAGGCGCAAGGGACCGCTGGATTGTCTCTTCTATGATTCCCAAATAACCTTCTACAGGCGGGGTGGACAGACCTCCCCTTCCGGCTCTGCATCCGGCACCAACTCCCGGAACACCCGCAACTGTTGGCGAGAAAGGGCATCAGCCACAGTATTCTCCTTTCCTGGAAGATTTTTCGCCTTAAGCCAGATATTATACTTTAAACAATGCAGAACTAAAGACCTCAGAACTTTCAACACCAGAGGAGACTTTGACGTTTGGCAGTTCACAGCATATAACACTCCTTTATTGTCAGTTTGCAAGAGGATGCGTTTGTTCCTGAAAAATTGTCCCCATAAAATAATAGCGACCAGCACCGGAAACAATTCTAATAAAACTATAGATCTAGTGGCTCCGCTGTCAATCCAGTCATCTGGCCACACCTCCGCTGACATTTTACCAGCCCAAAATGCTCCAAAGCCTACAGATCCCGCTGCATCCGTGAATAACTGACATTCTGAATCCAAAATAAAGTCGCTCTGCCAAAAAGAACTGCCGTTAAACTCACTTAAAAAATGTTTCCACATGAACAAATCCGCTATCACCTCAGCTGATAACCTCACATGCCAAGCAGGGATTTTTATGCCCGCTATGGCCAGGGCCAACCTTCTGCAAAAAACCCTACCCATAGGTAAAACTCTTGTGGCGAAAGCCAGCAGACCGAGAACGAACTGGATCGCCCTAACCTGCGCTTTCTTCAAGCTGCACAACTTACCAATTTCTTTCCTCAGTTTCTCGACCTTCTCCTCCGGAAGCCTAAATTCCATTGCTATCGTATCAATACAGATACCTAAAAAAACCAAACAAGTACACGGATCCACTGTTTTTTGAGCTGCTAAAGGGACCCCAAAGAAGTCCATGAGCCTGCAAAATGACGATAATAACGACGAGCAAATCATGCTATCCCTAGGCCCCACAAACAAGAAATCATCTAAATAATGCACTGTTGCCCCCTGCTCGTGCTCGTAAGACACCACCCACTCCAAGAAAGACGAAAAGACTTCGAAGTACATACAAGAAAGGGAACAGCCCATAGGTGGACATTTATCGAAATAAAAATTCCCCTCAAAATGAAAACCTAACAAAGTAAACCCCCCAGGCCAAATAGGTAACAAACGAAAAGCTGATTGTATGTCAGATTTTGCCATCAATGCGCCAGGCCCAAATTTCTTGACCAATCCCACCGCCTGGTCAAAGGATACATAACGCACTGATGACCAATCCTCAGGGATGGAATCATTGAGGGAGCCACCTTGTGGATAGGACAGGTGGTGAATGATATGGAATTCCCCTGGCTCCCTCTTCGGGACCACCCCAAGGGGAGACAAACAGAAATCACGGAAAGGGGGTTCAGAAAAGGGGCCAGCGACCCTCCCCAGATCAATTTCTTTTTGTATTTTGTTACGCACGATGTCAGGGAAATCAGCCACAGATTTTACATTTTTTACCCAATTACAACCGCTGCCCGTGAAAGGGGGGATGAAAAAACCTTTTGAAAACCCGTCAAACAAAAATTTAGCTATCTGCTGATTTGGGAAGGCTTCGAGCCACGGTAGAAGCCTTTCCAGGATCACCGGACTCTGAGCTTTTATGAAAGGACTGCTGAGGACCGCTCGCTTTTTTAAGGCATTTTATTAAAGCATGAGAGCCCCCACAAAAGGAGCACTCGTGCCTAAATCGGCAATTAGTGAATTTGCAATTGGATTCGTTGAATGAAAAACAAACGCCTTTTCGGAGCTGCAGTGAAACAGCGCCAGCGGGCTTCTGATGCTGAGAACTGTATGGGAGCATCAGTGACAACCACAGGTCCACATCTTTAGTACCCAATTAAGGTTAGAGTGAACCGCCATTTTTTGCCTGAATGTTTCGTCATACAGAAACCAGCTGAGCGGCCCAAACTTCTTGTAAGCCTCCAGCACGATGTCAATATAACGGAACAAACCGTTACATTTTTCCGGGTACTTTTCAGTCAAAATACTTGAATATATGCAAAAGGCCTGAAGCCGGTTGTAAAACGTCCTGGCAACAGGCCTCCGCCTATCCACCTCAGCATCCTTTTTGTCTTTTACCACATATTCCTTATTTGAAGGCAACAGAGACAAAAGATCAATATACTCCAAACGCCAGATTTTTTCTTTTACGCTCTCTGGCAAATGAAATCCCAAAGGGGAACCCTCACAGGCCAATGCCTCTTTGTAGCAGACCTCTGACACCCCAGCTCGTTGAATGTTAAAAGCAGGGACAGCAGAAACAGGAGCATTAGATACAGTATTCACAACATTAGTCACAGCAGAAGAAGGAGACATTAGTGGAGGTGTTAAAAAACCAGAGATAGGATTAAACCAAGAACCAGCAGATATAGTTGTAGACACTCTGTGAGGAACAGACATCGCAGTAGTAGAGACAACAGAAGCTGCTGGTGGGGGTACTGATACTGGCGGTGGAACACTAGGTCCAGACCAAACCGTAGCAGGAGATGCAGGCAAAGAATTACCCACTCTCTCCCCCACAGCCCCCACAGCACCCAGCCTCCCCACTAACAATTGCAGCGAAGACAACACTAAATCCAGTTTCAAAGAAGTGACATCAGGGGCAGAGCCCATTAACTCACCCTGCTCCCTGGGTCAGTGGTGTAGCTACAAACCTCTGGGCCCCGATGCGGAATCTGGATGTGGGCCCTCCCCGGCAACAACAGCCCCCCTCCCCCGGCAACACCCAACGCACACACATATCCGAATCCCTACCTATAGCCAGTTATAGGTCCCCCCAGTATAGGAAGCCAGGCATAGGTAAGCCAGTATAGTTGCCCCCGGTATAGGTTAGCCAGGTAGGTGTCTCCAGCATAGGTAGCCAGTATAGTTGCCCCCAGTATAGGTTAGATAGGCAGGCGCCGCCGGTATAAGTTAGATAAGTTAGATAGATAGGTGCCCCCAGTACAGGTTAGCTAGGTGGGTGCCTCTAATATAGGTAGCCAGAATAGTTGCCCCCAACATAGGTTAGATAGGTAGGTGCCCCCAGTATAGGTTAGTTGGGTAGGTGCCTCCAATATAGGTAGCCAGTATAGTTGCCACCTGTATAGGCTAGCTAGGTGCCCCGAATACAGGTTAGACAAGTAAGTGCCCCCAGGTTAGATAGGTAGGTGCCCCCCAGTATAGGTTAGATTAGGTAGCTGCCCCCCAGTATAGGTTAGATGAGGTAGGTGCCCCCCAGTATAGGTTAGATTAGGTAGCTGCCCCCCAGTATAAATTAGATTAGGTAGCTGCCCCCCAGGATAGATTAGGTAGCTTTCCCCCAGGATAGGTTAGATTAGGTAGCTGCCCCCCAGGATAGATTAGGTAGCTGCCCCCCAGGATAGATTAGGTAGCTGCCCCCAGGATAGGTTAGAGTAGGTAGCTGCTCCCCAGGATAGGTTAGAGTAGGTAGCTGCCCCCCAGGATAGGTTAGAGTAGGTAGCTGCCCCCCAGGATAGATTAGGTAGCTGCCCCCCAGGATAGATTAGGTAGCTGCCCCCCAGGATAGGTTAGATTAGGTAGCGGCCCCTAGGATAGGTTAGATTAGGTAGCTCCCCCCCCCAGGATAGGTTAGGTAGGTAGCTGCTCCCCAGGATAGGTTAGGTGGGTAGCTACCCCCCCCCAGGATAGATTAGGTAGGTAGCTGCCCCCCCCCAGGATAGGTTAGGTAGGTAGCTGCCCCCCAGGATAGGTTAGGTAGGTAGTTGCCCCCCCCCCCAGGATAGGTTAGGTAGGTAGCTGCCCCCCCAGGATAGGTTAGGTAGGTAGCTGCCCCCCCAGGATAGGTTAGGTAGGTAGCTGCCTCCTCAGGATAGGTTAGGTAGGTAGCTGCCTCCTCAGGATAGGTTAGGTAGGTAGCTGCCCCCCCAGGATAGGTTAGGAAGGTAGCTGCCCCCCAGGACAGGAAAGGTAGGTAGGTGCCCCCCATAATGAAGGGGGGAGCCGCAGCTGCGGGGAGGGCAGCCCGACCTCTCCCTCCCTTCCTCTCCCCGGGGTCCCCCCTCAGATGCAGAGTGAGCGGCGCACGGAAGCGCTGTAGGCAGAACTCACCTCCGTCCCTGCTTACCAATCGCCGCTGATCTCCTCCCGCTGTATAGATGCTGATACACACTGCTTCCGGCTAAACAGGAAGCAGTGTGTATCAGCATCTATACAGCGGGAGGAGATCAGCGGCGATTGGTACGCAGGGACGGAGGTGAGTTCTGCCTACAGCGCTTCCGTGCACCGCTCACTCTGCATCTGAGGGGGGGGGGCCCCGGGGAGAGGAAGGGAGGGAGAGGTCGTGCTGCCCTCCCCGCGGCTGCAGCTCCCCCCTCCCAATACCGTGCACAGATCTCCAAACGGACATGGCCCCCCCGGGCCCCTCCCCCGCCTCTTCAGGAGCCGGGCCCGGTCGCCGTGGCGACCGTTGCGACCACGGGCCCTACGCCACTGCCCTGGGTCTTGCATTATTGAGGGCAGGAGGATCCCCTCGCACCACAGCTGGTGCAGGGTTCAGCTGTCTCTCCGGAGGATGCTGGGCAGGAGCAGCTGGGATCCCTGAAGATGGCCCCGCACCCCCCGACAGCGGATGCGGGCCTGTGGAGCCGTGGCCACCCCCGGATGAGGCACCTGCTGAGGAGTGGAGACCAGCTGTATTGAAGCTTGCAGTAGGTGGGGTCCCAGAAGACGGCCCCGCACCCCCCGTGAACGGATGCGGGCCTGAGAAGCCACAGGCACCTCTGGATGAGGCGCCCGCTGATGAGTGGAGGCCAGTAGCGGTGGAGCTTCCGGAAAGTGTAGACCGGCGGCTTCCTTTCCGTGCAGTAGGCGGAGAGTAAGGCCGGGTCCTTCTCTTCTTCCGGCCTGACGAGCGGGGAACTTCCGGCGCAGGCTCCTCCTCTTGCGCCTCACACTGGGAGGCATCTGGAACGCACAGAGGAAGGAAGGCGGGGCCTGCTGGGTAGAGAGCGGCAGCAGGATCTGACGGCTGGAGGCCATCCTGACGAGCCTGAAGAGCCTCTACATCGGGAACCATCGGAGCCGCCGGAACACCAGCCGCAGGTACAGCGCCCAGCGCAGGGGACGCCAGGGGCTGAGTGGAGTTCACAGCGGCCAGTAGAAGTCGCAGCCGGTCTTCTCCATCCGGCAACTGAGCTGTAGCCAAAAGTTCCTGGAGGAGATCCATTGGGCAGCAGAAAATATATAAAAAAAAGGATGGCAAAATGTCAAAAAATCTCCCTGAAAGCAGGATCACCGGACTCTGAGCTGTTATGAAAGGACTGCTGAGGAACGCTCGCTTTTTTAAGGCATTTTATTAAAGCATGAGAGCCCCCACAAAAGGAGCACTCGTGCCTAAATCGGCAATTAGTGAATTTGCAATTGGATTCGTTGAATGAAAAACAAACGCCTTTTCGGAGCTGCAGCGAAACAGCGCCAGCGGGCTTCTGATGCTGAGAACTGTATGGGAGCATCAGTGACAACCACAGGTCCACATCTTTAGTACCCAATTAAGGTTAGAGTGAACCGCCATTTTTTGCCTGAATGTTTCGTCATACAGAAACCAGCTGAGCGGCCCAAACTTCTTGTAAGCCTCCAGCACGATGTCAATATAACGGAACAAACCGTTACATTTTCCGGGTACTTTTCAGTCAAAATACTTGAATATATGCAAAAGGCCTGAAGCCAGTTGTTAAACGTCCTGGCAACAGGCATCCGCCTATCCACCTCAGCATCCTTTTTGTCTTTTACCACATATTCCTTATTTGAAGGCAACAGAGACAAAAGATCAATATGCTCCAAACGCCAGATTTTTTCTTTTACGCTCTCTGGCAAATGGAATCCCAAAGGGGAACCCTCACAGGCCAATGCCTCTTTGTAGCAAACCTCTGACACCCCAGCTCGTTGAATGTTAAAAGCAGGGACAGCAGAAACAGGAGCATTAGATACAGTATTCACAACATTAGTCACAGCAGAAGAAGGAGACATTAGTGGAGGTGTTAAAAAACCAGAGATAGGATTAAACCAAGAACCAGCAGATATAGTTGTAGACACTCTGTGAGGAACAGACATCGCAGTAGTAGAGACAACAGAAGCTGCTGGTGGGGGTACTGATACTGGCGGTGGAACACTAGGTCCAGACCAAACCGTAGCAGGAGATGCAGGCAAAGAATTACCCACTCTCTCCCCCACAGCCCCCCCAGCACCCAGCCTCCCCACTAACAATTGCAGCGAAGACAACACTAAATCCAGTTTCAAAGAAGTGACATCAGGGGCAGAGCCCATTAACTCACCCTGCTCCCTGGGTCAGTGGCGTAGCTACAAACCTCTGGGCCCCGATGCGGAATCTGGATGTGGGCCCTCCCCAGCAACAACAGCCCCCCTCCCCCGGCAACACCCGACGCACACACATATCCGAATCCCTACCTATAGCCAGTTATAGGTCCCCCCAGTATAGGTAGCCAGGCATAGGTAAGCCAATATAGTTGCCCCCGGTATAGGTTAGCCAGGTAGGTGCCTCCAGCATAGGTAGCCAGTATAGTTGCCCCCAGTATAGGTTAGATAGGCAGGCACCGCCGGTATAAGTTAGATAGATAGGTGCCCCCAGTACAGGTTAGCTAGGTGGGTGCCTCTAATATAGGTAGCCAGAATATTTTCCCCCAACATAGGTTAGATAGGTAGGTGCCCCCAGTATAGGTTAGTTAGGTAGGTGCCTCCAATATAGGTAGCCAGTATAGTTGCCACCTGTATAGGCTAGCTAGGTGCCCCGAATACAGGTTAGACAAGTAAGTGCCCCCAGGTTAGATAGGTAGGTGCCCCCCAGTATAGGTTAGATTAGGTAGCTGCCCCCCAGTATAGGTTAGATGAGGTAGGTGCCCCCCAGTATAGGTTAGATTAGGTAGCTGCCCCCCAGTATAGGTTAGATTAGGTAGCTGCCCCCCAGGATAGATTAAGTAGCTTTCCCCCAGGATAGGTTAGATTAGGTAGCTTTCCCCCAGGATAGGTTAGATTAGGTAGCTGCCCCCCAGGATAGATTAGGTAGCTGCCCCCAGGATAGGTTAGAGTAGGTAGCTGCCCCCCAGGATAGGTTAGAGTAGGTAGCTGCCCCCCAGGATAGGTTAGAGTAGGTAGCTGCCCCCCAGGATAGATTAGGTAGCTGCCCCCCAGGATAGGTTAGATTAGGTAGCTGCCCCCCAGGATAGGTTAGATTAGGTAGCTGCCCCCCAGGATAGGTTAGGTAGGTAGCTGCCCCCCCCAGGATAGGTTAGGTGGGTAGCTGCCCCCCAGGATAGGTTAGGTAGGTAGCTGCCCCCCCCAGGATAGATTAGGTAGGTAGCTGCCCCCCAGGATAGGTTAGGTAGGTAGCTGCCCCCCAGGATAGGTTAGGTAGGTAGTTGCCCCCCCAGGATAGGTTAGGTAGGTAACTGCCCCCCCAGGATAGGTTAGGTAGGTAGCTGCCCCCCCCCCCCCCCCCAGGATAGGTTAGGTAGGTAGCTGCCCCCTCAGGATAGATTAGGTAGCTGCCCCCCCAGGATAGGTTAGGTAGGTAGCTGCCCCCCCAGGATAGGTTAGGTAGGTAGCTGCCCCCCAGGATAGGGAAGGTTGGTAGGTGCCCCCCCCCCCACAATGAAGGGGGAGCCGCAGCTGCGGGGAGGGCAGCCCGACCTCTCCCTCCCTTCCTCTCCCCGGGCCCCCCCCCCCCCCCCCTGAAATAGAAATAAACCAGCCAGGGCTGCGCAAACTCAACCTCGTCGTGTGGCCTGCAACACTGCGGAGCAGGAGTGACGTCACAACTATACCTAAAATGCTTAGAAAATTAAATCATGTGCCATCACTCAGCAGGCTTCAAAAATATACACAAACTTTATTGTTGGGATTGCACACACTGGGATAAGCCATAAAACCAATTCAAACAACTGGAGCGCTCCGTGCCCAGACATGCCGCAATACACTCACACAGACCAACCAAACAGGGGTACCGGTACCAGGACGGAGGTTCTACCCTGCAGGGAAGGAGACAAGCGGAGCGGAGATGCAGGCTGTCCGGAAAGTGTCAGACTACTAGACCGGGGAAAACAGCAATGGCTTCCGAGATACAGCAAGGGGTAAGTGATAATCTTCACCCGCGTCGCGGGACTCACCACTCTTCTTCCCTGTGTCCTTCTCTCAAACGTAGCTGTGCGCACAGTGGGACTCTTCACTCTTTCGCCGGACCTCAATCCAGAGGAGAGGTCTCCGGTCTGCAGGAAACCAGCGGCCGCATGCAATGCCAAAGGGGATCCCGGCTAGAGACACTCCGAGTAGCTCCAGTACGAAGTGCGGGTTGGAGCCCCGCCCACCTCCCGCTGTATAGATGCTGATACACACTGCTTCCGGCTAAACAGGAAGCAGTGTGTATCAGCATCTATACAGCGGGAGGAGATCAGCGGCGATTGGTACGCAGGGACGGAGGTGAGTTCTGCCTACAGCGCTTCCGTGCGCCGCTCACTCTGCATCTGAGGGGGGGGGGGCCCGGGGAGAGGAAGGGAGGGAGAGGTCGTGCTGCCCTCCCCGCGGCTGCAGCTCCCCCCTCCCAATAGCGTGCACGGATCTCCAAACGGACATGGCCCCCCGGGCCCCTCCCGCGCCTCTTCAGGAGCCGGGCCCGGTCGCCGTGGCGACCGTTGCGACCACGGGCCCTACGCCACTGCCCTGGGTCTTGCATCATTGAGGGCAGGAGGATCCCCTCGCACCACAGCTGGTGCAGGGTTCAGCTGTCTATTCGGAGGATGCTGGGCAGGAGCAGCTGGGATCCCTGAAGATGGCCCCGCACCCCCCGACAGTGGATGCGGGCCTGTGGAGCCGTGGCCACCCCCGGATGAGGCACCTGCTGAGGAGTGGAGACCAGCTGTAGTGAAGCTTGCAGTAGGTGGGGTCCCAGAAGACGGCCCCGCACCCCCCGTGAACGGATGCGGGCCTGAGAAGCCACGGGCACCTCTGGATGAGGCGCCCGCTGATGAGTGGAGGCCAGTAGCGGTGGAGCTTCCGGAAGGTGTAGACCGGCGGCTTCCTTTCCCTGCAGTAGGCAGAGAGTAAGGCCGGGTCCTTCTCTTCTTCCGGCCTGACGAGCGGGGAACTTCCGGCGCAGGCTCCTCCTCTTGCGCCTCACACTGGGAGGCATCTGGAACGCACAGAGGAAGGAAGGCGGGTCTGCTGGGTAGAGAGCGGCAGCAGGATCTGACGGCTGGAGGCCATCCTGACGAGCCTGAAGAGCCTCTACATCGGGAACCATCGGAGCCGCCGGAACACCAGCCGCAGGTACAGCGCCCAGCGCAGGGGACACCAGGGGCTGAGTGGAGTTCACAGCGGCCAGTAGAAGTCGCAGCCGGTCTTCTCCATCCGGCAACTGAGCTGTAGCCAAAAGTTCCTGGAGGAGATCCATCTGGCAGAAGAAAATATATAAAAAAAAGGATGGCAAAATGTCCAAAAATCCCCCTGAAAGCGATCCACAGCAGCACCAGCTAAAGTGGAATCCCAGAAAAAGGAGACTTGGTCCAAAAACACAGTCCAGAAATAAAGAATAAATAATAAAAAAGGAAGGGCGTGAAAAAGGAGAAATAATAAGAAAAGAAATAATAAGAAAAAAACAAATAAATAAATAACTGCAGCCACAGGCACACAGCAACCAGAAAGCTGTGATGGAGAACAGAGAAGCTCGCCTGTTCCCAGCCAACTGACCCAGAAACTTGGTCACCTCATTATTTATACTGTCCATAGCTGCTCAGCCATTGGGTCACCTGGGGAAGCTAGCACCCAGATCAGAGCCAATCACCACCCTTGCTCTCAGTCCGCCTCCTGATTGAGTGAAGTGTCCAGCAGCATCCTCAGCAACAGATCCTTCCAGAATGCTGAGATGTATCTCTTCACAGATCAGTACCTGAAACAATAGAGAAAGCACAGCCAGAAACACAGCCACCTGTATACATTACACTTAGCTATATACGGGCAGTTTTCAGCATCTGCCATGAGTACGTCGCCCTATTGTGCTCCTCCCTGTCCATTAGACTAGGACTATGGTAGGGAATAGATTGAGAGTGCCTCCGACACAAGTGCCCCCAGTTTAGGTAGTAACTGGGACACTTAAGCCATGCCCCTTTGTGGCCTTAAGCCACACCCCAGATTTGCAGTAGGGTGCCAGTGGGTGGGCGAGGGTGACAATGGGTGGGAGGAGGGTGCCAGTGGGTGGGGAGGAAGGTGCCAATCTGGGTGGGAATGAGGGTGCAACTGTGGGTGGGGATGAGGGTGCCACTCTGGGTGGGGATGAGGATGGTGCCATTCTGGGTGAGGAGAAAAGTGCCAGTGGGCAGAGAGGAGGGAAAAAAAAAATGATTGAGGCACCAACCGCCGCCACTGCTGATGTGTAATGCGGGGAGGGGGCCGACATCACTCCTCCCTCCCTCCTCCAGAGTCCCAATGCAGAGTATTTGCGCAGCGGTGCGGGCATTTAGCTCACCAGTGCATCGCGTATCACCCGGCGTATAAGATGACCCCCAACTTTTCAGAAAATTTATTAACGGTTAAAAAGTCCTATAAGCCAGAAAATACAGTGTGTATGTTTTTTAATGATGGGAGGGAGGGAGTAGGGTTTTTTTATTTTTAGTTAATTTATGTAGTGCAAAACGTAGTGTAAAATGTGTATTTTAATGTTTTTGTTTTGTTTTTTACCACTAGATGTCCCCACACATTTTATTTTGTGTGCTCTGAGAGCACACACAGGCAGTGTTTGTTACAGGAATGATCATTGGCTTCTCGTTGAAGTCATGATCTTTTCCTTACAGGCACTTTAATTGGCTCAGGAAACACATGTTCCCATTCACCAATCACAGATGTGTCAGTCTTGGTGGAAGCACACAAGCGTGCACAGTGACACATTCATTAAAACGCATTTATAGGTAGTCACACACTCACTGATTTTCTTATTTGATCCCTTGCAGATCAATCAATTTTCGATCCATTTTAAACAAATATCTATTGAAAGAATCGACTGGATAGGATGTAAAGTTTAAAACTATCGGGAGTGGGGAAAGGGTATTGTCAGATTGATGGCCTATAGCTTTGCATTGCATCGATTGTTTTGGGACATTGGGTGGAAATCTATAAGTGAATAACCAGCTTTTCAGGTTCCATGCATGAATTCACACCCTGTTTTCCCATGAGGGTTATACGAAATTCACACATACAGGGGCCTGGTCTGTGCATTTGCAGGTTGCGTGAGTGTTTTGTTTACCCATATACAGGACAGGTGTTGCTTGGTTCAAAGCACTTGCACCAGGTGAGGACTGGGACCTTTTGGCCTGGGGGAAAACCAAACCTAGAGGCCCTTTCACGCCAGCCTAAGCCCAAAATGCATATCTTTCTTGTGTTACACAGCAATACATTTTGCAGTTACATTAAAGGACCACTATCTCGAAAATTGTAAAATTTAAAATACATGTAAACACAAACAAATAAGAAGTACATTTCTTGCAGAATAAAATGAGCCATAAATTACTTTTCTCCTATTTTGCTGTCACTTACAATAAGCAGTAGAAATATGACCGAACCGACAGGTTTTGGACTAGTGCATCTCTTCATAGTGGATTCTCCGCATGGCCTTTATTATTTCTAAAGAGACAATCACTAAAAAAGGATTTATATAAAGATGCTCTACCTGTTTGCACACTTTTTTGGCAGTTGGGCACAGCAACTGCTATTCACTAAGTGCTTTTGAAAATAAAGAAAGCCCTGAGAATCCCCCATAAGGAGCTGGGCTAGTCCAAAACCAGTTGGTTCTGTCAGATTTCAACTACGTACTGTAAGTGACAGCAACATAGTCATTTATGTCTAATTTTACTCTGGAAGAAACTTACTTGTTATTTGTATGTGTTTACGATATTTTACATTTTTACGATCTTCGCTATAGTGGTCCTTTAAGAAAGCATGGATGCATCCTGTCTTGTGCCAACAATTCAGGCTGCTGGTGATGTAATGACGTGGGAGACATTTCCTTGGCATGCTTTGGGCCCCTTAGTATCAATTTAACATTGTTTAAATGCCACAGCTACCTGTCGCTGACCATGCCAATCCTTTTATTACTACAGTACATTGTAATGATCTTCTAATGCCTACTTCATGTCCTCCCATTTTCTAAAACTCTGTATGGATAGGACAGCAATGGTAATCTTCCCAACTAACAATTCAATGCCCTTGCCTGGCATAACTATTTCTGTTGGTGGCACTTCCATAACACCTGTCCCCCACGCTCGCTGCCTAGGTGTAATACTGGACGCAAGTCTCTCATTCAAACCACACATTGACAAACTATCCTCCTCTTGTTGTCTCCACCTAAAACATTTCCTGCATCCGCCCTTTTCTCACACAGGACACTACCAAACTTCTGGTGTATGCCCTGATTATTCCACAACTAGACTATTGCAACTCTCTGCTCTGTGGGCTCCCTGCCAACTGTTTAGCCCCTTTACAGTCCATCATGAACTCTGCTGCACGACTCATCCATCTCTCCTCCCGCTTCTCCAGCCCAATCCCCCTCTTTCAGTCCCATAACTGGCTGCCAGTTACACAAAGGATACAATTCAAAATCCTGATGCTTGACCACCCTACAGGCAATCTCCACTAAACTAACCATGTTATCCTGTCTTCCTCTCTGACCACCTCTTCTCACTCCCATCTGCAAGATTCTCCCGATCCTCTCCCCTCCTTAGGAACACCCTCCCTCAACATATTGGTCATTCGCCCGCACTTACCCTTTTTAGACAAAACCTAAAAACTCACCTCTTCAGGCAAGCATACTCGTCTACCTAGGACACTACTGACAGCTATTCTTACCATCTCATACACAGCTTACCTTTACCTATTGTCCTATCCCTTAACCCTTAAAGGCCCATACCCACAGCACAATTTTTCTGAACTTTTTTTTTTGCCACAGATAATTATTTAGTATGCGCAATACCATTTAACATAAATTTGTTCAACCATGTTCTGCGACACTACCCGTAGCAATTGTTCATTTTTGAACGACCGCTATGTTGGATTGAATCGCGGAGGATCATTCTGATCCTCTTTGACTGCCATGGGTTTTGCCATGATCGTGTAAAGGTTTGTTTACACGATTGTTCCTTTACAACGGTGAAAATGACGCTTGCCGATACGGCCTGATGGATCAGAGAATGATCGTTTGTTAGTGATCCCGATCCATCTGGCCGTGGGTACTCAGTTTAAGACTGTAAGGCCGATTGGCCAGCACTTTCTCAGGTTACTCTGAGAGGTAGCTAGGGAGTAGAGGCAATTGGGGGTGGCTGGGGGAGAGAGGTCACTGCGATAGGTGACAGGGGGAAGGGTCTCCCTTCACTGTGAGGCTGGTGGGGGTACGGGGGTCCCTGGGAGTAGCAAAGGGGGAGATGTTGGTGGGGGGGGCAGGTCACTGTGAGAGGTAGCTGGGGGGGGGGGGGAGGGGGGAGGGGGGAGGGAGGTCACTGGTCGGGTTAGCTAGGGGAAGGTAAGAGGTCACTTTGAGAGGTGACAGGGAAAGGGGAGAGGTCACTGTGAGGTTGGCTGGCGGGGGGGGGGGGGTCACTGGGGTTGGCTAGGGGGGAGATGTAGCTAGGGGTGAGAGGTTACTGATTAGGGGGGAGGTCATAGGGGTGGGAAAGGTGGGGGGGTTGTTGGAAAGGTGGGGGGTGGGAGGGCATCATAGAAACATTACCTTACTTTTTCCAGACAGGAACATAGCTTCTTCCTAGATGGAGGTGGAGCTTCCTGCAGCCAGTCACACTCCAGGATCCTTTCTAGTAATTGCGTCCCATATAGGGGGCTTCCACTGGACAAGAAGCAGGGCTTCCTTACTGCTCTAAATGGCAGTTTGTAATCAGAATCAGAATCATTTTTATTCGCCAGGCACGGCAAAGTTGTGCTCTGAATTGGGTTTGGCGTGTACAGTATAATTGCTCAGAGTAGGGATAAGAAGTATAGATAACAGAAAGGCATAAATAAACAGAAAGGCATAAATAAAACCAAAAGGCATAAACAGGAGTGCAAGTTAATAATTAGAAGTACAGATAACAGAAAGGATAAACAATAACGAAAGGCATAAACAGGAGTGTAAACTAATAATTTGACAGGAGGGCAGATTGATAATTAATTATATCATAAGTGTAAGTCCGATGTACATGAACAGGGTGCAGTTCCAAAACACAATGTTAGTCCGGTACTAGGCTAAAAGCAAGTCAGGAGTGAAATGTAATTATTATAAACAGGAGAGCAGGTTAATAACTAAAGAACGGAAGGAAGGGAGTGCAGGAGGGTGACAGCAGAGGGGAAGAAGGAGTTCCCGTGCCTTGAAGTTTTGGTGGCGATGGCCCGAAACCTAAGGCCTAAAGGAAGTCTGCTGAAATACTGGTAGCCAGGGTGAGAGGGGTCACCGGCAATCCTCAGTGCTGTTGAGCGTAGTCTGGAATTGTGGAGGAGGGTCAAGCAAAGGGAGAGGTCTGCCGATGATTCTCTCTGCCAATCTAATGACCCTCTGAAGTTTGTATCTGTCTCTGGTGGAGGAGCCAGCATACCAGACTAGGATGGATGAGCAGAGGACGGTCTCGATGGTGGCGGTGTAAAAGCACGTCAGCAGCTCTTGAGCCATGCTGAACTTCTTCAGTTAGTAGAGGAAGAAAAGCCTCTGCTGGGCTTTCTTCTGGGTCAAGGCTTTGTTTGCCTTCCAGCTCAGGTCTTTGGAGATAGTGGTGCCCAGAAGGCGAACGCTGGATACTCTTTTGACCTCTGTGCCATCGATGAAGATTGGGGGGAGGGGGCATGCTTTCTGAAGTCCACAATCAGCTCTATGGTTTTGGATGTGTTGAGGACCAGCCGGTTCTCACTACATTACTGGCAAATTCTGTAAACCTCCTGGCAGTAGGCCTGCTCATCATTATTTGTTACTAGACCAACGATGGTGGTGTCATCTACAAATTTGATGACCTTGACAGAGTTTTCCGTGGATCTGCAGTTGTTCGTGTAGAGAGAATCAGATCGGTGGCAGGACGCAGCCCTGTGGGGCCCCTGTGTTCGTTGTCCTCGGTTGAGAGGTGACCTCCCCAAGCTTAAAGACTTGAGATCTGTTAGTCAGGAAGTCAGTGATCCACCCATGGAGTGTGGGATGGACATTCAGCTCTGTGAGATTGTCCTGCAGTATGCAGGGGCAGGACAATACAAGGGGTTGGTCTTATATTAGGAGGGGAGGGGCTTACGGCAAAAAAAAAATAATCAAAGAAAATTAAAGTAGACCTGACCTCAGAACTTCCTCACTGCTCTAAGAGATACACAACAGCATAATAATCTTTAAAGAAGAATAGTTCTTTGTTACAGCTGATACAAATCCTGCAATAAATCTGTGGTGTTTCTACTTCCTGCTTTCATAGAAGCAAACATATTGTTAACATCCTGTGCTTTCAAATGAGCTTATCTGCCGTGGTATTCATGTGATACGGGGAGAAATCAAATTACAATTTATGATTAGACACAGATGAGGGGGAATTAGACAGGCTAAACTCTCCAAATACATACAGGGTGTATTTCCCTGTTTTCCTTCTGTCCTGTGCAAGAGTTCAGGTCCACTTTAAGGAAAAAAACTGAATTCGGTTAAGCCCAATCTCTTGTAACAAGGTCAGATTTCTGAGACGGCCACAAAAATCAGAAGGGTGGCAGGACTAAAGGCCCGTACCCACTACACGATTCTCCAGACGATTTTTCCTGACAACTAGTGATTTGAGCAACAAATGATCATTTCCTCGTGACATGGGTTCAGACGTGCGATCATGGGAACAATGTTTAGTGACGTTCGGTGGTCAGCGGATTGGTTCTTTAAGATCCCTGATAACTCCACACAAGGTACTGCAATCACTTGACTTCCCATTCACGCCAGCCATGTGACGTTGCTGGATCCATCTTCCTGCATTGCTAGGAGGAGTATTCAGCTCTCTGCAGTCTGAATTCCAGAGTTTCCTGCACCTCCCTCATGCGTGTTTTGCATGTTTTTGCATTCGTTTTCCCATGCACGATCAATAATATCAATGGGACTTTCTTCTTGGAACAAAACAAATAAAAATAAAACTATGCAAATTTCATTTGCATTTAAAAATGCATATATGCATATGCAAATTTGCATTCGACAGGCGAGTTTCGCATCTCAAAAATTACATGCAAAATTCATGCTTCTAGTGGAAACATACCCGAAAGTTAGGTAAAGCGACAGTAGAATATCAGGAAATTACCAATATTCTATTATAGCTGTTAGCCAGCGCCCAATAGTAGAATATCAGTAATATTACTGAGCTCTATTAGCTGCCTCACCAGGTGCCAAAATTACCGGATGCCCTTTTTTAGTGTACACCTCTCCATTTCTGCATTTCTTTTAATGCTTACAGTAATGCACATTTGAAGCTCTCACAGGCCATATAAAATGGCAAGGTGGGCTGGATTTGGCCTATGGGCCTTGAGTTTGACACCTGTGCTCTACGCAGTGTTCCCCAACCCTATCCTCAAGGCCCACCAACAGTGCATGTTTTGTGGAAATCCACAGAGGTAGTTAGTCAGCTCTGCTGAGACACTAATTACCTCACCTGTGCATGTTTGTGGTTTTTTGCAAAACATGCAGGACTCAGACATACTATAAGAGCTGTTCTTAGCGCTTTTTGGCCATCAGAGCTTTCTGAGAGCTTTTTAAAAAACACTCCCATTGACTTACATTAAAATTGCTGTAAAATTGCGATTGCGGTAAAATTGAGCAATTTTACAGCGATTTTAATGTACACAAAGGAGAGGACACCGAGAGCCCAATATAGTGTAGTAAGTACTGGTAAAAAATGAATTAAATGTAAGGTAAGTATACTAATACTCACAAACCAGGGTTACCTCATAGGCAACCACTGTAAATGCAGGTGAGGAGATTATACCTGTCCCCACTCAGGATTAAGAAGTCGCTCTCCGTAGATCATAAAAAGGGGGTAAGCACCCCTCCTCCATACTGTAGGAGGTAACAGAGGCGCCAAAAGAATAAAATTCACTAAAAACTTAAAAAATAGAGGAGGCAGTGGTGGACTTACCTCCTCAAAGCAGACAGAAGATATTGTTGTTTTCGATAAAGTAAACACATTTTATTTACATACTCCAGAAGAATTTCTGCAATACGTTTCACAGGTATGGCCCCACTTCGACAACATAGGATGGAGCATTTAACAAATGTAGGTCTAAAAGACATCAGGCACCTCTGTCAAGAGGCTCCTCTGTTATCTTCTACAGCGATTTTAATGTAAGTCAATAGGAGCATTTTCTAAAAAGCTCTCTCAGAAAGCTGATGGCCATAAAGCGTTCAGAAAAGTGCTTATAGTGTGTCTGAGCCCGTACTGTTTGTGGGCCTTGAGGATAGAGTTGGGGAACTCTGCATACAGTGTTCTCTTTCATTCCTCTTTTCATAACACAATGTCCTCCTGTGGCATCTCATTGTTCAGAGTCACAATCAGTCAGTCTGTAGGCCACATGGAAAAATGTATGTATGTGCGATTTACAGTGTGCTTTTTTTTTTTCCGAAAAAAACATACCTTGCTGCATTTTTTTCAAAACACTTATAAAATGCACATAATGTATTTCAATGGTAATGCTGAGGACTGCGTTTTTACATGCGTTTTTGATTAAATAAATATGATTCTGTATTTACTTTGTTGAAAGGATGGAAAATGTTGAAAGAAACCCACAAATGCGCCAAAAATGCATGAAAATTGCAAACGTGAAGTGCAAATGCATACAAAAACATACAATGCAGAAAGCTCATGGTTTTCCACATTGCCTAGTGTGCTCCAAATTCTGTTTGTGCATTATTCCTTATGATACATATCAATACAATATAGACTTTGTAAGACTTTGTCTGTCTGTCACAAGCTAATAAGGCTGATTTTTTTTTGCCAGCTACAGCAATAGCACAGTTCAAGTCTGGTAATACAAGATATTCATAACAATGAATATATGCTGCTATCATTGGACAGCAAAGTAATATATGGCTCATTTCACTCTGAAAAAACATACTTCTTATATGTATAGGTTTACATATATTTTAAACTTTATGAGTTTCGCGTCAGTGGTCTGTTAAATTAAACCCAGTCCAAAACATGCCCAACTCCAGATTAGTAATTATATTCATATCTTATTTATTGGTATTATTTTAAAATCGTATTTTTCAAAATCAGCGAGTTATTGCACAGAATATCGTCAGTGTCCAGGGAAGAGATAGAATTTCTTCAGAAGTGTGTTCCTCTCCACTGTTGGCATCTGTGCCCTGTTCTCGAAGGAGCGCTGAACCTAAGTGGACACAAGTTCAAGTACGCAGTCAGAATTTGAATTCCATTCTTAATTTATTTTCTTTCTCCTGTGTAGGAGGAAAGTTTAAATCCTCTATGAGATTTTTTTTTCGCTTTCTGTGGTTTCACCATTGTACATATGAATAATACAAAATATTTTTGTTCGAATTTTAAAAATGAACACTTTTTTACTGTGTGGCAGATGGCGATGTTTAGAATATCAGCTGGGAGTCATGTGATGCCAGATTTTACTTCAGAATTACAGTTGTGAGTCAGGTGAAAAGCCTCAACTCAGCTATCCTGATCAGCTAAGTCAGTGTTTCTCAACATTGTATTGGCATGTACCCCTTTTAAAACCCTGTACTCACCAAGTACCCCCTAGCATAGTAAACATTGTCACAAGAACCCCTTGACAAATCTATATTTTATCGTAGTACATGATAATTGGTTCAAAACAATTTTCAAGCATTTACTATTGCTTTTCATTAGCTAAAATACTAGTTTGGCGTTGTTTAAATAAGAATAATCATTTTGTAAAACTCTAAATTTGTTATTCTTGTTTAAGTATATGAAGCCCGAGTACCCCCTGAAACCATCAGAAGTACCCCCTGGGGTACGCGTACCACACGTTGAGAACCTAGGAGCTAAGTAACAGAAACTATTGATGCAAGCACTGAGTTACAGCTAATGTATTCATGTGGAAAGACTGTTAACCCCCTTGCCGGTCCAATTCTCGCAGCAAGGGTGCAGCGCAGCACTTTAAAATTTTTTTTTTTTTTAATCATGTATGTTTTAATCATCAGGCGTGGCGGTTAGCGGCGAATCGGCGGCGATCGTAGCATGCATGCAGCAAGCACTTTGCAAAATTATGCAAATCGGCCCAGCGGGGCCTGAGAAATCCTCCTGCGCAGGTTACCCCGAGCTGAGCTCGGGATAACAGGCACTTGGCCTCGATTCATCATTCTCTTTGAGATAACTTTTTCCAGTTTGTTAAATTACCGAATTCGAAGTTTAGCGATTTCTAGTTTTATTCATCAAGGTTTTTCCTCATTCGGTGTGAATTCGATAACAATTCGGTAACCATTCGGTAACGTGTCGATATTTCCATTTTACAGTGGTACTTTAACACAAGGCCATAAGATTCCCATGGAATTGTGGGTAAAAGGCAGTCCTTTGAGCACTACGTAGCAACATTCTGAATAGGGCTTTACACCTGGACCAGGATTCTGAAAGTGGTTGGGACAATCCCACAATTTGATAGGAGCCTTTTCTAAAAAATTATAGTGCAGCTAGCAAATTAGTTAACCCTGACACTGCCTGTGTTCTCTTACAAGATGATTCAAGAGAAATGCAGATGTCGTGTTATAGCAAATAAATCTATTCTCTTACAAATTTATATGGTTGCAGACCTTATTCTTGCCCTTCTGCGCCTTTGAATCACTCTCAGCTGATACATAACCACTTCAAATGGCTTCTTCTTCTCTGTCAGCAATGATCTGACAGGAATAATGACAGAGCAGTGAAGGAGATAACTAATCCTAAATGTAACGCTAAACCACGCCCACTTTCTTTTTCATGAATTGCACTTTATTCCGTTTTAGCGAATCGTTACCGAATCGTTACCGAATGTTCGCTAACAGCTGTAAATAACTTTGATGAATCCTGAAATGAAGTTAACAAATTCGGTATTTTACCAAACTGTTGTTAACAAATTTGCTAAGTGTTGATGAATCGAGGCCAAGGAGGTTAAGGCCAAGTTTACATAGACGGTTGTGCAGTGGTTATACCATGGGTGAGAGGTGGTTCAGATCTGAACAATTGCCATTCAAACTACACTCCCATTTTTATACATGCAATAAAATGAGACCCAGTTCAATTCCGAGGGACTCCCTCTCCGCCACAACTGCTGTTCAAGGACTTTTTACCAGAGCCCCATTAGCAGTCACTTCCAGGATTCCTCCAGCGCCTTCACAACTACCGTAGCGTTCACGGGACACACGAAGTTCCCACTGTACTTCGCCCCCACAGGCAATTCCCTACTTTGTGACATTGCCTCTCTCCCCCGCTGTGGACGAGGGGATGACTTTAGGACTAATGGTGTAAAAGCAGCGTACGTTAAAAAGGGGCGCTGGGAAAAAAGGGCGCGGGGTTTTAAACGATAAGCATGGATAATGTTTAAAAATGAATTGTACTGTATTTAGTTTAAAATTAATGTTTTATAAAGTTATAAATCATTAAATAATGTGCATGAAATCGGCAATTGTAAAAACGTTAATCTTCCGTTTAAATAGTGAAACGTATAATAACGTTTAAAAAAAAATTACTAAGTAACCCTCCCTGTACCTACCCCTAACCCCTAGACCCCCCTGTTGGTGCCTAAACCTAAGACCCCCCTGTTGGTGCCTAAACCTAAGACCCCCCTGTTGGTGCCTAAACCTAAGACCCCCCTGTTGGTGCCTAAACCTAAGACCCCCCCTGTTGGAGCCTAAACCTAAGACCCCCCTGGTGGTGCTTAAACCTAAGACCCCCCTGGTGGTGCCTAAACCTAAGACCCCCCTGTTGGCACCTAACCCTAAGACCCCCCTGTTGGTGCCTAACCCTAAGACCCCCCTGGTGGTGCCTAAACCTAAGACCCCCCTGGTGGTGCCTAAACCTAAGACCCTCCTTAGTGATCACTGTATTGTGTGTAGAATAATGTTTTAAAAACAGTAAGGGATAAAATATATTACAATTTACATTACGTACTGATCGCTTTGTTTCGTGAATAATAATGTTTTACAAACACTAAGGGATAACATTTAAAATAATGTTTTATTGAAATAGGAAACGTAAATCATCACAAGCAGTTATAAAACATGAAAAATCTTGGGCGCCGTTGGAAAACGTTATTATTCTCGGGCGCCCTTTTTTCCTGTTCGGCGCCCAGTAAACGATAATTATTATGGGAGTGAATGGCGGCGCCTGATTTGTCCACTAGCCTCCTGCGCCCTTTTTTACTGTTTCCGTAAAAGCACCCTTTTCTCTGGGGTCAATGCAGGGCCGGATTTCAGCCAAGGCCACCTACAGACCTCACAACTGTCCCGATTTCGGAGGGACAGTCACGGGTTGGGGGGCATGGTCCCGCCTCCCACTTAACCCCCCCTGCTGTCCCGGGCTGTCTGCATTAGCCAGTGCTGCCCTTTAGTCAGGAATGTGGCAGAAGGTGGCCGAATTCATTTTTCCTTCTTCATGGGTTCCCCCTTCTGGGTCTCCTCTCCTGTTGCTGATCGGAGGTGCAGCTTCAGTGTATTTCACCTGCACGCAGCGATATCCCCTCTGTCCATCCTCGTCAGTTCCAGCCGGCTACACACTACTTCCTGTTCTCTGCATGTCACGTGATTACACAAAAGGGACATGCAGAGAGAAAGCAGTGTGCGGCCAACTGGAACTAATGAGGATGCACTGAGGGGACATCGCTGGGTGTTAAAGGCTCATACACATAAGCCACAGTGGTGGCTCGAGCCATAAAAAAAAAAAAAAAAAAAAAAAGCAGCGACAGCTCGTCGCCAGGTCCCTCTGTGCTACAGCTGTACACATGGCGCACAGAGGGACGGAGATTCGGCGGAAGTTGTCGCCGAAGGTTCCTCCCCCTCCGCCGTCCCCCCGCTGTTAGCTCCATACATTGTGTATGGAGTTGCTGTCGCTAGTCCGCATACACATGGCGGACTAGCGACAGTTGCATCGAAGTTGCGGCGACAGCTTTTGCCGGTGATTGACCAAGTCAATCGCCCGGCGACAGCTCTAAGTAGCGACGGTTCGGGGCGCGCGCGCCATACACATGGGCGACCTGTCGCCGCAACACGCGCGTGCCACGTGGTTGCGGCGACAGTTGTAGCCCGTGTGTATGGGCCATTAGTGAGATTACAGGACATGACCTGCAGAGCAAGCAGTGTGCGGCCAGCTGGAACTAATGGGGAGGATGGACGGAGAGGACATTGCTGGGTTAAGGTGAGCTATTACACTAATGTATTTATTGCAGGGAAATGATTGCCACAAAAATGAAATTCTTTCTGTAGCAATTGTAGCAATAATGGCAGCTTAAGATCTCCATGTGTATAAAACTGTCTGTCTGCGGCTTAAAATATTGCCATTTTTCATCTGGGTCACTATTTTAACCACTTAAACCCCCGCGGTACGAATTTCTCCGTCCCTTTTTTCCCCCCTAAAAAACCAGGGACGGAGAAATCCGTACCTTCTGCGCTACCGCCGCTGTCCGCGCTCCCGCCGCTCGTGCGCGCGCACCCGCCGCTCGTGCACGCCGCCTGCTCGCACGGAGATCAATGAACGGGAAAATCCATTCCCGTTCGTTGATCTAAGCCCCCGCAATGATCGCGCTGCTTTTATTAGAAACAGCGCGATCATAGTGATTCTCCCAGCCTCCTACTGCTTCCTGTAAGCGTTCGGAAGGACGCTTACAGGTCGCATGTAAACAAACACACTGTGGCCATCTTGTGGCCAAATAGTAAACTACACCCTAAAAGCATTTTACATAAACAAACATTACATTTACACAATAAATTAACTCATTACCTCCCACACTCCCCAATTTTTTTTTATTTTTTTTTGTAATTTAAAAAAAAAAAATACAATAAAAAAAAAAACATAAATAGTTACCTTAGGGACTGAACTTTTTAAATATTTATGTCAAGAGGGTATAATACTGTTACTTTATAAACTGCGGGCTTGTAATTAGGGATGGATGCAAAACTGAAAAAAATGCACCTTTATTTCCAAATAAAATATTGTCGCCAAACATTGTGATAGGGACATAATTTAAATGGTTTTATAACCGGGACAAATGGTTAAATACATTTCATGGGTTTTAATTACAGTAGCATGCTTTATTTAAAAACTATAATGGCCGAAAACTGAAAAGTAATAATTTTTTCCCACATTTTTTCCTATTTTCCCATTAAAACACATTTAGAATAAAATAATTCTTGGCATAATGTCCCACCTAAAGAAAGCCTAATTGGTGGCGAAAAAAACAAGATATAGTTCATTTCATTGGGATAAGTAATAATAAAGTTATAGACGAATTAATGGAAGGAGCGCTGAAAGGTGAAAATTGCTCTGGTGTTCAGGGGGTAAAACCCCTCAGTGGTGAAGTGGTTAAAAAGACTGCCAAAAATCTCCCCTTCATCATATTTATAACATGGCGATTATGTTGATTACCCCTTTGTTAGATCACCGGTTTCATCAAATGTTAATATGAAGGAAAATGAACCAGGATAGAAAGAACCAGTGTGGTTTGAATTATAAAACAACATATTTTTCTTATGAAATCTATATGGTTTGTGTGATCATGGGTGTGTTGGGGGCGTGGTTAAGGGTGTGGCAGGGGTGTAGCCTAAGTGTCCCTCTTTCTTATCTCAAAATGTTGGGAGGTATGCACTTAGGCCATGACCAAGGGCACCAGAGGAGCAAGGGCGAACTATGGGCAGCAGGCTGGTACTAGTAGTTCAACTGCTCAAACAGCCTGAGCGCTCCATTGTGGTATTGTCCTTCCCGGCTGTGCAGACAGTGTGCTGTAAACACTACTAGCAGCCAGACCCAGTCCGCGGCCACCCTGCTTCAGTGTTTGGCTCACTTAGCCAGCTGCAGGCAGCAACGGACATCTGGGTCTGGCAGTCTAGGATGCAAGGGCAATGAGGAGTATGCAGGAAATTTACAGTGACACGCACCTGCCGCCGAGCTCAACTCCGCCTCTCCCCCTGTAATTATCAGTGAAGGACTGTAGGTGCAGAACTTGCTGATTACGTCACTGAATATGACTGGGAGTCTGGCTGTGTCTGTTTCGCGGGACTAATGACTGCAAGATGCTCGTGCCTGGAGTGCATCTGTATGCTTATAGCCTGCTAACCCCTGTGAGTTCTCAGGAATGCCAAAGTACAACACAGGTAACGTGAAGCTTCCCATCCACTGAGCTTTCCGTCCAGCTGTGTTCAGAGCTGCCCTTACCTCCACCTCGTCTTATCAGAGATCTAATGCCTCAGATAAAGCGACAGAGCCATCACCTGGGAAAGGGAACCACAGGCATAGAAACCTTGTCCCTACAGACAGCACCCATGATTGATAGGAGTCATCTCTACTAAGATATGAATGGCGTACCCCTCCTGCTTCCTGTAGTTACTATTTAAAAAGACAGGGACAGAAGCATACAGTAAGGGGTGGGTGATGAACTGCAGAGTTGGAAAGGCTAATGTGTAGAGATGTCGCGAACCTCCGATTTTCGATTCGCTAACCTCCGCGAAAGGTTCGGTTCGCGAAAAAGTTCGCGAACCGCAATAGACTTCAATGGGGAGGCGAACTTTGAAAATTTTAAAAAATTCTACTGGCTAGAAAACATGTTTCAAGAGCTCTAATACCTGGAGGCACACCTGATTGAGTGAAATACACATCACTGCTGGAGGACCCTCCCTCCCTCCCTCCCTCCTCCAAGCAAGGTCCTTATACCATTTGACTCAGTTGTCTGCCTACACTAATTAGTTATGGGACAGCTGCTACACACTCTGCTAGGGAGATTTTAATTAGCCTCTTGTGGGCCTCCTCCCACCTCCCTCCTCCCTTCTCGAGGAGGGTCTCTTCTGCCAGGGAATTATACTATTTTAAAAACCAGTATACATCATACCATGGCTGGGAATCAAACCCAGCTCTCACTGTGTGGTGGGCAAGTCACCCTAACCACTGTACCACTACAGTAGTAAGTGAAGCTGGCCTAAAATGTACCATTTATGCTCAATGCAATAGAAACAGGTTGCTTACAGGGAACCTTAACTGAGAGTGATATGGATGTTTCCTGTAAACAATACCAGTTGCCTGGCAGTCCAGCTGATCTTTGTGACTGCAATAGTGGCTGAATCACACCCTGAAACAAGCATGCAGCTAATCCAGTCTGACTTCAGTCAGAGCACCTGATCTGCATGCTTGTTCAGGGGCTGTGGCTAAAAGTATTAGAGACACAGGATCAGCAGGCGATTCAGGCAACTGGTATTATTTTAAAAAGGAAAAATCCATATCCTTCTCCGTTTAGGTTCCCTTTAAGGATTTGTAGCATAAAAGCCAACTCACATTGGCTGGGATTTGAACCTGGGTCTCACTGTGTGGTGGGCATGCACCCTAACCACTGTACCAACTCAAGCTGGCCTAAAAATTACCATTTATGCTCAATGCAATAGAAACAGGTTGCTTAAAGAGAATCTGTAACGTTAAAACGTCCCCTGGGGGGTACTCACCTCGGATGGGGGAAGCCTCAGGATCCTAATGAGGCTTCCCACGCCGTCTGCCGTCCCTCGGGGGTCTCGCTGTAGCCCTCCGTACAGCGGTGACGTAATATTTACCTTTGCAGGCTCCTGCGCAGGCGCTCTGGCTGCTTTCGCTCCGAAGGAGGCGGAAATACCCGATCTCAGTCGGGTCCGCTCTACTGCGCAGGCGCAAGTCTCCGGCGCCTGCGCAGTAGAGCGGACCCGACTGAGATCGGGTATTTCCGCCTCCTTCGGAGCGAAAGCAGCCACAGCGCCCCCGCTGGAGCCTGCAAAGGTAAATATTGAATTGAACAGTCGGCACAGTCGCCGGCTGTTCGGAGGGCTGCAGCGAGACCTCCGTGGGACAGAGGACGGCGTGGGAAGCCTCATTAGGATCCTGAGGCTTCCCCCACCCGAGGTGAGTACCCCCCAGGGGATCTTTTTGTCGTTACAGAGTCTCTTTAAAGGGAACCTTAACTGAGAGTGATATGGATGTTTCCTGTAAACAATACCAGTTGCCTGGCAGTCCAGCTGATCTTTGTGACTGCAATAGTGGCTGAATCACACCCTGAAACAAGCATGCAGCTAATCCAGTCTGACTTCAGTCAGAGCACCTGATCTGCATGCTTGCTCAGGGGCTGTGGCTTAAAGTATTAGAGACACAGGATCAGCAGGCGATTCAGGCAACTGGTATTATTTTAAAAAGGAAAAATCCATATCCTTCTCCGTTTAGGTTCCCTTTAAGGATTTGTAGCATAAAAGCCAACTCACATTGGCTGGGATTTGAACCTGGGTCTCACTGTGTGGTGGGCATGCACCCTAACCACTGTACCAACTGAAGCTGGCCTAAAAATTACCATTTATGCTCAATACAAGAGAAAAAGTAGACAAGACAAATAACATTTATATCACAGTTTTCTCCTGGCGGACTCAAAGCACCAGAGCTGCAGCCACTAGGGCATGCTCTATAGGCAGTAGCAGTGTTAGGAAGACTTGCCTAAGGTCTCCTACTGAATAGGTGCTGGCTTACTGAACAGACAGAGCTGAGATTTGAACTCTGGTCTCCTGTGTCAGAGGCAGAGCCCTTAACCATTACACCGTGCAGCCACTGCTTACAGATATGTAGTCAGACATGGCCTTCTCTTTTGTGTTCAACAGTTGTCCAAAGAGAACCCCAGATAGCCAGGGAGATTCATATCTCTCTCTCTTCCTAACACTGCTACTGCCTATAGAGCATGCCCTAGTGGCTGCAGCTCTGGTGCTTTGAGTCCACCAGGAGAAAAGTGTGATATAAATGTTATTTGTCTTGTCTACTTTTTCTCTTGTATTGAGCATAAATGGTAATTTTTAGGCCAGCTTCAGTTGGTACAGTGGTTAGGGTGCATGCCCACCACACAGTGAGACCCAGGTTCAAATCCCAGCCAATGTGAGTTGGCTTTTATGCTACAAATCCTTAAAGGGAACCTAAACGGAGAAGGATATGGATTTTTCCTTTTTAAAATAATACCAGTTGCCTGAATCGCCTGCTGATCCTGTGTCTCTAATACTTTTAGCCACAGCCCCTGAACAAGCATGCAGATCAGGTGCTCTGACTGAAGTCAGACTGGATTAGCTGCATGCTTGTTTCAGGGTGTGATTCAGCCACTATTGCAGTCACAAAGATCAGCTGGACTGCCAGGCAACTGGTATTGTTTACAGGAAACATCCATATCACTCTCAGTTAAGGTTCCCTTTAAGCAACCTGTTTCTATTGCATTGAGCATAAATGGTAAATTTGAGGCCAGCTTCACTTACTACTGTAGTGGTACAGTGGTTAGGGTGACTTGCCCACCACACAGTGAGAGCTGGGTTCGATTCCCAGTCATGGTATGATGTATACTGGTTTTTAAAATAGTATAATTCCCTGGCAGAAGAGACCCTCCTCCCTCCGGGAGGAGGGAATAGGTAGAAGGGAGGTGGGAGGAGACCCACAAGAGGCTAATTAAAATCTCCCTAGCAGAGTGTGTAGCAGCTGTCCCATAACTAATTAGTGTAGGCAGACAACTGAGTCAAATGGTATAAGGACCTTGCTTGGAGGAGGGAGGGTGGGCGGGCCTCCAGCAGTGAGAGAAGTGTGTTTGGCAATAATATGTCTGCTGACAGTGATATGGAGGGTCAAAGTTTTGCTCAATAGAGCATTATGGGGCGAATCGAACTTCCGCAAAAGTTCGCCTGATGCAGGCGAACGCGAACCCCCAAAGTTCGCCTGGAACCGTTCGCAGGCGAACCATTCGCAACATCTTTACTAATGTGAAGATCTTCACAGAGATAGGCACAGCCCTTGATTGTCACTATCAGAAGCTTTTCTACAATCTCTGCAGCACTTGAGCTCTCATTCACTTTTGTCCATAGTGTCAGTGATGTAAGTAAGCTGCAAATCACACAATGAATAGAAAACCACAACACATGCTGGAAATAGTTAAATGAGTGTTTTCAGTTTCACACCAGGGCATGATCTATCTGATTATACTATAGTTAAAGACGGACAGACATTTCTTATTTACAATCAAATCCCTGCTTTCATGTCATTAAAGGTGCCCACTGCTCATACATCAGACGATGTATGGGCAGATCGACCAAGAGACAGATCTTTCTTTGATCGGAGAGAAATCTGTCAGCAGCCCATACACTGCAGACCAATTCCCGATCAATTTCAGCATGAAATCTCTCGGGAATCACCCTTGTAACACCGCCTCCAGCGCTGTTCCCCCAGTGAAAAATGTGCCACTTGGTGCCCCGTGCAGTATACATTACCTGTAGGGTCCGCCGCTGGCTTCATCTCTGGACTCTTCCGCACATACAGGCGTCACACACGCACCCACATATACACCGGCAACCACCTGTTGCAACATGTTCAATCGACACATGCAAGCAATTTTGGCCTCTTTGTGACACTGATTTTCATCCAATTATAATAATCGAATCAGATGATCGATCAACTGCCAAGTCGCATAATGTATGGCCACATAAAATGTCCTCAGAGGAGCTTGCAATGTAATCCCTGCCATCATGGCTCTGTCTTCAAAGTTAATTCCTGCCGTAATGTCACTAGCTATCCTCAGAGGAGCTTACAGTCTAAGGTCTCTTTTTCACGAACAGTTGTACTGTATGCTCAGCAAACAGTCACCAGGCAGCAGTGAGCAGTTGTGAGAGTTTGTGAGGCATTTCAATACCTATCAACTGCTCATGGAAAAGGGCCCTAATTCTTGTCCTCGGAGGGGGATGTGCTGTATTTGGGAGGGGGTACAACTCAAGGGGGCACAATTTATTCTTTAGCACCTGACTCCAATGATTGGGAGTAATTTGCTACACTGTATGTTTGCTGGAGAAAATGTTTGTGTATGGGAAGGGATGTGGGGGGGTGTTGCTAGGACCCCATTGGTCAGGGGCGGCTGATGATAGTCGGCCTAGGGCGGTAAAAAGTACAAATCCGGCCCTGGGTCAATGAGAGAATCCGCTGCCTTGCCGAGAGGAGTTCCTCAAAGGCTAATAAAACCTTGACAGAAAATAAGGCATTCTCAGAGACCAAAAGGAGGAAACCCCTTCACTGGGCTAGGGGACTGTGGGCCAATCACCTGCATCCCCGAAAATAAATGATTACAGAAACCCCAACAAAGAAAAGAAACCAGACTGATGAACTAAAGACGATTATTGGCTTGAAAACGGTCACGAGATTTGTTTTTTTGGAATATAAGGACGTAAAGACAAACTGGGAAATTAAGGCACGTTTGATCTGAAATGATATATTACAAGCTTGACATCTTAGGCTTGAGCAAGGTGCGCTGGAAAAACCATGGAAAACTGAAGACAAAAGAAGGGCCAACCTTTCTTTAATCTGGCAATGAGAAAGGCAAATACCATTTAGAAGGTGTTGGAATACTTCTAAGCAAGAAAGTAAAAAGGAGCTTGATCGAATGGGAGCCCATCTCAGGGAGAATCATAACCGCTCGCTTCAAAACAAACCTCAGAAATATAACAGTAGTCCAATGTTATGCTCCAACAGAAACCTCAACTACTGAAGAGAAAGACCAGTTCTATACAAAACTGCAAGAAACCTTTGATAAACAAAAGAAAAAAGACCTTGTCATTCTGATGGGTGACCTAAACTCAAAAATAGGTCCCGACAATATATTATTATGGATCCTGGCACTGCGTTGTTTTTAATATTGATTTTATTTCTTTGCAATTATGTGATTACCAATAAAGCTCTTTGATATTTTGGACAAAATATTGTGGTGTGGTGCTTATTGGGGGATTTTTCTTTTGTTGCTATATAGGTTTGCTTATATATCCCCTTTCTGCACACTTTGTGGTTATTCTTGATTATTCAAATTGAGCTAGCATTATTATAAACTGGTGCTACCCGTTTTTCTTTTGATTCTCTCAAAGAAGAAAGGCAAAACAGGAAGTAATGTCAAGGATAAAAGTGGAGCAATCCTTACAAATGAGAGAGAACAGCTTCAAAGATGGATGGAACACTCCCAGGAAGTTTTGAACAAAGATTGCAGAGGAAGTGGCCAACAAAACGAACAAGAACATCAAGAATGCAACGAACAAGACCCAAACATAAACACCGACGCACCAAGGAAAGAGAAAATGATCAAGGCCATTGAGAAGCTGAAAAGGGATCGATAACATTACAGCAGAAATGTTAAAAGAAGATTTCAGTGTCACTTTTACAGCCACAGTTTGAGAAAATCTGAGAGGAAAATCAAATTCCCGCTGACTGGAAAAGGGTGTCCTTGTGAAGCTGTCAAAAAGGGTGATACAACGGTGTGTGATAATTGGCGGGGATCACATTGCTATCTATTCTCAGTAA
This sequence comes from Hyperolius riggenbachi, assembly GCF_040937935.1. Classification (NCBI taxonomy): domain Eukaryota; kingdom Metazoa; phylum Chordata; class Amphibia; order Anura; family Hyperoliidae; genus Hyperolius; species Hyperolius riggenbachi. Next base: position 449,352,428 of record NC_090647.1, on the reverse strand, counting down.
AGTATTTACAAGAATTTTACTAGATCGAGTGAAAGACTATGTGGATCAAAAACTCAGGAGAGAACAAGCTGGCTTCCGCAAGAAAAGATCTTGCACAGACCAAATAAATATACTGCACATTATAATAGAACAATGTCTGGAATTAGGAGTCCCATTGTATTTAGTCTTCATAGATTTAGTCAGGGCATTTGACTCCTTGGAAAGAGAGTCTATGTGAAGATCTTTAGAGAAATATGGAATACCAAGAAACCTCATCATTCTTATAAAGCAATTCTATGAGGATTATACATGCCAAGTTGTTCATAATGGCATGCTAAGTGATCCAATAGAAGTCAACTCAGTAGTCAAACAGGGATGCAAGGCAGTCCTTCTGTATGGATGTGAGAAATAGAAGGTGACAGCAGAGATAACAAAAAGCCTCTAAGCCTGTATAAACCGCTGCCTTCGAAGAATAATAAACATCTAGTGGCCAAATGTAATATCAAATAAAGAGTTGTGGGAAAGAACCCAAGAACAAGAGGACTTGCAGATCAAACACAGAAAGTGGAGATGGATTGGCCATACTCTTCGCAAGGATAAATCAATTGAGAAAGAAGCCTTAAAAAGGATTTCTCAAGGCAGCAGAAAAAAAGAAAAACCAAAGACAACTTAGAGAAGAAGTGTGGAGGAAGAAATAAAGAAGACAGGGAAATCATGAACTGAGATAGAAAAAAATCGCCCAGGACAGAAACCGGTGGCATACATTTGTTGAGGCCCTTTGCTCCAGTGGGAGACACAGGATTAAGTAAGAAATTTTCACATTTAAGCACTCCTTATATTAATTTGCCAATAACGTTATCACTACTTATCACAACAAAATGATCTATATCTTGTTTTTTTCACCAACAATTAGGCTTTAGTTGGGTGTTACATTTTGCTAAGAATTATTTTATTCTAAATGCATTTTAACGGCATCATAGTTTTAAAATAAAACATGCCACTGTGAATAAAACTCACACATTTTATTTTCCCATTTGTCCCGGTTATTACTACTTTTAAATTATGTCCCTAGTACACTGTAGACAATATTTTATTTGGAAATAAAGGCATATTTGTTCTGTTTTGCGTCTGTCACTAATTACAAGCTCTTATTTGCAAAAATAACAGTAATATACCCTCATGACATACATAATAAAAAAAAGTTAAGACCCTGAGGAAACTATTTACGTATTTTTTTTTAAAATGTCACTTTTCTATTTTTTTTTTAATTTTTAATACAAATGGTTTATCTTAGTATCTATGGGAGGGGAGGTAAGGGTTCAATTAATTAAGTATTTTATGTATTTTTATTTAATGTAATGTATGTAGGTGTAATTTTACTATTTGGCCACTAGATGTCCCACTTTATTACTCCTGTGTACTGAACAATATGCAGAGAAACTAATGTGTGTATGCATTACTTTCACTTTTGTCAATGACCACCAGCATCTCATGGATACCAGTGATCATTGATCACAGGCACTTAGATTCGTGAAGGGGAACTATGTTCCCCTTCACTGATCTGTGTACTAATGGGCGGTCTGGAGAATGCGCATGGGAAAACGCACGTGAGCGGGAGTGTGTACAGTGGCAATCGCAGGGAGATACATATTTCTATGCCCCTGAGGCTATGATGAAGTCTCAAGGGACAGAGATACTGTATATACTACCGTATCTTAAAAATGACAGGTGGTTAATTGAGCATCCCCGACGTGAAATGAGAGCAGCCGCACACATCACCGCCGACACTTTCTATACTAAAATGTTTCTGGTTAATTAAGAACAATAAACTACTTTTCTGATGGTTGTGTTTTTATTTCTTTTTTAACTCTTTAAAAAAATTGGCCTGTTTGATCGATTGGCCAGCCAACTGAACACAAAAACCAACACTATGATTATCTGTTTGTACAAGTTTGGCTTATCCTTGCATCTGAGGAAATCCAATAGGATGAAACGCGTCACATGAGCCAGTGACGCCAGCTGAGTGGGTGGTGCTCTGTCCTTCCCGTGCCTCCGTGCGCTTCCTCACGCCCTCCTGGGTTCAAGCCAGCTGTAGCGCGCAGATCCAAGGCGCCACTTCCCCACCACCAACACGGTTGTCTAAAGCATGATGTCTCCACGTCTCTCTGGAGGATATCCAATACAGTTCCGTGCAAGTTCACATAAGTTACTGCAAAGATTGATGCCTGAGTAGCGGTTTGTTCAAAAGGGCTGAGAGGTTTGACACTTATCTATGTGGCTGGCTGTAATGCGCACGTATATATGTTCAATATAGAGGCGTGCTTTAGTTTGCACACGGGTTGAGGATGAAGAATAACCTCCTTTTTCTCCTGGCGGTCATTTGTCCTGTGGACCATTAAATGGGCCTGAAGATTATATACATTTTCAGCGCTGGTCTTTACAAGGAGTGCACTCCAGGACTGTACAATCTATACATGTTACAGGTGCCACATTTAGTTAGCCACAGTGGTTTTTCTACGCAGTTATTGTTAATAAATTGTAATACATTTTGTGCATTTGCCCAGTGCTTCCTTATTTTGTATGATATCCTTAGTGTTCACCAGAATTCTTAACCCTCTAGATTTAAAGCTTGCAAGGGTAGGGCTCTCCCCCTAGTGTTTCCAGTTGCTAGCAGTGACACAGTTAAAAAATTGTGCAGCACATGTGCATGTCGGCCTGATACAACTCCTAATCAAGGTCAGCTGGGTCATTGCTGCTGTTGTCTCATTTCTTTTACTGGTGCTGCTGTATCTGAAGGGAGGCGTATTCTGCCTCCCTTAAATCTGGATCCTTATTGGTGCTGCATTCGGCAGGCTTTCAAGCTGCCCAATCAGTTGAGAGGGAAGTTTATAAAAGGCTGGAATGAACTGTAAAGCAAACCTGCTTTGAAACGTACAACCGTTCAGCCAGCAGAGTGCAGCTATTGATTCCATTGTCCAGGCGGTGTTGCCGAGGGCTTGTGAGGAAGAAGGAGAAGAGTGGTTGCGGGAGCTGTTGGAACCTGTTGTGGGATTATTGGAGCCAGTTGAGGCCATGTTGGAGAGGTTCCTGTTGCTGCAGCTCCCCTCCCTGCAGCTCCTGGGGGCTCTTCTGCTGTCAGGGATTATTACATTTTTTTTATTTTTATAAAACAATGACTGAATTTAACCACTTAAGGACCAGCCTATGCTGGTCCGATCTGTGCTGCGTGGGCTCTCCAGCCCACAGCACAGATCACTTTGAAGCCAGGTCGACCAGACTTCCCCCCTTTTTTCCCCACTAGGGGGATGTCCTGCTGGGGGGGTCTGATCGCCGCCGGCCATCTGCGTTTTGCGGGGGGGGGCTCCTCAAAGCCCCCCTCCGCAGCCATTTCCGCCCTCACGTTCCTTTCCTCCCTCTACCTCTTCCTACGTAATGCGCAGGACGGAATTCCGTCCAGCGCATTGAAGGATAGGCTTCCACCTATCAGATGCCGGCGATCCCCGGCCAATCAGAGGACGGGGATCGCCGATCTGCCGTACGGCGCTGCTGCGCAGCAGCGCCGTATGATGTAAACAGCGGGGATTTCTTCCCCGCGTGTTTATATTTTGCCGGCGAGCCGCGATCGGCGGCTCTCCGGCTGTTCACGGAGACACCCTCCGTGAACTGACATGGAAACATGGTAACCTACTTAAGACCTGCTGACGCCTATGGGCGTTAGCTGGTCGTTAAGTGGTTAAGGTGCCACTAGCTGAGAACAAAACTGTTCTTTCTTGTACATCATTAGTCTGCCTGGGGATAACAATTGATACCATTAAGATGGAATTCAGATTGTCGAGGATTTTCAGTTTTAAAAGCTAACTTGAACTTGTTGTTGGGTAAGTGGAAAGCCACGGTAAAAGAGACACAGGCCCATATGCAATTAACTTTTTCTCACGAGTTTTCTCCTAGGAGATATTTTTTTAACCTCTTTTTAAAATAACTTTTCAGTACTTTGCAATTGACAAAGCTTCAAAAAGTAGGTGGGAAGGTACTATCAAAATTATTTTGAGTATTTTCTTGCTTGTTGGTGGTTTAACCACTTGAGGACCGCGGTGTTAAACCCCCCCTAAAGACCAGGCCATTTTTCACTATTTGGGCCACTGCAGATTTAAGGGCTCCCTGCAGGGCCACACAACTCAGCACACAAGTGATTTCCCCCCCCCCCCTTCTTTTCTCCCCACCAACAGAGCTCTCTGTTGGTGGGGTCTGATCGTTCCGCCAGTGTTTATTTTTTTAAATAAATATTTATGTTCTTTTTTTTTTTTTTAAATAAATTTTACTATTTATTTTTATTTTTTTCCCTGAAATACCTCCCTCCCCCCAGCCAGCCAATCATGGGGAACGGCTGTCATAGGCTTAAGCCTATGAGAGCCGATTGCTCTCCTGTGTCCCAGGGGGACAGGCGTGTCACATGGCTGTCCCCAGTACAGCGCTGCCTTAGATTGCAACGCTGTACTATTTTAATAGACATCGGTTTTGCCGTCTAACAGTCTCCGAGCGACGATCGCCGCTGGGAGACTGAAGGCAGAGCAGAGCTCCGCCTTGCAAGCGGAGATGCGCAATCTCCTGCTAGCCCCATTGACAGCTGTTCATGCCAATCAGCGTGGAGTGGTCCTGGGGCTGCCTCCGCGTTCACACCAATCGGCATGGAGCAGTCGGCAAGTAGTTAAAAGGCATTTTAATAACAACGTGTGAAGATATCACCTAGGAGAAAATTAAGGAGGAACAATCTGTTTTAGGCCAGTTAGCATTTGCGTCTCATGTAATGCGTCTCATATAATGCGTCTCATATAATGCCAATGGGTAGAGTCTACTCGCACAGGTTAGCTAGAATGATTGCAGTTGTAAAAACTCCTTTTTGCCATGTCTATTTGAACAGGGAAATTAAAGAGGACCTGTATGGCACCAATTTTTACTGCATTACAATGGGAAATCATTGTGGCAGGAATAATTTGTCTTAGATGACAGAATTGAGTTTTTTACAGATGCAGCAGGGTCTGTAAGTTTGGGGCGTACTGGCAAGGTAGCTGGTGCGCATTGAGCGGTGGTCACAGTCATGGACAGGAGAGGTTAATAAAAACATTGTTCTGTTATAAATCTTTCCAGTATTGGTTTTATTAGTGTTATGTGGAGAAGGGTTTGCAAATAGATAAAGTTTGCTTCTCTGATTATGAGATAAAGTTATTTAAGGTAGCCTTTGGCCTGGCTTTCTTTTGTACTTTTCATATATCTGAGTTAGTAGCATCCTCAGTGTTCCCCAACCCTTTCCTCAAGGCCCACCAACCGTACATGTTGAGTGGAAATCCACAGAGGTAGTTAATCAGCTCTGCTGAGACAGTAATTACCCCACCTGTGCATGTTTGTGGTTTTCTGCAAAACATGTACTGTTGTTGGGCCTTGAGGACAGGGTTGGGGAACTCTGCTCTAGAATGTCTCAAGCTTCATTATGATCAGTGGATGTCCAGTTTAGCCAGAGGGGAGTGAAAGTTTTTATTAGCCATTCAAAGATGTATCAAAGGGGTAAGGGAATGTGGCTGTTGCTATGCCCATTACCCGGTTCTTCATGTTGTCCAATAAAATGTATATCCGAGTTTGGGGCTATGCAGCAGAATCTTTTCTTTGTCATTTGGATTGTTCCCCATGATCAGTTTTTTAATTTAAAGCAGTCTTCAAAAAAAACCCTTTGCATTTTGGGTTTGGAGAGGTATACATTTTCTTTCTATTCTTTTTGAATAGGGGCAGCCACAGAAACTGCTAGCCTCTGTCGTCTTGACACAGCCATCCAAAGAATTGAAAGGAGAGCAAAAAGCAGACGCTACATTGAAAATCTGATTTTTTAACTTTGTTGACTGTCTTTTTGTGGCAAGATACTACGAGTATGAAATGGGAGGGTCTGCGTTTCTTAGTGTACCATAAATTGCACGTTTGGCCAGTCCCGGATGTGTTAGTTTTAATTCTGGGAGGTAACGATCTGAGTAATCTTCTCACTTTAGACTTACTGCACAGAATGAAGAGTGATCTTTATGAGTTAAATATGGAGAAAGCACTGTTCTATACAGGCAGCAGCATCTGTGATGCAAGGGGACCTGCAGATCGCTCTCTGATAGTAAACTCTACTACCAGAACCCACAGATCTTTAGGTGTTAAAGTAAACCTGAGATGGGGGATATAAAAAATATATACATACCTGGGGCCTCCCCCAACCCCCTCCTGCCTGATTGCACCCTCACAGCTATCCTTCACTGCCTGCAGCCTCCGCAACTGCCCTGTAAGGTTGTCCGGTCAGCGCAGGCACAGTCGGGCTGTGCGCGCTTCCCTGACTCGCACCTGTGGCTGGGAGCATTCTGTGCCTGCGCAGTACTACTGTGCAGGCGCAGAATGCTCCCGGCAACAGGAGCGTGACGGGGTTGTGCGCACAGCCCAACTGCGCCTGCTCAGTATGCTCTGGACAGAAGGCAATTTTCGGAGGCTGCAGGCAGCGCAGGGTGGCATGGTGAATGTTTTTTTAGTACTCAGCATGGAACTGGAGGGCGGTGGGTTGTTCAGATTAATTAATCTGGCATAGGTTTAGACATACTTAATACAATTTTTCATTTTGCAATAGATTAGGCTAGGCTGGTTGGGAGGCCAGGCTTGTGAAGCTTGCATGGCTGGTAAGCAATGTCGCCCAGTATAACGGACATTTAATAAAGTGTTTATGTTTAGCTGCTTTGCAGATTGTTGATTTACAAGTTGATGGTTTACCTGGTTTGTTTTCAATAAAGTTCCTTTAGGCTACCTTTCCACTGTGTTCGGCATGCGCCTTGCGAGACGCGATGCCGACACAGCTGTGAAGTGTCTCGCAGCTGAATCCCTCTATGCACAGATATGGAATTTGAACAAGATATGCAAGATTATGCTGCATGCCATCAGATTTTTCCCCGCCCACGAATTCGGATGCTCCGTGTTGACTTCAATAGGCTGCCAAATCATATCCGAATTCTTGGGCAGGGAATCAGACCGGAATCGCAGAAGTGACAACCTAGCCTAAATGTTGCGTTATTAATACTTAATAAAGAATCAATGATTAATTTAATAAACCCCAATAAAACAGTCCGCAGCATATTTTTCTGCCAACAAGGTTGTCTTCATTAATCTTAGAGTTTTTATTAAGTTTAAGTTTCCTTTAATAGGCTACGGCTTGCATTTCCCATGGCAGTGACACAGTCAGTCAAATAACTGTGGAGCATATGGGCATGCCAGCCTGACATGAAACCTAATTAAAGTCAGCTGGGTCATTGCTGCTGGTGTCTTCTTTCTTATACAGGTGCTGCTGTATCTAAGGGGAGGTTTATTCTGCCTCCCTTAGCTCTGGATCCTGATTGGTGCTGCTTTTGGCAGGCTTTCAAGCTGCCAAATCAGTTGTGAGGGAAGTTTACGAAAGGCTGGAATGGCCTGTGAGGCTCACCTGCTTTGAAACCTGCAACCATTTAGCCTCCACCCTCTCTCCCCCACCCTGTTTCCCAAGGATTGTCACTAGCATTATTGGACTTTATTAGGGGTGTGGCACCTGTATTCAGGCGGATGTAAGTTGGGCAATGTCTCCCTGTAAAGTGTTTATGTTTACCTGCTTTGCATATTGTTGATCTACAAGTTGATTGTTTACCTGGTTTGTTTACAAAAATGTTCCTTTAATGTTGCTAAATACTTTCATTTACTAAACCCCAATAAAACAGTCCGCAGCATATTTTTCTGCCAACAAGGTTGTCTTAGAGTTGTTAGTAATGTTAAGTTTCCTTTAATAGTCCATGGAGTGCATTTTCCATGTGTATTTTATGAAATTAATATGTACTAATTTTGGTTATGTTTTCAAACTACACATCAATTGTGCTATTCATACCCCTATTGTCCACATTCTACAGCACTACAAAAGATGAAATAATAGGTAATTTCTGATGCCCTACTATTTTTCTATAAGGTGTTAACAGAGAAAATGACTTACTTCCTTGAAGATATCCTCTATTGGCCACCGATGGGCATTTTCTTTAATGTTTTTGATCAGACTAAGGATGAATAAGGAACCTTTATCGGGATCCCTCTTAGAAACAGTATCTAAATGTGTGAATATAAAATCACGTTATTATGGCTTGATTGGTGACATCAATGTTTATAGATATTAACCACTTAAGTATCACTTAAATACCCCTGTAAGCTCGCAAGGGCAGGGCTCTCTCACCCTCTCACCCTTTTGTATCTTGAAATTGTATTTATTTAATAGCTTGCACTCTGTTATACATTTTATTCATCATGTTATATCTGTCATTGTAATCACCAGTTCTGTATTTTATACCAGTTTCCATATTTGATGTATATCATTGTCTGTATTAATATGTACTCCTTGTTTGTCTTCCTATTTTGTACAGCGCAATGGAATATGTTGGCGATTTATAAATAAATAATAATAATAAAGTGCCAGCAGTCTCCTCCCCCTTAAGGACCAGAGACCGCTGATACCATAACTGCAGGATACCAACGAATCACTGCACATACCCTCCACAACCATTGTCCAAGACACAAACCCGTAGACTGGAGCTACCCACTCTGCCATCTCTTATGACAGCAGAGCTCTTTGAGCCAGTCAGGAGCCACTTTCATTGGCTCCCGAACGTAAAATCAATGTAAGCCAAAGGGAGTTGCGTATATTGACCGACAGGGTCAGGAGCGATCGGTGGCAACGAGAGCGGCGGGAACGTGCAGCGGCGGTGATATGAAATCTACGCCCTGGCAGGTATTAGGGGAACAACAGGGCGTAGATTTCAATCACCATGTGGTTAACATGTGTATATTTGTACACATTTACAGGGCTTACATAAAATACATCTGTTTTCGGATCGGAGTCTCTGGTCCCTTTAAGGACCATGGGCTTTTTTTTCATTTTACCCTTCCCGATCACTGTGATTGACTCAGAGTGATCAGGAGGTCAGGAGCCAATGAAAGTGGCTCCTGACAATGTTAGGGAGCTAAGCTGTCTATAGGCAAAAGAGATCTGTGCCAGCGGGGACTTTTGCGATCTGTGCTCGGGATCAGGCAGCCACATGTGTGGTGTAGTTTTAACTACACACAGTCCTAAACCGGTTGATCTAGTCTATAGAAAATCCTATATAATATTACAACTTAAAGAGGACCTCTTATGTTGCACAAATAAATGTGCTGCAAAGAAAGACATATGTAGTGTTTGTAATGTATTTTAGGAGTCTGATGTCCATCCTGTTTACTGTTTAAAATCCCAATGAAATAATCTGGCATGATCATGTCCAGTCAGATCATGTGACACACTTATATCTGTATGGGTGTTATGTGTCCTGCATAGCTCTCTGTGTTTTTTTTTTTTGGGGGGGGGAGGGGGACAGTTACTACTGTATTCCCCTGCAGTGAGGCTCCTTTTCCACTAGGAAACACGATCACACACAAAAACGCACTGAAAATCGCTCATACAACCATTAATTTCCACTTGCCACTGGAGCGTGATCACAGCAAAATTCTTGCAGGCCGGCAATTGCAATTTAGGAAAAAATTGGGATGTGCTAATTGAAAAGGAGCGATTTACATGTTAACTACTTGCCAACCGCTCCCCGCCAATTGACGTGAATGCGGCGGCAGCCCCAGGACCACTCCATGCCGATGAGCATGAATGGCTTTCAATGGGACTAGAAGGAGATCGCAAGCGCATCTCCGCTTGGAAGGCTCCCGCTCGGAGACCTTTAGACGGCCGTCTAATAACCCTGCACAGTGCTGCGATCTAAGGCATGGCGGTCCCCTCTGTAGGCAGGGAAGTGATCACCCTGATTGGCTGGGGGAGGGAGGGGGGAATATAAAATAAATTAAAAAATAGGTTGATTTATTCAAAAATTAATAAAATAAATATTTATATATAAAAAAACAACAACAACTGGGGAGCAATTAGACCCCACCAACAGAGAGCTCTGTTGGTGGGAAGAAAAGGGGGGGGGGAGGGATCACTCGTGTGCTGAGATGTGCGGCCCTGCAGCTAGGCCTTAAAGCTGCAGTGGCCCAATTAGTAAAAAATGGCCTGGTCACTAGGGGGGTTTAACACTGCGGTCCTCAAGTGGTTAATCACTGTGCTGTTTTGAAAAAAAAATGCAAGCAACCTGCTTTTTTGAATAAAAAGGACCCTTAGTGGGCTCCTGTTTGCCTCCCCCCTCCCCTCTCCATGGGAAAGTATACGCTGTTTGTCTGAATGACAGAACGTTGGAATGCGCTTTTGGAACTCCTCGGAAAGGCTTTGGAAGTACTCGTATCCCCGAGTACTTTCAAAGATGAGCGGATCCGTACAGCGCTTGTGCAAGCCAGTATGGATCTGCATGTTATCGGAAGTACTTGGGGACGCAAGTACTTCCGAGAAGTCCTGAAGGGGTATTCTGACATTCTAGTTGAATAACATCAACAAAAGGCCTATTGGTGGTACGAAGCAATGGAGAGAGGGCTGGGAAGGCTTTATGGGATCCAGAGCCTTTCCTCTACTTAGGTGATTATCTAAGTCTTTTTCCTTTATCTCGGTTCAGGTTTGCTTTGAAGTAAACCCGAGGTGAAAAAAATAAAGACTTATCTAAGAAAAGGGAAGCGTCTGGATCCTGCAGAGGCTTCTAGTGTCCTCCTGGAGACCGCTGCCCAGGACCCCCTTGTACATCCTAGCTGTGCTCCTCTTTATGCACGAGCATGGCTGTGCTGCACTTGCGCGAGTGCAGCCTCGCCTGTGCAGTACCCAGACTCAACATGTTAGGCCAATCACAAGACAAGACAAGGAAGTATTGGCCTAATCAGAGAATTTAGACGTGTACCTCAGAAATCAGAATTCCGCAGAATACCGAGTACCAAGACTGATTTCTGCTAATGCTGATTACCGATTCTGCAGATTTCCTATCGGTTTCCGATTTCTCAGTTCGGATTTCCGAGTAGTGTTTTTTTGGTAATTTTTTGCATTCTCTGATTGGCCAAATACTTCCGAGTTGACTCTGCATTCTCTGATTGGTCCAATGCTTCCGAGTTCTGTGATTGGGCTAAAATTACCACATTGCAGTAATGCAGTATTTCTGCAGAAATCCGATTTCCAAGTTCCGTTTTCTGGAATTTCAAGCCCGCGAAATCTGAATGAGCATCTGAATGTACTCTTTGATGGAGATATCATCAAGATAAGAGAAGCCAGCCTAGAGCCAGTGGTGTTTATAGTTTCATTCATATAGCGTAACTCCAACCACAATGTTTACATTTATCTAGAACAGTGGTGTCAAACTCAATCATGTAAGGGGCCAAAATCTAAAACGAAGAACAAAGTCTAAGACACGGCCCAATTTGTTAATTGGGATTTTACAAAAAATGTAACAGTCTCAAATAAAGTGACATAACTATGAGGAGGGGGGGGGGGGGGGGGGGTTATTTGACACCTGTGATCTAGAAAAACGGAAGGTTGGGACCTGTTAGATTTTTATTGTGGTCTGTGTCTCATCTTGGGAGATTAATCTCCGCTAGGGATGCGTACTCTCTAGTGATATGTGATATTCACTGACTGAATGTTTTGAGGGGAATAACTGAGCAGATTTTCAGACACAAAGCTGAGCTGTTAGTGGGTCTGGATGTTTTTGTAAGCAACTTGATTTTCCGTTGTGGTGTTTTTGGTAACTTGCTGCACTGAGAGCAACAAGTTTTGTTTATTTGATCTGTTACATTAAACACCACACTACTGTAATAATGATTATGTTAATCTGTATACCTGGGGTTGTAGAACAGAAACAGATGAAGTCACATTCCTTGTGCATCCAGCGCATTCTATCATCTTCCAAGTTTTCTTTGTCATCATTTTGGGGTGCACAGGGACCATCATTTACCAGAACTCTACTATGCTCACCTGAAAACAGACACAACAATCATGAGAATGATGTGACTTGTTCAATGAACTCTCCAAAACTGCAAAATATGTTGCAACCTATATGTTTGTGGTACATTGGTCAGAAAAATTGTTTGCAATTCTTGAATTGAAAAGATACTTAAACAATTGTATGGTGTGTGGCCACCTTAACATGTTTCAAGGATCTGCCCACTTCTTCATATCAAGACGCAGTGGGCTTGATTCACTAAGACAAATAGCATGCCTTATCAAAGTTAGCACACCTTATCAGAGTAGCATACCGAGCAGTACGAACCCGCAGGGGCTTAGGGCAGGACAAGTGAAGCTCTTGTCATTGCCAATTAGCAGGCATAAGTTCGCTATGCTACTTTGATAAGGCGTGCTAACTTTAAGAAGGCATGCTATTTGTCTTAAGGTGCCCATACATTAGAACGAATATGGACAAATTCGACCAAGAGACAAATTTATCTCTAATTAATCTAACAGTTCTAGGTCCTGATAGGGCTTAGCACCTCTGGCCAGAGGTGCTAAGCCCTATCAGGACCTAGAACTGTGAGATACTCCTATTGTTTAATGCCTGAAGAAGCGGGTGTTTATGCCCGTGAAACGCGTCGCAGTGTTTTGGAGTATGTGAATAAATTTGTTGTTGATTTTCACTGACAGCATCGTGTCCATTTTTGGCTGGTCGGTCCACCACCACCATCCAGATATTTTAAGCTTTTTAGCATCTTTTATCCTACTGGCGCCTCTGCACATCAACTTATCCAGTGAACCACCCTTGGTGGAAGGGTGTTATACCCTCTTTTCCTTCTATCACAGAGAGCGACATCTTAATCCTGAGTGGGGACAGGTCTATACTCCCCACTTGCCTATACAGTGGTTGCCTCAGCGGTAACCCTTGTTTGTAAGTATAATACTTACCTATAATTTCCATCCATCTGGGCTAATACCTACTACACTATATTGGGCTCTCGGTTTGTCTTTCTATATCTCACTGGGTAAGCCACATATGCGCCTTCATGACGTCAGACATAGCGCCGCTGGCGTGTATTCGGAACCCAGCGAGATGGACGGAAACCGCATGGAGGCTGACACCGCACAGGTAATGTATAAATGCACTACACTACATTTATTGCGGCGGCAGCGGTGGGGGTTTCGTCGTCTCGTCACACGTTCACAATTCGGCCGCCGTACCGCCGCGCACCTGACCAACCGACTTCTGCCCGACATCTTCCAGCATGCGTGATCCACCATGTGGCCAATTTCTGTCCCGAAATTGGTCGCTTTGTCGGGCGGGCATGCACTTGGCATTGGATGGTCGATTGGTTGGTTGGTCGGCTAGTGTATGGCCCCCTTTAGTGAATCAAGCCCAGTGTCTAAAAAAATTGTTTCAGAACTGGAAACCCCTGTTTGTGAGTACGACTTCACTATACTCACTTGCCTTACCTGGTGCCTCAAAGTACTACACTATAAAGGGCTCCTGAGATCTGTGTCTTTTTTGTGTTGTCTGGAAGGTTCTTCCCACTCCCATAGACCACCTTACGCAACAGAAGAACACTATTGTCATGTACAGTGAATTCCCTTCATTGCAAGTCAGCTCTCTGTTGGCCTTTTAGCACCACATGTCAATGCTGAACAATCATGTGGCTAATAATAAATTATTATGGTAGATTGTGTCATCTCTTTAAAGATGTTGTTGCCGTTGGTAGCTTTTACTTTAAATGATTTTAGATGTTGTTTTTCAGTAACGATTTGTGTAATTTCAAGAAAAAAAACTTGTGATTAAAATAGTTTGAGTGGTGCTTTTGAATAATTCTGGTACTTTTTCAGCTTTTGCAGTAGATTTTGAAAAAGGCATAACATTGCTGAAATACTTTATGGCAGTTAGGGCCTGGGCCCCCCCAAAGCACTGGAAGGGCCGCATGTGCTGGCTGCAGGCCTGTGGCACACTAACCAGCACACCGTGTTCCAGCACTGAGAGAAGAGTGACATCAGCGCTTGAACGTGGGGAACAGATGAGTGAGCCCGCTACAGCGAACTTTCTATACTGGGGCACCACCTATATCTGGCTACAGGCTACCTATACTGGGGCACCACCTATACCTGGCTACCTATACTGGGGCACCACCTATACTTGGCTACCTTTACTGAGGGCACTACCTGTACCTGGATACCTATACTAGGGCACCACCTATACTTGGCTACTTATACTGGGGTGCCTATAGCTTGCTACCTATACTGGGGGCACCTGTACCTGGCTAACCTATACTGTGTCCACAGCACATTTTGCGCGTGGACATGGGGGTGGGGTGGCTAGTGGGCGGGCACAGCAACCAGTGGGTGGGCCGGGGGGGGGGGGCAGGCCTGATGATGTGTGAGGGGCCCCAAAATTTCTGATGGCGGCCCTGGGCCTGAGCCCACTGTTGTGCTGCTGAGCTGATTACAGCAACACATCTAAGTGTGCGATAGCCAAGGGCATCAGACATAGCTGTCTGGTGACACACTGATGTGCTGCACAACACACTGCTGCATGCATTTCCATGCGCAACTTGATTGTGTGTTCAGGCCCAAACACATTTCACATTCAGCTGTTGCCTACGTGCATTAGAAGACAACTAATCTGTTCATCCAAATTATTCAGTTTCAAAGTCTGTGGGTTAAATAATCCATTTTAATGAGAATCTGTAAGGAAAAAAACTGCCCCTGATGAGGCTTCCCCCATCCTCCTGTGTCCCAGTGCTGTCAGCCAATGAAGATCCGCTAGGGCTCCAGGATCATAACAATCCTGTGTGCGCCTGCGCAGCAGAGCAGCTCCGATCGGGTTCGGCTATTTCTGCCTGAGCCCAAAGGAAAGCTACCATTGTGCCTGCGTGAGGCTCACACAGGACTGTTATAATCCTGGAACCCCACGGCTGACAAGCTTGTTGGCGGATTTTCAACAGCTAACAGCGTTGGAACGAAGGGTCGGAGGAGGAAGGGGGAAGCCTCATTAGGATCCAGAAGCTTCCCCCTCCCGAGGGAAGTGCCCCATAGGAGCTCTCTTTTTTCCCATAAATGTTATTTATCAAGTCTCTAGCTCAGTCTCTGGTAAGCCCAAATCTTATACAGTAGATAGATAACATAACAACAACATTTTTTTTGACAGGGACAAGAAGATAAAAATCCCTCTACACATACATAAAAACAGTGGGAGGAGTTATACAAATTTTATATGCTAATACTAAACAGCCATTTATTTCAACACTGATACATGTAGTCTTTTTGGCTATGGTCAGTAGCCATATGAACCATATTGTAGGGGCACCATAGCCTGAGATGGACCATGACATGATAACCAGTCAGCATATGGTGACTTGCGATGCAACAAAGGGAACAAAAAGCCCGGCTTCGCTTCTTAAATAGGAAATTGTTTTTATCCAGACCTTGTTAAAGTGGACCCAAACTAAAAATACAAGATTTCAGAAATAAAATCTATTTTCTAACTTACAATAAATAGCAGCCTTTTTTCAGCTCCATGATGACAAATATAAAATATTTTACATTTATTGGATGAACCCCTCCCTTCCTTTCATATTGCCGGGACAGAATCCGGCAAACTGATGGAGGAGATAAAAAAACAAAACACAAGCTGCTACTGATGATGTCACAGGGAAGGTGACCTTAGCTTGTGTGAGATTTCACATAGACCACGCCCCTATGAGGGAGGGTAGCTGATGACAAACACACCCATGATCTAAAACCTCTTACTAAGCTCAGAAGTAATGGCTGCCACCTGTATAACCCTAGTTATGGAAATAGAAGGGTGAAAAGCATGCACTGAAATGCTCATAGGCTTGAAGGAGTGTTTATTTATCTTTCTATGTGTCAGAGTGATGCAACTAAATATTTTGAATTAAAAAATGTTTGGTTTGGATCCACACTTTAAGGAAACAGTGCAGTATTATTTAGATTTGATATTGCTTTTACTTACAGCCACGACAAGCCTGGATAAGGATAATTTTTGGTTTATCTCGCAGTGCTGGGCAGTTCTCATTGTTGAAAGTAGTAAAGATCTCATCAGTCTTCAGAACATTTATTTCCTTTCTTTCAGTTTCATTGAGTTTCATATCAGTTCCGCAGATGACATCTCTCATCCCATGAGACATAAACACTAGGAAAGTGCTATCAGAAGCCTTATGGTCTTCATGAGCAGCAAAGGTCTTCATTGTGTCCCGCATCTCCTTAAAATGATTATGAAAACCAGTTTAAGCAGGAAGTTTTACACCAGGATGATACCCTTTTTTGGCTAATCTCACTAATATTATAAATGGGAAAGTTTGGATGTTTGTTACTCAATCACGCAACAATGGCAGAACGGATATGAATGAAATTTGGCACACACATAGTACATTACCTGGAATAACATATAGGACACTTTTTATCCCCATAACCAAAATGTGGGCGGAGACAAATACAGATTTCACTGGGGAAATGTAAACTGCAGCCATTCTTACACTGTTAATGGTAGAGTTCTCAAACTTTGCACAGTTGGTCACTGGGTGACTGGAAATAATATTCAAAAAAGTGGGTGGAGCCTACAAAACCCAATTAAAATTCACCTATTGATTTTCAAGGGGAATTTTTAATTGCTGCCATTCTTGCACTGTTAATGGCACAAGCCTCACACTTAGTACAGTTGGTAATTAGGTGACTGGGGTTCAAATTCAGAAAGGAGGGTGGAGCTACAGCCAATCAGATTTGTTTCATTTCAATACAAATTATTGATGCCAAAGACTGCAAAGCTTGCAAACTAGGTCATTGAGTAATTGTGTGGTAGGGTTAGAAAAAGTGGGCAGCGCCAACACCAGCCAACCACATACTCGGGCAATGCCGGGCCATCAGCAATTTTTACCTCCCATTCATTCACCAATAACTTTATCGCTATTTATCACAATTAACTATATCTTGTTTTTTCTGCCACCAGTTAGGCTTTCTTTGGGTGGTACATTATGCTAAGAATTATTTTTTTTCTAAATGTATTTTAAACGGGAGTATTAAGAACAAATGGAATAATATTCATTATATCTCAGTTTTCGGCCATTATAGCTTTAAAATAATACATGCTACCATAACCAATGGTTATTACACCATTTAAATGATGTCCCTATCACAATGTATGGTGCCAATATTTTATTTGGAAATAAAGGTGCATTTTTTCAGTTTTGCTGCAACACTATTTACAAGCTTACCGTATATAATTTAAAAAATATTAGTAATATACCCTCTTCACATTCATATTAAAAAAAAGTTCAGACCCTTAGGTAACTATTTATGCTTTTGTTTTTTTAATTGTAATTTTTTTTTAATTAAAATGTTATTTGGGTAAATTTTGGTGTGGTAGGTTAACAGTTAATTTTAAATGTAATAATGTGTATTTAACTGTATGTAGATGTAGTTTTATTATTTGGCCACAAGATAGCCAGTCAACATTTTTTTTTTTTAGTACTAGAAGTGAGAGTATAGGAAGGACGGGAAACTTTTTTTTTCTTCAGAAACGTAGAGGCTTCTCAAAGAAGCCGTCGGTCTTTCTACTGGGGACTTAGATCAATGAATGTGAACTATGTTCCCATTCTTTGATCTCCGGGCTAACAGGCAGCGGCGCGGGAGCTTGCTGCACCGCAGCAGCAGCCTTTTGGACATAGTAGAAACATCCAAAAGGCTAAAGTAGTTAAACAGAAGGTATTTGCAATAATTCAGCTTTAAGTAAACAAGTGTAGTTTCCCATGATGCATTACTCCTTAATATGCAAATCATCTTTTTATGCCTGAAAGCCAGGCACACATCTAGAACCGCTGGTGTATAGTGAGCCTATAGCTTGTAAATTTTACAAGCTATAGGCTCACCAAAGAATTGATACAATTCTGTTGAATACTATAGAAGTTTACCAGCGACAACAGAGACATGATAAAAAAGAGTAAAGATGTATTACTTCTACTGTCAGGTTAGTTTTCTGCTCAACTTCGTATCCAAGACCTTCTAACAATTTCTGCATCCCGTCCACATCAAACTCTGCCCCTCTGCGTTCCCCAAGATCAGGATGGTCAAACTTCTTATTACAGATGACCAGAGCACGACGTTTGCGCGTCTCCTGAGGGCATACTTCATAAAGCTAAAAAAAATGAAATTTGAATATGCTGTTATAAAGTATAAATTAACAACTTTTTATTTGAAAGGCAAAAGCTAGAGAGAGGTAGACATACATTTTCAAGGATTCATTCTGATAATGCCAATGTGCACCTATGACCTTATTGGTCCAATTATACAAATCTGCACTTGTTAACAGATGTAAAAATCCAGATCTCATGACAACAAGCCATATGTGACAAGAGAAGCAAATAAAAAGGTTTATTACATAAAAATGCTGCTACACTTCATTTCTCTTACATTCTCTTACTGTTATTACATATTCTCTACATTGGGCCAAGCGTTCCCTAATTGCTAGGTCTACCACATGACTTACACCCGGGCTATTACAAATACAATTAGGCACGCTTTGTTACCGGTATATTGTTTTGTTAACACTGTGGAAAGAATAATGTTTGCAGAGATTGCCATAGCCTATACTATCCTTTGAGTTACAAGACTAAAATGGTAAACTCTATCGATACACGTAGGGACATACAGTCTACGTGCCTTACTACTTACCTATAAGTAAGTGTGTGTACCTTCACTTCACTGGAAAGTAGGTTCCAGAAGCAAAATCATGAGCAGCGAGGCCTCCGCCTTACCCAGTAAGGGTTTGGTAAATTGGTGGCTAGTGTCTCTCCTTCCTCAACATTCCCAAATAGCCTCAATGTTCCGGAAAAAACATTGTATACTTAACCCTACCATTGGCATTGTGCTCTCCATATTTCACACATTTTTAGACCTGGTTAGAAATGTTATATAATGCAATGTGCAGGAGGTCTTCATGGTAGAAGCAATGTTATGATGGTTTAGATTACTAAGTATTATATTGTGCACCTTAAAATGCTGTCTTTGCTGTCTTACATACGTTCGAATTTGCAAGATGTACCATGCAATATGTTATTACTTGAAAAGTTTAATAAAAATGATTGAAAACAAAAAAACTCTGCTCAGTGCCATACAATAGTGTGGGTGGAGGGAAGAGTCTGTATTAGATAGTGAACCAGGTGAATCCTCAAATTCCTGGAGTCTTGGGAAAGATTTGGGATACAGAAATGTAAATTCTACCCTTCTTTTCTCTACTTCAAATCCTACAAATCCTGCTCCTTTCTTTCCTTTATGTGGCAATGCATAGCTGTGGCAAACATCCCCCTAAATGATCTAACGTGGTAGCACGTCCCTTGTGGCGATACAGTGTGGTGGCGAAAGTGTTAACTTACCACTACAGCAACTTCTTCAGAAAGCCCTGTGATGGGGTAAAATGAGTTGATCATTGGCCAGTGGTTACTCTAAGCAGAGCTTAGGAACACCAGCTGTGCGCCCTACCTGGACCTCAGAAAATCTCTTTCGAGGCACGACAGGAGTCCACAGTTGATGGTGAGAACATTTACTTATTGTTTAACTGGAAAGAGCAAGCCCATGCAGTAAGGTGGTGGAGAATGCTATATAGGATGTACTCAGATGCCTACATCCAGCTTTAACAGCGTCACGTTGTATATTGAGTATGTACCGTGTGGGGAGTCACTATTTTACAGGTACTGTATTGGCAGAGAGCTTTCATTAGGTTAATTGTGGTACTACTGTATATGGGGGGAGCAGAATAAGGAGGGATACTGTTTGGGGAAGTGCAAATGATGGGGGCACGTTTTACGGGAAACTATTATAAGGGCGTTGTACAAGAAAAATACTTTCATAGGAGCACTATAGTGAGGATTACAACAATATATTTAGGGGGCACTATATACTCAGGGGGCATTACATATCTATACTACAGGTATAGATATTACAGTATACAGTATACAGTATACTGAGGGGGCATTACCTATCTATTTTAAGGGGGCTCTGTATTCTAAGGTAGTATTACTTATCTACATTAGTTGATAAGAAATAAAGTAGGCTGGGCCCAGAGTGAGTTTGAATGCTAGTTTTCCTAAATAAAAAAATCTTAATTAAAGTTTTCTGTGTTAGAAATGCATATTCTAGTGTAGAGAATTCATAACATTCGAGAGGTTTGAGAAATTTGAGAACCTTTTAGAGTTTAGATCAGAATTTAGATTCAAGAAAATGTCACCTGAATATATTTACGATTTACATGTACACACTTCCACATTCAACAACAAATGGTCTGGGTTGCAGGACCAGGTCGAGGGGGAGACTGAGAAGACACCACCAGCCTCTTAACGCAGAGCCCTGAGTGCCCCTCCTTGCCCTAGTGGTGCAAGCAGAAGCAAGGAGAGGGTGAACTGCGTGATGTGGAGGACATATGCTGAAGTTCTCAGAAGCACTGACAGTTGAGTTGTACCCTCGCATCTTGTTCAGCCCATCTCTGCATATGGGAGGAAGAGGCTACCTTATCCTGGAGGCACATCTGGCTATCTATACTGAGGAGGGGGGACTAGGTAATCCTGGGGGCCCATCTGGCTATCTATACTGGCGGAGAGCTACCTAATCCTGGGGGGCACATCTGGCTATATATACGGGGGAGGGATACCCAATTCAGGGGGACATATCTGACTATTTATATATGGGGGGCTACCACACCTGGCTATCTATACTAGGAGGGGAGGACACCTAAAACCGGGGGGCACAGCTGGCTATCTTTACTGTGGAGGCTACTTAACACTGTAGGGGGCAGGGTTAGGTAGCCTCCCCATCTTCTTTCTTAGTAAATAGCACCTTAGTTACCAAGATTTTAATTTTAAGAATGTATACATACTTTACCACATTCCTCTGAACAAATTTTCTCATATAGCTCTGTTGAACACAGCTTGATGCCATAAGGTCCTAAAAAAAAACAAAAATGAATCTATATTTACAGTGCTTGTCTGATCTACCATTTATCCGTCCTAATGACAGAAGCATTTTCTCTCTACATTTATATTTAGCATTGATAGCTAATATGCTGAAAGTCACAACACCGTATGTCAAATGCGATGCCACTGATTTGCATTAGATGTGCGGTAAACGTGAATTCACAAAAACTGAAATTGCACTAGAATTCTGTCATGTGTCAAAGGGGCTTAAAGAGACCCTGAGCAGTGGCAAAAAATGGAAAGCTGAACTTACCTGGGGTGTGAGGTCCTTGTGCGCAGGTCTGCATGCATGGCCCAACCATGCGCCAGGATCGATCATGTGCCTGTCTCCAGGAGCGTTCTGGGCAAGCGTGGTTCAGTCTTTCGAGGACTGAACGCTCATGGTGGTGATCCGTGCACGTGGATTGGCCGTGCATATGCAGTTGCGCACAACTCTGGTTAAAGTCTTGCACATTACGGAGGCACCAGCAGAAGAATGGAAGGGTCCCAGAGGACGCCGAGGGACCTTACGCCCCAGGTAAGTTCAGCTTTCCATTTTTAGCCAATGCTCAGGGTCCTTTTAAGTGAAGATGCAAACATGTTGTACATGTAGACTGTGTCAACACTCTATATTACCTGTCTCTATGGTTGGCTCAACCTTCTGTTCCTGTGTGGGCAGCAGGAGTTCTGAAGGTGCTTAAAACAGAAAAATTATATGAAAATCAGCTCAGCACATTTTAATGAGTTACATATAATCAGACACAAATGTACTCAATACTGATTTAAACACATAGGCCTCAATTCACTAAGGGCAGTTGGGTAAAATATTTTAGGTCGGTTAAATACTGCATTTGGGGCTTGATTCACTAAGACAAATAGCATGCCTTATCTGAGTTAACACGCCCTATCAGAGATAACACGCCTTAAGGGCTCTTTTCCACTATGAAATGCGATTGCGATTGCATTTGCGTCACTTCTGTCTATGCAAGATTTTTCTTGGTCTGCTGCTTTGAGCCTTAACTTGAACTGAGCCTGTGGTCTCCCATTTCCTCAATATGTTTCTAGTTTCTGGAAACAGAGAGCTGAAATCTCTCAGACAGCTTTCTGTATCCTTCCCCTAAACCATGATGGTGAACAATCTTTGTCTTCACGTCATTTGAGAGTTGTTTTGAGATCCCTATGTTGCTACTCTTTATAGAAAGTTAAAAGAGGAGGGAAACTTACAATTTAACCCCTTAAATACTCTTTCTCATAGTTGGATTCACCTGGGTATGTAGGTCAGGGGTCACTGAGCTTACCAAGCCAATTTGAGTTCCAATAATTTTTGCACCTGCCTAATTTTGTTTAAACAATTAATGCACACTTTCTGTAAATCCAATAAAATTCATTTCACTTCTCAAATATCACTGTGTGTGTCTCCTATATGATATATTTAACTGACATTTTTTTATCGTAACAACAGGAAAATCATGACGATTAACATGGTTGCCCAAACTTTCGCATCCCACTGTATGCACATCTAAAAGTATACAGAAAAGCCTTTTATAATGTCTTCTTCTCCCGCTCTGCCCGTTCTGAAGTCCCGCCCTCCAGAGTATCGAACCAAATAGGGTGAGAAGCAGGGTTGTGTGGCTCTCCTTATTTGCTGCCTGGCTCTCCCTATTGGCTGTCTGCTACATCTGTCAATGTTACCGTAAGGAGACTGTGAGTTACCTGCTGGTCAGAGCTGGAGGTAAATAGGGAACAATTTTGCATGATTTACCAAATGCTTTAATCTGTGTGAATCACAATTTCTTGACATTTCTTGAGGTATTTACTGCACAAGTTGGTAATTTATCTCATTATGGGCTTGATTCACTAAGACAAATAGCATGCCTTACCCGAGTTAACACACCTTATTAGAGATAACACTCCTTATCAGAGATAACACGCCTTATCAAAGTTAACACACCTTATCAGAGTAGCATAGCAAGTGCTACAAACCTGCAGGGGTTCAGGGCAGGACTAGTAGAGCTCTCGTCATTGCCAATTAGCAGGCATAAGTTCGAAGCGTGCGATATGCTACTCTGATAAGACATGTTAACTTTGATAAGGCGTGTTAACTCGGATAAGGCATGCAATTTGTCTTAGTGAATCAAGCCCCAGATGGTAACTTTTCAGTGCTGTAAAAGGCTTAGTGAATTGGCATTTGGCAATTTATCGGTAAAATTAGCTGTTTTCTGCAATACCAAATGCGGTAATGCTTTGTGATTTTAGGCCAAAGAGGCTGATTTACAGAAGAAAAATGTGCAACTCTATCAAATGTTCAGTGGAAAATATGCAGAACATTCACATTTTCCCAGGAAGGATATGGAATTAGTTGCAAGTAAATCAAAATTACAGGTTGCCAATCAGTTAAATAGCAGCTGTACTAACGTATATGAGAATGTTCTAATAAACTCGGTGACTAGAATCTTCATAAGGGAGCACATGTCACCACAATGAAAAACACTCCAAAGTCACTCAGCACCTGAAGATGTAAATAAACAGTGTACTGCAACATCAGAGCCCCCCAAAAAGTGGTTGCTGCAAGCAGTGTAACTATAAAAAGTTTGCCACAAAAGTGCATAAATATTTTGTAATAACCACATAAACATGTAAGAAACAGAAGTGTATTGACAAGTGTAGCATATGCTGAGCAACCATACAAAGGAACTCATCATAGAGAGGGTGCCAGCTCATGATGTGCAAAGAATGGTCCATGCGTCACACATGTGGTAGTATATCAATGCTGGCATAAGGCCGTCTCCTGTTAGTAAAGGTGCAGATTCGGCCAAGAGACAGATCGGAGAGATATCTATTGAGAGATATCTATACACCGCAAGCCGATTCCCAAACTATTTTACCATGAAATCTCTTAGGAATCAGCCTCGTAACACCGCCTGTGGGGCCTTTGCTGCTATCCCCCCAAATGTTAATGTGCTCCTCCGGTGCCCTTGCATTGTAATCTCACCTACTCCAGCTGGGGTGGCTAGTGGTCTCATCCGCTGCTTCCCCCAAGTGCTGCCGGCACACATGCAGCCACCACACAGGGCAGGTACAGCATATAGTGCGTGAGTGACATCACACACAGGCCTGGATGCACTCAGGAGAAGCAGCAGATGAGAGTCTGTACAGCTGGAGCATGTGAGATTACAATACATGAGCACCGGGGTAAGGGGCACATTTGTATTGTGGTGGACAGCGGTCTGGGGTCCATCATGCTATTGCATGCCGTTAGGGATGCGCACCCGATCGAGATACATTCAACAATTTCGGCCTGAAATAGGCCAAATTGTCAATCGAGCATGCTTGTTGCGGAACCAATTTTGTACTTAACAAAAACTTCAGCGAGGATAGTCTAGTTATGTAACGTAAAACTGGGCTTATACCTCATGATAAGAGGAAACTATTTGGGTGAGATGGGTCATCGACCTGCTCATGAATATATGAACCAAATGCAAAAGAAAAAAATGTGCCTTCCACCTGAAGTAAAAAATAACGTTCTGCTCAGTCGAAGATTATGACTGAGCAGAAAGGGGGCTACAGGGAGAGCTGGAGGGGAGAGGATGGTGCTGTGACATAGTCACAGCCAGTGATGCTCATCCAACATTCGGGTATCCGAACTACCCAGATAATCCAAACTTTTTCCACTATCCGAACTTTGAATAGCAATTCGGATATGTTTTGAAATCCGAATAGCACTATCCGAGCAAACTCGGATTTCCCATCTGAAATCCGAAATCCGGGCGGATAGTTAGTTCAGATATCCGAGCAGAAGCCAAAATCACTTTCAATGGCAAAAATCCCTTTCGAAGGCATTCAGGGGAGAGAGAGAGAGAGAGAGAGAGAGAGAAAGAGAGAGAAAGACCTCTGAAGGGTTTTTTCCATTTGAAGAAACTTTTGGAAGCATTTTAACCACTTCACCACTGAGGGGTTTTACCCCCTGAGCACCAGAGCAATTTTCACCTTTCAGCGCTCCTTCCATTCATTCGTCTATAACTTTATCATTACTTATCGCAATGAAATGAACTATATTGTTTTTTCCGCCACCAATTAGGCTTTCTTTAGGTGGGACATTATGCCAAGAATTATTTTTTTCTAAATGTGTTTTAATGGGAAAATAGGAAAAATGTGGGTAAAAAAATAATTATTTTTCAGTTTTCGGCCATTATAGTTTTTAAATAATGCATGCTACTGTAATTAAAGAGAGTCTGAAGCGAGAATAAATCTCGCTTCAGACCTCATAAATAGCAGGGGCATGTGTGCCCCTGCTAAAACGCCGTTATAGCGCGGCTTAACGGGGGTCCCTTCACCCCCAAATCCCCCTCGATACACCGGGGGAGCGCTTCCTGGTTGGGGCAGGGCTAACCGCCGCAGCCCTGCCCCACGCGCGTCTGTCAGCGCGTATCTCCGCCTCTCCCCCGCCCCTCTCAGTCTTCCTTCACTGAGAGGGGCGGGGGAGAGGCGGCGATGCGCCGCTGACAGACGCGTCTGGAGGCAGGGCTGCAGCCGTTAGCCCTGCCTCCAGGAAGAGACAGCCAGCGACTTTTTCTACGACACACTTTTGCGGGGGGTGGGTTGGGGGTGAAGGGACCCCCGTTTAGCCGCGGGATAGCGGCGTTTTAGCAGGGGCACACGTGCCCCTGCTATTTATGAGCTCTGAAGCGAGATTTATTCTCGCTTCAGAGTCTCTTTAAAACCCATGAAATGTATTTGCCCTTTTGTCCCGGTTATAAAACCATTTAAATTATGTCCCTATCACAATGTTTGGCGCCAATATTTTATTTGGAAATAAAGGTGCATTTTTTTTCATTTTTGCGTCCATCCCTAATTACAAGCCCATAGTTTATAAAGTAACAATGTTATACCCTCTTGACATAAATATTTTAAAAGTTCAGTCCCTAAGGTAACTATTTATGTATTTTTTTTAATTGTAAATTTTTTAATTTTTTTTTAATTACAAAAAAAAAAAAAATGGGGAGTGTGGGAGGTAATGAGTTAATTTTATGTGTAAAAGTCATTTATTTGTATGTGAAAAATGTGTAGGGTGTAGTTTACTATTTGGCCACAAGATGGCCACAGTAACTTTTTGTTTTAATGCGACCTCCAAGCTTCCTTCCGGAAGCCTGGAGGAAGTATAAGGAGGCTGGACACGTGAGTTTTTTCTCACAATGATCGCGCTGCCCATAGGAGAGCAGCGGATCATTGCGGGGCTTAGATCAACGAACGGGAATGGATTTTCCCGTTCATTGATCTCTGGGCGAGCGGGCGGCGGCGTGTTTACTAGCGGCGGGCGGCGTGTTTATGAGCGGGAGCGCGGACAGCGTCGGGAACGCGGAAAGTACGTATTTCTCCGTCCCTGGTTGTTAAAGGATGGAAAAAGGGGCGGAGAAATACGTACGCGCGGGGGTAAAGTGGTTAAGCCATTTTGAGGTCACTTCCGGTCTTCTATCCGGATATCCGAATCCGACCGGATATCCAGGATATTGGGTTCGGATATCCGAGTTTACTCGGATATCAAAAAGTTTGGATTCGGATATTCGATTTGGATCCGGATATCTGGGTGTCCGGATCCAAATTCAATTCGGATTTTGAAAAGGGTATCCGAGCAGCACTAGTCACAGCACCAATTTTGATTTTGAAAAGGGTATCCGAGCAAGCACTAGTCACAGCACCAATAATAAAACAGTATTTGAAAATTCCACATGTGCCACCACTAAGAAAAACACTCCAATGACTTGGAGTGTTTTTCTTAGTGGTGGCACATGTGGATTTTTATGAAGAGTTTGTTCACCACGTGTATTAGAATATGCACTTAGTGCTTCAGGTTGAGCTTTTGTTGTACTTCCAGTATTACATTTATTTATTTTTCTGTTTGTATGTTACTTATGCAATCCCAGTGCTATATATAAACCACTTAATGACAACCAGACTTATCAAAACGTCCTGCTAGAGGCTCCTAATGGCTCCAGGACGTTTTTATAAGTCAAACAGTGCTGCTGCTGCTGTGCGCGTGCGTTCCTGTGCACGTGCACGTAAAATTAGTTAGGAAGAAAAAACACCATAGTAATAATACACCTTAATTTCCAAATTATATATTGTCACCATACTTTGAACTAGGGACATCATTAAAATGTTGTAATAACCAGGACAAATAGGCAGATGTGGGTTTTGTGTACAGTAGCAGTGTTTATATTAATATAATACTATAGTGGATGAAATTGGAGAAATAGTGTATTTTTTTCATTTTTTTCCTTGTTTTTCCCTTTAAAGAGAGTCTAAAGCCAGTTTAAAGAGGCACTTAAGTGAGAAAAAAAATTGAGTTTTACTCACCTGGGGCTTACCTCAGCCCCCTGCAGCTGATCGGTGCCCACGACGAGTCGCTCTGATGCTCCGGGTCCCGCTTGCGGCCACTTCTGGTTTCGCCGTCAGGACCCGTCAGGCTGGGGAACGCGGCTGATACTACGCATTCCCAGCCAAAATAGCACCCCTATGCGGCCATATGTCCGCATAGGCACCCCTATGCGGACATATGGCCGCATAGGGGTGCTATTTTGGCTGGGAACACGTAGTATCAGCCGCGTTCCCCAGCCTGACGGGTCCTGACGGCGAAACTGGAAGTGGCCGCCAGCGGGATCCGGAGCATCAGAGCGACTTGTCGTGGGCACCGATCAGCTGCAGGGGGCTGAGGTAAGCCCCAGGTGAGTAAAACTCAATTTTTTTTTCTCACTTAAGGTTCACTTTAAAAACGCCCTTTTTACCTTTTATTTATGTTAGGCATGTTTGCCCCTGTTAAACGCCGCTATCCCGCGGCAGAACGAGGGGTCTTTACCCCCCAAATCCCCTGTGGCACATTGCAGGAAGCACTTCTGTGAGAGGCAGAGATTTTGGCTGTAGCTCTGCCTCTACACGGGTCTATCAGCACGGATCGCCGCCTCTCCCTGCCCCTCTCAGTCTTCCTTCACTGACAGCTGCGGAGGAGAGGCGGCGATCAGCGCTGATTGAAGCGCATGGAGGCAGAGCTGCAGCTGAAAGCTCTGCCTCCTTAGGGCAGCAAAATCCACGACCAGTCGTGGATTTTGCACAGGGGAGTTGGGGGGTAAAAAAATCCTCGTTCTGCCGCAGGATAGCAGTGTTTTAAGAGGGGCAAACATGCCGCACATAAATAAAAGGTAAAAAGCTGTTTTTTAAGTGGCTTCAGAGTCTCTTTAAAATGTATAGAAAATAAAGTAATTACTGAAAACAAATATCAATCAACCCCAAAAAGCCTAATTGGTGGTGAAAAAAAAACAAGATATAGATCATTTCATTGTGATTAGTAGTGATTAAGCTGTTGGCAAATGAAAGGGATTAGCACTGAAAGGTGAAAATAGCTCTTGTCCGCTAGGGTAAAAACCGCTTTGGGGTGAAGTGGTAAAAATGCACACATTCTGGTGATACGTCTATGAAAGATTAACCCGTATATGTTACGGCCAGAACCCGAAGTGTGGCCACTTGTAGTCCTGGCCGGCCACTTCGGGTTCTGGCCGGCCAATGTGCGAAGCGACCGCAGCGCACCGGCCAATGTTAGAAATGTAATGTCTACGCCGTCTCGCTGCGGCCAAATTGATGACAACTTGCTTAATTTAATGAAATATAGCCAGCGGCAATGTAATAGATGAAGCCGCCGGCTTTCGCACTGCCTCTCTCCTCTTCCCAACCCCCCCCCCCCCCCCAGCCTCCCATACAATAAGTAGCAGCCGGCGGGGACACGCGTGTCCTGAGAGTCGTTCGTCGCGGCAGGGGAATCCTGCCGTTCCTGCAGAGCGGGTGCTGGCAGAAGCAATGTCTGCAGCCTCCCCGCTCTGCTGCCCCTGCCGCGACGAACGACTCTCCGGCTGCATGTCCCCAGCTGCTACGTATATTGTATGGGAGGCGGGGAGAGGAGAGAAAGGGGGGGGGGAGGAGAGGAGAGAGGCAGTGCGAAAGCCGGCGGCTTCATCTATTACATTGTGAAGCCGCCGGCTATATTTCATTAAATTAAGCAAGTTGTCATCAGTTTGGCTGCAGCGAGACGGCGTAAACATTACATTTCTAACATTGGCCGCTGCGCTGCGGCCACTTCGCACATTGGCCGGCCAGAACCCGAAGTGGCCAGCCACAACTAGAAGTGGCCACACTTCGGGTTCTGGCCGTAACATATACAAAAAAACCCACAACAAATTGTACAGGCAATGCAAAGCGCATAAAAATGTATTGCTGGCAATAAAGACTCAAGTTCCTGGCCTCTTTTCACATCACAGTGAGCATCAGACCCTGTGTATCTCTCTCACCCTCAGTGACAGGCAGCTCAGAGATCACTGTAAGAACCCGTTTGCTGCCTCTTCATCCGCTGAGTGCCAGATCTGGCTGTTGATTAGCCGTGCTAACTCTGAGTAGCAGGCCGAATGTTTGGCAGGTTAACTGCTACCCACAGCCCGCCCCTTGCTTTCCTGGTGCCCTAGGCCCGAGCATACTCCAGTTTTTGCATTGCCACTGCAATTTCTTGCAACCTTTCAGTGTCCATTCAAGTAAAATCATGAGCTGATAATACCCTACTAATTCTTTAATCTCCATATATTGTGCATCTGTATATGGTAAAGGGAGGGGAGAGGGGGGGCATAAGTTGTTGTGCCCGGGGCATCAAATAGGTCAGAAACTGCCCTTAATACATTCTGCTATTGGTCCCCTGCCTTCTGACAACAACCAAATGAGATGATCCATTAACTCCTCTGAAGGAATCTAACCAACTGTTACCATGTATTTCAAGTGAAAAGTTTGTTTTTTGTTCTGGACAGCAAGAAGAATTTGCAGGTCTAGTCTGGCAAGGTTTTTGATGCTGTTTTCATCCCTGCTGAAGACCTTTCCTCTCACTCTTATATATATTTATTATTGAGTGGAAGATGCCAGTGCTGCATGAATACTAAATAAATGATTGTCCTTAGACTATCATAGTCTAAGGCCAATTTGGGGGGATCCAATTATGTTATCTGTATTTTTTGGAAATGTTTGAGGTAACTGAAGTGCCTAGAGCAAACCCACACATACATAGGGAGGACATACAAACTTCATGCAGATAGTGTCCTGGCCTAGGATTTGTTTATATATATATTCATATTTCTTACCTGGCTCAGTAGAAGTGGAAACATGCTGCTCCTGTGAGGGCACTGAGGGCAAAGTACATACTGGGAAACAAAAGTTAAGATGCTCATTATTATGCTGTATGCACGCATGTTATGTAGGACATAATCAGATCACTGCATTTTTTCTAGATCATGTAAAATACTGTATAATCAGCAGTGTAACAGAGGCGCCAAAAGTGTAAAAATGAATAAAATGTTTAAAAGTAGGGAGGTAATAGGTGGACTTACCTCCCCGATGCAGACACAGGAAAATATCGAGTTTTTCGATAAAAAACGTTTAATTTACAAACTCCAATATTTTGCAACGCGTTTCGTGGGTTCAACCCACTTCATCAGGCTATCAAAGGAGTAATCAAAATGAACTGTAGACAGAAGAAACAAAAGCTACTGAGTATCTCATTAAAATTGAATCCAATAGGGGTATTGAGCTTGTTGCTAATAAATCAATGTATACATATATCTACACGCAGTCCCAATAAAGTCTCTTACAGCATAAAGATCACAGTAGAGACTAGTGTGGCGTAAGTGTTAACAAATATTACAGTAAAAATCAGTGAGATGTGGTAATCAAAGGTTTCACTACAGGTTATGAAATACCATAGTGGAGAGTTGCACACTGAATTATAATCTTATTCAGTGATCTATGTTTTAGTGTTGATTACAAGCAATAGTAAAATCTACATGGTATAGTTGTAAGGTGAAAAACAAGTAGACGGATGTCAATAAATAACAGCCTAGCGCTGTGTGCAATCTAAACAAACAATGATTGTCAGACCTTAAATAGTGACAGCGCTGGGTAAAGTAAAATGGAATAGAAATCTTACCTGTGAGCTGTCTCAGCAAGCTTAGCGCCTCTGTGCCTCGCTGCTGCTTTACTGTTTAAGATATAGTGGGGCTAATTAGTTAATTGGGGCCAATTAGCCCTGATTTACAAAAGATAGCAAAGCACCTGTAGGCGTCGCGTCATTATGACGTCGTACGCTTGCGCAGAAAGGGACTGGTGTCCAACAAAATAGTGGCAATGTGGGCGGAAGTGTATGCCTCCTCCCTCCTTCACGTGCACGCTGTGAGTGACGGCCAGGGGCAGCGTGAGTAGGACGGGTATGCGTCCTCGCTTGTTTGCGCATGCGCGATAGGAAGCGGCGAGGGCGCTACCGCCATCTTAGTTTATGGAAAGGCGCGGCGGCGCTGTAATTCTATGGCCAATCTTTCT
Source organism: Hyperolius riggenbachi (assembly GCF_040937935.1). NCBI lineage: Eukaryota > Metazoa > Chordata > Amphibia > Anura > Hyperoliidae > Hyperolius > Hyperolius riggenbachi. The sequence goes on along the minus strand of NC_090647.1, from coordinate 449,321,156 downwards.
ATGAAGTGGATAGGGTAAAGGGCAAGGGGGTTTTTTTTTGTGTAAGAGGGATTAAGGGGAAATAAAGTCATAACACTTGGGGAATATAATTACAGATATAAATGTGAAAGTGATGATATAAAAATAAATATAAAAGATCATAAAAAATAAAAAACCTAAAAAATACTAAAAAATATAAAATAAAAAATAAAGAAATAGAAAACATTTGGTAGGCGTATAAGAATATGTCATTGTGATTTTTGTGGTGTAGCATAAATTTCGCTATTTGTTTTAAAATGTTTAACAATGTTAACAATTACTGGGGCCTAATATTCTGGGTATTGTTATTCTTGATATGTCCAGAGAAACTGGAAACCCCCTGTGGGTACCATAGTTATGATTTAACCTGAGATATCATAAAACATAAAAACACATGTTGTAAAACATATAATAAAATGTAACATATACAAGAGATACCTTATATAGAAAACATATTAAAAAAGGCTGTTAAGGCAAAATATTTGGAGTGATCATGTGCTATCTTGTCATAAAAGTACACTATCAGACCTAATAAAAATTACAAGAATAAATACACATAATAATATGAAATAAAAGAGAGGACCAATAAAATTCGATCAGATTATATGGATTGTTAATATATTTTCTCCAGTTGCTCGTTAAGGCCTGCTGGAGTGAGAGTTTTTAAAATTTGGATCCAGTACATTTCTTGTTTTTTTAAAAATTCAAAGGTATCCTGGCGTGCATTGGGGACTTGCTCAATTAGAGTGATATTAAAAAGGGTCGGATCGTTGTGATGGTGTGTAGTGAAGTGCCGTGACACGCTGTGTAATGGATATTTTTTGAGAATGTTTCTTTTGTGCTGTCCGACTCTGGCCCGTACCATTTGTGTGGTTCGGCCTACGTATTGTAACTTACATGGGCAGGAGATGACATAGATGACATTTCGGGATGTACATTTGATATGACCTTTGATGGGATATGTTGTATTGGTAACGTGGGATCTGTAGTGGTCCGTTGTAGAAATAAACTGGCAGGCCTGACATTTTTTGTTTAAGCAGGGGAAAGAGCCTGGTTGTTGTGGGTTTCTTGTGTCAGAGTCTGGTGTTTCACTGGTATTGACACGACTTGGGGCTAGTATGCTTTTTAAGTTCGGGGCTCTTCTGAAAGTTATGGATGGGGTTTTTGGCAGGAGTGGTAGTAGATATGGGTCTTGGCGTAGGATCTCCCACCTGGTATTGAGGACCTGTCTAATTTGGGTGTGTTGTGAACTGAACTTAGTTATGAACCTGGGAGTACTGTCCTGAGGAGTGGTGGTATTGGTTTTAGGTCTGGAGGAGGATTGGATAACTTCCATAACCAGCCAAAAACCCCATCCATAACTTTTAGAAGAGCCCCGAACTTAAAAAGCATACTAGCCCCAAGTCGTGTCAATACCAGTGAAACACCAGACTCTGACACAAGAAACCCACAACAACCAGGCTCTTTCCCCTGCTTAAACAAAAAATGTCAGGCCTGCCAGTTTATTTCTACAACGGACCACTACAGATCCCACGTTACCAATACAACATATCCCATCAAAGGTCATATCAATTGTACATCCCGAAATGTCATCTATGTCATCTCCTGCCCATGTAAGTTACAATACGTAGGCCGAACCACACAAATGGTACGGGCCAGAGTCGGACAGCACAAAAGAAACATTCTCAAAAAATATCCATTACACAGCGTGTCACGGCACTTCACTACACACCATCACAACGATCCGACCCTTTTTAATATCACTCTAATTGAGCAAGTCCCCAATGCACGCCAGGATACCTTTGAATTTTTAAAAAAACAAGAAATGTACTGGATCCAAATTTTAAAAACTCTCACTCCAGCAGGCCTTAACGAGCAACTGGAGAAAATATATTAACAATCCATATAATCTGATCGAATTTTATTGGTCCTCTCTTTTATTTCATATTATTATGTGTATTTATTCTTGTAATTTTTATTAGGTCTGATAGTGTACTTTTATGACAAGATAGCACATGATCACTCCAAATATTTTGCCTTAACAGCCTTTTTTAATATGTTTTCTATATAAGGTATCTCTTGTATATGTTACATTTTATTATATGTTTTACAACATGTGTTTTTATGTTTTATGATATCTCAGGTTAAATCATAACTATGGTACCCACAGGGGGTTTCCAGTTTCTCTGGACATATCAAGAATAACAATACCCAGAATATTAGGCCCCAGTAATTGTTAACATTGTTAAACATTTTAAAACAAATAGCGAAATTTATGCTACACCACAAAAATCACAATGACATATTCTTATACGCCTACCAAATGTTTTCTATTTCTTTATTTTTTATTTTATATTTTTTAGTATTTTTTAGGTTTTTTATTTTTTATGATCTTTTATATTTATTTTTATATCATCACTTTCACATTTATATCTGTAATTATATTCCCCAAGTGTTATGACTTTATTTCCCCTTAATCCCTCTTACACAAAAAAAAAACCCCTTGCCCTTTACCCTATCCACTTCATAGAAAGATTGGCCATAGAATTACAGCGCCGCCGCGCCTTTCCATAAACTAAGATGGCGGTAGCGCCCTCGCCGCTTCCTATCGCGCATGCGCAAACAAGCGAGGACGCATACCCGTCCTACTCACGCTGCCCCTGGCCGTCACTCACAGCGTGCACGTGAAGGAGGGAGGAGGCATACACTTCCGCCCACATTGCCACTATTTTGTTGGACACCAGTCCCTTTCTGCGCAAGCGTACGACGTCATAATGACGCGACGCCTACAGGTGCTTTGCTATCTTTTGTAAATCAGGGCTAATTGGCCCCAATTAACTAATTAGCCCCACTATATCTTAAACAGTAAAGCAGCAGCGAGGCACAGAGGCGCTAAGCTTGCTGAGACAGCTCACAGGTAAGATTTCTATTCCATTTTACTTTACCCAGCGCTGTCACTATTTAAGGTCTGACAATCATTGTTTGTTTAGATTGCACACAGCGCTAGGCTGTTATTTATTGACATCCGTCTACTTGTTTTTCACCTTACAACTATACCATGTAGATTTTACTATTGCTTGTAATCAACACTAAAACATAGATCACTGAATAAGATTATAATTCAGTGTGCAACTCTCCACTATGGTATTTCATAACCTGTAGTGAAACCTATGATTACCACATCTCACTGATTTTTACTGTAATATTTGTTAACACTTACGCCACACTAGTCTCTACTGTGATCTTTATGCTGTAAGAGACTTTATTGGGACTGCGTGTAGATATATGTATACATTGATTTATTAGCAACAAGCTCAATACCCCTATTGGATTCAATTTTAATGAGATACTCAGTAGCTTTTGTTTCTTCTGTCTACAGTTCATTTTGATTACTCCTTTGATAGCCTGATGAAGTGGGTTGAACCCACGAAACGCGTTGCAAAATATTGGAGTTTGTAAATTAAACGTTTTTTATCGAAAAACTCGATATTTTCCTGTGTCTGCATCGGGGAGGTAAGTCCACCTATTACCTCCCTACTTTTAAACATTTTATTCATTTTTACACTTTTGGCGCCTCTGTTACACTGCTGATTATACTGTATCCACCCCTGGGTGGAGGGGTTTTTGGCCCTTTTTTCCTTATCTACAGAGAGCGACTTCTTAATCCTGAGCGGGGACAGGTCTAATCTCCCCGCCTGCCTATACAGTGGTTGCCTGGAAGGTAACCCAGACTTGTGAGTATTACTCCTATTAATCACATCACCCACATTACGTTTGCCAGTACATACTACACCATATCGGGCTCTCGGTGTCTCCCTTCCCTTAATGTAAAATACTGTGTTAGGCCTCTAGCACACTGCAAATCACAAATCTGATTTCTGATTTTCTCTGTATGCTATCAATACAAGGAGAAAAACACAGCATGCAGGTCTGATTCCCATGTAAAATCACATCAAAATGACAAATTGGAATCGGAATGGCATGTAGTGTGCAGGAGGCCTTTAAAGGACCACTATAGTGAAAAACGTAGGAACCTAAAATCTGACAGAACCGACAGGTTTTAGGCCAGTCCATCTATTCATGGGGGATTCTCAGGGTTTTTTCTTTTAAAACAGCATTTCCTGAACAGCATTTGCAAAGTCTAACTGACAAAATAGTGTGAAAGTGAGTAGGGAAGCTGGCTGGTATCTTACTATTTTGGCAATGAAACTGCTGTTCAGGAAATGCTGTTGAAAACAAAGAAAACCCTGAGAATTCCCCATGGGGAGATGGACTGGCCCAAAACCTGTCGGCTGTCAGATTTTAACTGCCTACCTTTAAAGATTACTTAGATCTGCAAGAGCCTTCATAAAGGGGTCCTACGTGGCTCCAAAACGTCAGCCCTATGCTTTTACATGGAACCAATAAAGATTTACTTTGAATGTGCCAGCTCTTTCTTCTATTGAATACTGCATAGAGGGCATCATCCCTCTTTCCAGCTGTTGCACTCCCCTTAACCTCCCTGGCGGTCAATTAGAACCGCCAGGGGGCAGCGCAGCACTATTTTTTTTTTTTTCTAAATCATGTAGCTAGCTTAGTGGCATCCCCCCACCCTCTCCGATCGCCTCCGGCGATCAGTGGAAGCAGGAAATCCCGTTTAGAACAGGATTTCCTGCTGGGCTTCCCCGGTCGCGGCGCGGCGGATAGCGGCGCGGAGCGGCGGCGATCGGGAAGTACACGCAGCTAGCAAAGTGCTAGCTGCGTGTACAAAAAAAAAATTATGCAAATCGGCCCAGCAGGGCCTTAGAAATCCTCCTGCGTGCGTAGCCCGAACTGAGGTCGGGCTTACCGCCAGGGAGGTTAACCTCCTTAGCGGTATGCCCGACACTGTGTCGGGCATACCACTCTGTGGCCCCAGGAGTCCCCCATAAATAAATAAATGGCTATAAATCCTCTAGCTAGCACTAGGATAGCTAGTAAGAGTGTCCGGCACCCCTGGATCCCCGCCGATCTCCCCGTTTATACATTACCCCCCCTGCATCCAGCGATCGCGCAGCCTCCCGGCACAGCTCCAGTCTCTCTATGGAGAGGATCAGGTTTGCGCATGACGTCATGTGCGATCCTCCCCATAGTGAAGACCGGAGCTGTCAGGGGAGGCTGCGCCCATCGCTGGATCCAGGCTGGGTAATGTATAAACGGGGGAGCGGCCTGGATCAGAGGGTGCCGGAGACTCTTACTAGCTATCCTAGTGCTAGCTAAAGGATTTATAGCCATTTAGCACATTTATATTAAAGGGGCACTATGGCTAATTTCTTCATTTTAAGTCCATTTAACATAAACATTTGTATGTTTAGCATTGTTAATGTCATGGATTGTGACTGTTGAAAAGGATTTTTTAAACTGCAAGTACACATGTATAGCTAATGAGTCACGTCGGGCAAATTTACCTTACTGACGCCGATTCAGCATAAACCATTGTATAATAGGAGGCACTGTAACTGCTCTTTCCATTTCTGATGTATTCCCCCCCCCTCTCTGGTCCGATCAGATAGGTCTGTTCCAACTTGTAACTGCACTTTCGTGCAGTTACTGAGCTCAGAGCAAGCTGCAGCCGCCGTACAGCGCAGGAAGGCACTGTACGGCTCTATCGTTCCACGCTGCTTGCTAAGGACCCCTGATTTGAAGCTGGCACAGCGACGGACACCTATTGTTGTCCGTTGCTGTGGTAACCAGCATTCGGCTTTTCAAGCATGCAAAACAGCGGCGGCATCAGCTAGCAGACACAAGCGCTATTGCTGTGTCCTGCTCATGTGCAAAATTATATTTATAACTATCTCCTTCTTCCTGAAAACTCCTCCATGTCCATAAAAACAATCTCCCTAAGAGACACGAAGCAGGACACAGCAATAGCGCTTGTGTCTGCTAGCTGACGCCGCCGCTGTTTGTGCAGGTGAAAAGGCAAATGCTGGTTACCACAGCAACGGACAATAGGTGTCCCGCTGTGCCAGCTTCCAATTAGGGGTCCTTGCTGTACAACGGCTGCAGTGCAGCGTGTTAGAGTTACACGTTGGAATAGACCTATCTGATCGGACCAGAGAGGGGGGGGGGGGGGAATAAATCAGCAATGGAAAGAGCAGTTACAGTGCCTCCTATTATACAATGGTTTATGCTGAATCGGCGTCAGTAAGGTACATTTGCCCAACGTGACTCATTAGCTATACATGTGTACTTGCAGTTTAAAAAATCCTTTTCAACAGTCACAATACATGACATTAACAATGCTAAACATACAAATGTTTATGTTAAAGGGACTTCAAATGAAGAAATTAGCCATAGTGCCCCTTTAAAATCAGGCAAAAAGTAACAAAACCTCCTGAGCGGCGTAACGCTCAGGAGGTTAAAGACAACGGGTTTGATCCTTTAGCGTGTGCGAGACAACACTACAAACTTCACTGTCTATCAGAGAGAGATCTGTTGGCTACCCATACACCGCAGGCCAATTCCTGATCTATTTCAGCATGAAGCCCCCTTGTTACTCCGACCACTTCCCATTAAATGTTTTATGTGCTCCCTGTGCATTTATACTTTACCTGTCGCACCATCCCAGAGTGCACTGCACTGTATTTCCGCATTGGCGCACCATGTGACTACCGGCGTATAGTAGGTGGGGTGCATGTGCATTGACACTCGTTATGACAGTCAATATGCCTTTAGTCACTTATTAATATTCAACATTTATTAAAAAGTCCAAATAAAGTGGCATAACTATAGCGATTATGGGGGGGGGAGGGGCTGGATCCCCACTCCTCCCCCTTCTTTAGTAGCGTTATGAAGCAGTTTAATATTCTGCTTCAGGTATCCACTGATCTTTCTGACGGTCACATGTTCTATGCTGCATACCTCTGGCTCCGAATGCATGTCAAGAACAGAAGAGAAATTATGCAGCGCTGGAGCAGGTAAATATTACACTGCTTCACTACTTTGGCAATGTGGGGAGAGGTGGGAAAAGTGAGTGTGTGTTTTATCAGCCACACGGGGGGATTTGGATCCAAGGATGGGGCTGCATGCTAATTTTGCAGGAGGGTCCTGTCGGTTATTGCTGCACCCAGGATCAAACTGACAGTATTTCAACCAGAAACACTGTCATCCTCTGAATGGGAAGGCAGTGTACTGTTGATGTACTATATATGATGTATATTTGAAGTTCTCGAGGACCACATAGAATGGCAAGGAGGGCTGCATTTGGCCCGGGGGGCCTTCAGCTTGACACATGTGAACCATTGGATGGACAAAGTGGATTATCTGCACTTTGGATCTCCTTCACCTAATTGGAACTGAAAAAGGCACCTTGTAATGATGGCCATACATCAGGTGATGTATGGGCAGATCAACCATGAGACAAATCCCGGTGACGGTGGAGGAGGCCAGAAGTCGCGCCGGCGAAGAGGTAAGACTTTAAAACACTGTACTGTATGGAGGGACACTTTACACTTGGGGGTGGGGCGTGGATGCGTCAAGTATTTGCTCACCACATTATTGAACGACATTACTGCGGCACAACCAATTGAGCATTTTCGACTGATATTTTCCAGCATGTCCGATCGATTCTCCTGACTGATTTAGGCCCAAAATCGATCAAAACATCAGTTGGGCGGACATGGCACCGGTTTTCCTCAGATTACATACAATTATTAAATTGGTAGGTTGATCGGCAGGTAAAATCGCCTTATATATCCATAAGAGGGTGGAACAACTTGTAGGCAACAAAAAAGCCTCTAGCTGAAGCCTTTTTTTTTCTTTGGACACTTCATATACAGTTATAGATATACTGGGTAACAAGATGTGAACTACTTAGAGCTTGGTTTAATATAATTTAGGTGCAAGCTGAATGAGATCAATCCCCAAATAGAATCTACAGGGTTCTCCCATGATATTTGAACACTGTGAAAACCTGAGATGCTCTCATGCAGCCACAGACTTGTGAGGGGAAGGAGTCACCTGTTATCCCGAGTTCTTCACTGAGAGTTTTGTCTCTTTCTGACACTCTCTGGATGAGGATGTTGCTAGATCTGTCTCCTTTCTTCCAAACAATATCAACCAGCGCCCGTAATTTGTCTCTAGACAAAAGGTTTCTCTCATCAATATATTCCGCCTCTGCATGGCTCAGTATCTCATCTTCCTGTAAGTCATCCAACAGAGCACGTAAAAGTGCAATGTTGCCACCCTCAATCAGTCCTTTCCGCAGTCCGAACAGTTTATCTGGAAATAGCGGAGATATAATACATAAATTGAAAACTAGTTTGCTTACAAAAAGAAAATAAGTGTATGAGCTAAAGAATAAAAAACTTGAGTTATCTGTGCAAAAAAGCTTCCCTGATCATCAAATCAATTTTTTTAAGAGCTTAAAGAGGAACTATTAGCTAAAAAATGCCCCCACACCAAAACACAAATGTAAGTAGATAAATACTTGCTCTACTTACATAACAGATGTATGGTGTGTCCACTTTTTTATTCCTGTGTTTTTTGAATTGTAAAATTAGATGACTCCTGTTCCTGGCAGGGGCCATCTTGTGTCCTCCAGCTGGATCCTTGACCCCCCCCCCCCTGCATCCCCCTCCTCCCTGCACTGTTTCTGTGCACAGCGGGGAGGAATAAATGCAGCAGCCACAGACTCACCTGCTAATGGATCCAAGCGCTACCGTTCCTATCTATTTTCTGCACTACCACCGGAGGCAGTGCAGAGAGTATAAAAGGATACTGCAGTGCCTGGAACCATTATTCAGGGACTCTGTGTGCGCCGCCTTTATCCTTCCCCAATGTTCAGTGCGGGGAAGAGAGAGAATCCGGCTGCGGCAGAAGGGCTGAGGGGGATTGCGGACATGCTACTGGGGGAGGGGGGCAGAGGACAGGGACAGTAGACAGCCTCTGGCCCCCCCTCCCTGCGCTCTTACAGCGGCTGGACCACAGAGAGAAGGGGAGACCAAGGCGGCCAATCAAAGAGCAGAGGAGTGAGTGACAGAGGCTTCAGCCAATCAGGCTGATTCAGCATGCCTGTCACTTCTCTTCTCCGGCTGTGCGTAAGCTCTTAGAGCCTGGGGGCATAGAGAGAGAATCTGCACATAAAAAAAAGTAAGAATGATTTTAAACTTTTCAATTGCCTGAGTAACATCCTTTTTACTAATATATCAGCCTGCAATGTAGAACTAATTGTGTATTTTAATGCTAACAGTTACTCTTTAAACAGCCAAGAAACAGTGAGGGATATTTTAAGATAAGGTTTTGCTACCCTGTTCAAAGGGCCATTACTTCTGCTTTGCTTTACAGCTAAAATACAGAGTGTGGATTGTAAACTGCCGCTGCGACAGTCTGATGCAATGTTATAAATAAGACTATATAACGGGAAATAAAAATCTGAGACTCTTTTCTTTGCTACTAATGTTCTATTTATTATCTGTACTTCACATACAATTCATTATCTCATGAGTTTATTTTTTTAACTTTAAAGCAAATCTGAAGTGAAAACAAATTGATGAGATAAACAACTATATCTAAAGTCCTAATTCTAAACATGATGTTTCTGGAATCTCATAGTCACGTTTTGTATTTAAAAGTAAAAAAAAAAAAAAAAAAAAAAAAGTTTTTACTGTTTCAGGTAAATCATGACTGTTTATTGTTAATTATGGTAATATTTACAGCTCCCATAAAGCCAAATCTACTGACCCTTTCTTAATCAGTTACCTGCAGGAGTGTTTCCTTGCCATTTTATTATCAGTGAGATGCCGCCCACACAGATGCTGCAGACTGCAGTTAGATCGCACAATCATTGAGTAATTGTACCAACATCCACTGTATGTACTGTAAGCGCTTAACTGAACTAATCTGGTTGATCCATTTGGTGACCATCCTTAGCATCCCATACCTCGGCAAGTTTCTGTCTGTGCCTGCTTCTAGCCATTGGTATCATTGTGGTTAGTGGGGCACATACACTTATGTGCTGTTGCACACAACTGTATGAATGCCTGCTTGACCTTGCTTGCTCTCCTGCATCCACTGACAGCCCAATTCATCTGCCAACTTTTGACTGCTGCTTGCCTTGACCTAAAGGTGGCCATACTGTGACGGATGCGAAGTCACTCTCCAGTTGCTGTTCCCAGTTTACCATTCAGCCTCAGACCCTGAGGGAATCCTGAAGGGATTCAGCACTGCTGGCAAAGTAAGCTTTTGGAATGGTTGGTTAGTCCACACACAGTCCAGTTTTCATTGTATGTACAGTCAATACAATCTGTGATCTCATATAGAGACCAGGTCGCTGCCACCAATCTGCAATAAGCAGACGCGGAGCTAGGGGGGGGTCGGGGTAGGACAGGTGCCCCGGGGCGCCGGATCCCCGAGGGCGCCCAGCTGAGCTGCAGAGTTTTTTTTGTTTTTTTTTTTGGGAGGGGAGCAGCGCATAGAAGAGGGAGAGCTGTGAGCAGCGGTGGAGAAGGGGGGCCATCTCCCCCCCCCCTTCTCTCACCTTAGGTGCTCTCCCTCCCTCGCTGTCCCCTCCACAACTAATGTCCGTCCGGGTGGCTGGCAGCGGCGGGTGGGACTTACCTCAGTCTCGCTCCAGCGCCGGAAGTTCGGGTCCTGCAGCCGCTGCTCTGGTCTGGACTAGACCAGAGAGTAGCGGCAGATCCATCCGGCGCTGCGACGAGACGCAGGTAAGTCCCGCCTGCCGCTGCCAGCCACCCGGACGGACATTAGTTGTGGAGGGGACAGCGAGGGAGGGAGAGCACCTAAGGTGAGAGGAGGGGGGAGATGGCCCCCCTTCTCCACCGCTGCTCACAGCTCTCCCTCTTCTATGCGCTGCTCCCATCCCAAAAAACATACATGTACTGGGGACATATACCCCCTGCCTACATATACTGGGGACATATACCCCCTGACTACATATACTGGGCGCATATATACCCTCTGACTACATATACTGGGGACATATACCCCCTGCCTACATATACTGGGGACATATACCCCCTGCCTACATATACTGGGGACATATACCCCCTGCCTACATATACTGGGGACATATACCCCCTGACTACATATACTGGGCGCATATATACCCTCTGACTACATATACTGGGCGCATATACCCCCTGACTACATATACTGGGCGCATATACCCCCTGACTACATATACTGGGCACATATACCCCCTGGCTACATATACTGGGCGCATATACCCCCTGACTACATATACTGGGCGCATATATACCCTCTGACTACATATACTGGGCGCATATACCCCCTGACTACATATACTGGGCACATATACCCCCTGGCTACATATACTGGGGACATATACCCCCTGCCTACATATACTGGGGACATATACCCCCTGCCTACATATACTGGGGACATATACCCCCTGCCTACATATACTGGGGACATATACCCCCTGCCTACATATACTGGGGACATATACCCCCTGCCTACATATACTGGGGACATATACCCCCTGCCTACATATACTGGGGACATATACCCCCTGCCTACATATACTGGGGACATATACCCCCTGCCTACATATACTGGGGACATATACCCCCTGCCTACATATACTGGGGACATATACCCCCTGCCTACATATACTGGGCGCATATACCCCCTGGCTACATATACTGGGCGCATATACCCCCTGGCTACATATACTGGGGACATATACCCCTGCCTACATATACTGGGGACATATACCCCCTGCCTACATATACTGGGCGCATATACCCCCTGGCTACATATACTGGGCGCATATATACCCCCTGGCTACATATACTGGGGACATATACCCCCTGCCTACATATACTGGGGACATATACCCCCTGCCTACATATACTGGGCACATATACCCCCTGACTACACATACTGGGCACATATACCCCCTGACTACACATACTGGACACATATACACCTGGCTACATATACTGGGCACATATACACCTGGCTACATATACTGGTCACATATACCCCTGGCTACCTGTTCTGTGGACATCTCTACCCCTGGCTACCTGTTCTGGGGACATTTATACCGCTGGCCACCTATTCTGGGGACATCTATACTGCTGGCCACCTATTCTGGGGACACCTATAGACCTGGGGCTACCTATTTTTGGGGAACCACTGCTGTTGGATTGAGTGTATTTTGGGGAACTGCTGCCAGGTGAGAGGTGTCTACCATATTAAGGGGGCATTCTGCCTATTTATGTGAAATGCTGTCTATTTATGTGCCTCATGACTGCTGAATTTGTCTTGTTGGGGGCCTCATGATTTGTTGGGGGCCTCAAGATCACTGAATTTGTCTTGTTGGGGGCCTCAAGATCGCTGAATTTGTCTTGTTGGGGGCCTCATGATTTGTTGGGGGCCTCAAGATCGCTGAATTTGTCTTGTTGGGGGTCTCATGATTGCTGAATTTGTCTTGTTGGGGGCCTCATGATTGCTAAATTTGTCTTGTTGGGGGCCTCATGATTGCTGAGTTGGTCATGTTGGGGGCCTCATGATTGCTGAATTTGTCTTGATGGGGGGGGGGCTCATGATTGCTGAATTTGTCTTGGAACATGCTGGAAGGTACATACTGAGGGAGGGTGGGTGAGCGTGAGCCTGCTAATTTTCTGTACATTTGGCTCCACCCATAACCACGCCCACATCTATTATATAGTCACGCCCCTTTTTGGCGCTGCGCGCGCCGCAGCCTTCCCCTTAGGGGGCGCATTAATAGTCTTTGTCCCCGGGCGCTGAAAGCCCTAGCTACGACTCTGGCAATAAGCATGGGGATACGGAAATCTAACTCTAGTTAAATCATGTAGGAAGAAGGGTTAATTCAACAACCTTTCTAGAGATAGCAAAACATAACAAAATGAATATCAAAACAGTTATGGTAACGTTTACCTCAGGAGATGAGGAGTTCTTTGCGGAGCTTTCAGAACAAGCTGTTAGACAATTTTTTATTTTTATTTTAAAAATAAAATAATGCATAAAATACAGCAATTGAAACAGATCAATACATCAAAATAAAAGGAAAAAAACATGAAAATAATAGGTATAATGTATAAATAGTATAATGTTGTACAGGATCTTCTAAAAAAAATTAGCATATTGTGATAAAGTTCATTATTTTCTGTAATGTACTGATAAACATTAGACTTATATTTTAGATTCATTACACACAACTGAAGTAGTTCAAGCCTTTTATTGTTTTTCTTATTGATGATTTTGGCATACAGCTCATGAAAACCCAAATTTCCTATCTCAAAAAATTAGCATATTTCATCCAACCAATAAAAGAAAAGTGTTTTTAAAAGAAAAAAAGTCAACCTTCACATAATTATGTTCAGTTATGCACTCAATACTTGATCAAGAATCCTTTTGCAGAAATGACTGCTTCAATGCGGCGTGGCATGGAGGCAATCAGCCTGTGGCACTGCTCAGGTGTTATGGAGGCCCAGGATGCTTCGATAGTGGCCTTAAGCTTATCCAGAGTGTTGGGTCTTGCGTCTCTCAACTTTCTCTTCACAATATCTCACAGATTCTCTATGGGGTTCAGGTCAGGAAAGTTGGCAGGCCAATTGAGCACAGTAATACCATGGTCAGTAAACCATTTACCAGTGGTTTTGGCACTGTGAGCAGGTGCCAGGTCGTGCTGAAAAATGAAATCTTCATCTCCATAAAGCTTTTTAGCAGATGGAAGCATGAACCCACTTTTGAACTAGAAACAGCGGCAGAAGCGCCTGACCTGGGCTACAGAGAAGCAGCACTGGACTGTTGCTCAGTGGTCAAAAGTACTTTTTCGGATGAATGCTACTTTTACATGTCATTCGGAAATCAAGGTGCCAGAGTCTGGAGGAAGACTGGGGAGAGGGAAATGCCAAAATGCCTGAAGTCCAGTGTCAAGTACCCACAGTCAGTGATGGTCTGGGGTGCCATGTCAGGTGCTGGTGTTGGTCCACTGTGTTTTATCAAGGGCAGGGTCAATGCAGCTAGCTATCAGGAGATTTTGGAGCACTTCATGCTTCCATCTGCTGAAAAGCTGCTACACAGGAAAGGGTTGTTCATTTATCTTTCCCTATAGAAGGGGCATTAAAACTCACCCAAGCAGGTTCCCCATTCTACTTCAAAGACAGACAGAGAAGTCCAGATAAGTCCAGACCCTCATACATTTGTTAGTTGACCACGGCAGGCCTCTTGATAAATGAAATTACTTTTAATTCACCTTGGAATAAAAGAATAGCCATTTTACTCAAATAATCAGTTTTACTAAGATGCCAGGCATGTCAAAATTATCAGAGATACCTTAGATCTGATTTGGGTGTGGATGAACCCACAAAGCGTTGGTCTACCATTTTCTGGGACCGAGATATTGGTTTCTCTGCAATGAAATATCGGATTTCACCTGTTTCAAGACTCTGATTAAAGCAGAGAATGTCAGGAATACGCCTGTATTATTCTCTGCAGGTTCTGATCAACTGATACGATATAACCATTTCAGGTATTTCATAGTCTTTTCTGTCTGTCAGGACAAAGGGGTGGAGGTGGATCAGGTGGCAGACTTTGATTGGCCCAATAGTCTGCCTGTCACTTGACAGGCAGCCTATTGGGCCAAAGTGCAGGGATCTCATCCTACAAAGTGAATCAACCCCCAAGTCAGATAGCTAATTGCACAAGTTGGTATTTCTCCTCTCTGGCTCTCGGGGAAATTGCTGATGTTGCTGAAACCCAAGGGAAGCTGAAGATGTGTCTGACACTTCCGCTGCCCGGAGGATCAACTGTATACACATCGCCATAGCAACAGGGACGTGAGCCCTACTGTCCCAGTTTGAAACATACTGTATGGCTCTCACAGAATTACATTTTGAAATATGCAGCGTTTATGGCCGTCTCAGCCAAAAAGGTTCCTGATCCCTGGACTAGAGTCTCTGGTACACTTTTAACACCACCTACAGCCTTCACCCACTTAACTATCCTTTAAGCCAGTGTCCCCATGCTTTACCCTTTCCACTGTCTGACCTGTGCTGTGTTCAAATGGCACATACTGTATTTGCTAGTACAGTGTTTCCATACAGTGTAATGATAGCCAGCTCACATTACCTGCCATGTTTCATGACTTTCCACTAGAAGAATATCCACAATCTCGAGCAGTCTGAGTTCAGTCAGGCGAACGCACATTGCAGGAAGTTGGAGGCATTGAAAGTCTCAGAAGCCCTCATTGGCTGGTGTTGAAATCTGGGTGTTTACAGTAACAGAGTAAAAGGTTTCACTTTCAAGTGCTGCATGAATATGTGATAACAGACACTGACATTAAAGAAAAATCCACATAAGCTCTGCCTGAACAGAAACTTCTAATGGTAAAATGAAGAAACCTCTGTTTTCTATTCTTTTGTTGCAAAAATAAGAAAATATTTAGCCTACTCAGACATCTACCAATTCCTGAGATGGCTTTGAAAGTCTCCCTGAACTTTATAGTCAAACTTCCTACATCTAAAGACTTTAGTATACCATCTTTGTAGCTGTGAATTGATTGTCTAAAATGACACCTTACATTGCCATCATGGGTACTTTTTTTGCAGCACACTTCATTCTTGCATTTAGCAAATAAATGGTGACCAGTGTTGCCAACTCATCCCTTTAATTACTGACACATCTAAGTTATACAGGTTCTGGTGCTATTTGCACATAATCAGTGCCTTAACTGCATTTACCTAGCCACAAAACCTGTATAATTCATATGTGTCAGTAATTAAAGGGATGAGTTGGCAACACTGATGGTGACTACCGCCTTTAGAGGCGGCCAGTTCACAATCAAGTTTTGGAATGCATTGTGAAAAATCCCTGGATATTGTCAGACCAACGGCGATAGAAAGCTTAAAGATCAAACAATGGAACAGTACCTGTATTATTTTTCTTAATTTTCTTTACTGGGCCTCTCTCTGTTTCCAGTGGCGTAATTTGCCTATAACTTTGTGCATCCACCCACCCACTAAACCCTCTTGCCATTTTGCCTGATACTGCTTTTAAAACTGCTGCTCAGGCTGCTGATGATTTCAATACATTTTGTCTGGCCATCACCAAACTGCTCCACAAACATACTAGTCAAGATCAAGAGTACTATATGAAATTCCCTAAATATCAAAGAAAGATCAACCCAGAATTTAAAGTGGGATACCTTGCTTCCTACAACAGATATCACATACAGTAGCTCACAACTGTCCCTTTTTCGGAGGGGCAGTCCCTCTTTGGGAGCCCTGTCCCTCTTTCCTCCTCATTTGTCCCTCTTTCAGGACTTTGTCCCTCTTTCTATGTAAATATATATATTTAACTACAAAAATTTTGTTTGATTGACTCTAAACTTTATTCCCATCCTTTACATTGATATATTACTAATTTTAAAATGTTTATATGAAGGAAAATGCACCAGGATAGGAAGGACTAGTGTGGTTTGAATTATAAAACAACATGTTTCTTATGAAATCTTTATGGTATGCGTGACTAGAGGTGTGGTGAGGGCGTGGCCATGGGTGTGGCAGGGGCGTGGCTTAAGTGTCCCTTTTTCTCATCTCAAAAAGTTGGGAGGTATGGATATCAGACTGCCTTATTCATAAAGAACCTGTAGCCCCAAGTATGTGGTTCCTTTTCTGGTGATGAGCAGGCACATGCAGAGAGCGAGGGGCTCTGGGTGCCCCCTCCCCTTTTTATTTGCAATGAAAGTGCCCATCTAACCATGCAAAAGAAGCTCCGCCACTGGCCGCAACAAACTCTGCCCACTGCCTGCAGTAAACTCCACCAATCAACAGGACACTTTGGAGTTGAGAGGCAGCCCGGCTGGAATCCTAGCTCTGTAGAAGCATATACACTGTAGTATCTCCCTGACGGCCTCCCTGCCCCAGCGCCTCCAGTGACCTCTCTCTCCCCTAACCATGTACTGTTACCTCTCCATCCTCCACCAGCACTCACATTGATGTCCCCCCCCCCACAGCACCAATATGACCTTTCCCTTCCCCAGCATGTACACTGACCTCTCTCTCTCCCCCAGCACCCACACTGACTTTTCCCTCCCCCAGCACCTCCAGTGACCTCTCCCTCCCCCTGCTGCACCTTTCCCATCCCCAAAAGCACCCACCATCACCTACCACTCCCCAGCACCCACAGTGACATCTCCCTCAATACAATATGCAAAATAAACTCTCCCTCCAACCAACTTCCACAGTGTCAGTGAGCTCTCCCTACCCCAATAGAATCAACAGTAACCTCTTCTTCCCACTGCACCCACAGCAACACCCCCCTCCCCCCCCATACCCAGCACCCACAGTATACTCAGCCAGTAGCCCCCTGCTCCTTCGAGGGCAAGCACTCACATGTCACCCAGAACCTACACCCCTTTCTCCACAGCCAGCACCCAGTACTTACACCCACATGGTACCCAGTATATGTACCCAGCTCCAACATGGCACTCAGTACTTATACCTGCACTCCACATGGCACCCACTATCTGCACAAAGCACCCACATGATAACCAGCACCTGAACCAGGAACCATCATGGCAATGTACTTGCACTCAGAAGTCACGACACCCATTCTGGTATAAGTCACTTGGCACGTGCAGTTAGGACTGTGCCTGTCATTCCATAGCAAGCTCCAGCCAATGGCAGGCCTAGCATGTGATGGACAGCGGACTCCAACCCTTAGGGTTGGGATCCCAAGTTAACCCTTGACTGGCTGTTCATAAGGAGCATCCAGTCTGGAGGGACCTCACTTCACTTTTCTCTCTACATCTTAGCTTTACTTCATATGCTGTATTGGTCTTACAGCAACATAGCATAGATTGTTCTTGTTCTGAAGGCAGAACCTGAGTTGTTCATTAGGAGTAGCTCATGAAGGCATGGCAGTGCCGTGACGCAGCAATGTTTCACCAGAAAATAATCGTAATGCGGCAATGTTGAACCAGAAAATAATCCTAATACTGCAGCGTTTCATCAGAAAATAATCGTAATGCAGCAATGTTTAACCATAAAATAATCATAATGCTGCAGCATTTCACCAGAAAATAATTGTAATTCAGCAATGTTTCACCAAAAAATAATCGTAATGCAGCAATGTTTCACCAGAAAAGAATCTAAATGTGGCAATGTTTCACCAGAAAATAAAGTAATGGGGCAATGTTTCACCAAAAAATACACCTAGGCAGGGTTCCTCTTCCCGCTCTGGTGCTGCGCCTGTAAAAAAATCATTTACTCACCTGCAGAAGACTTCTCTCCCAGCCTCCCTCTGGCATGTAGCTCCCCGATGGTCTTTCGTGCAACAGGTCCTGCTCAGCTGCACAACTCCCGCGCTAACACAGGCAGAGCAGGGCTACGGGAAGATGACGTCCGAAGCCCTGTGCTGGAGACTCAAATAGTCTCAGGGCTTCGGACGCTATCTTCCCGTAGCGCTGCTCTGCCTGCCAGAAACTACAGACTCCACCGGCTTAGGTGAGCTGTAGGCTGCGGTCAGTGAACTGGTGTGGCGTCTATTAGACGCCGCAAGCCAGTTCATCAGCTAGAGGGAGTCATACAATCTGGCATCTGGTTGGCCTGGTGGACCAGGCACCGCTGTCCAGTACCCACCCATGGTGCACATCCAGAACTCACATGGTACTCCTACCCACAGCACCTACATGCACCCAGTACCCACCCTTGGCCTGTGCCCAGCACTCACAAGGCATCTTGTACCAATTAGCACTCACATGGCACCCACTACTGTTTAGCACCATCTGCTGCTCAGTCAGCACCCAGTACTGCTTAGCACTCACTTCAAATTAACACCCAATACTACTGATGCTTAGCACCCAATGCATATTGGCAACCACTTCCTCTTTGCCTGAAAAGAAGCCTGTGAGCTTTTTAAGAAGGACAACGGTCCCAGTCATGATAGAAGAGTCCGGGCCTGGGGTTGGAAGAAGACAAAGTCTGCATGATACTGCTATCAAGGACAGCTTTCTCAGGTGGAGAATTACTTACACAATTATTCACAATTGATCGGTGCCCCTTTTTCAAAATTTGAGCACCCCCGTTGAGGATCCTCTGCATGACCCTGGTGATGAGGGTAATTAAAATAGTTATGCTTGGACTTTCACTTCCTGATTTGCCCAGAGTATCATTTTTTTAGCCAGATCCATTCCCTGAACACAGACGGACACCCCACCTCTCATTCAAATCTCGGCTTTTCCTATTCAGTAAGCCAGCATATATTCAGTAAAGAGTCCTTGGGCAAGATTCCCTAACACTGCTGTGTGGCCTACTGAGTGCTCCCCTAGTGGCTGCAGCTCTCAAGCGCTTTTAGTCTAACAGGAGAAAATATTTATGGGTAAGCTGGAAACCTAAGACACATTTTTGGAGTACTGTGAAGCTGAAACATTTTTTGGGGCACTGGAAAGCTAAACACACTATGGTGGGCAGTTAATCTAATATGGGGCACTAGAAAACTGAGATATGTTGCGGGGGACTGCAAGACTGACACACCATATTTGTTACATATAGCATTACCCAAACTTAACTAGCATTCCCATATACTGTATTTTTCGGACTTTAAGACGCTCCTGACCATAAGATGCATCTAGGTTTAGAGGACAAAACCAGGGGAAAAAATACAGCATATACTAAACCTGGTGCATCCAATGTGAAAGGGCATCTTGTGGATTAAGACCCCCTTTGTATCTCATGCTCCATTGTACCTCGTGTCTCCCTTGTATCCTTCTTTGGCCCCCATGTGTCCGCCTCTGTCCTCCTTGTGTCCTCCTCTATGCCCCTGTGTCCTCTGTTTGTCCCCCTTTGCATGGGCACAGGGAGTCCCCAACATTGTGGTGGGTTGGAGGTTCGTATTGACAGGTGATCATAAGTCCCTGCGTTTGGACTATAAGGCGCAGTGACTTTTTTCCCCCATTTTTGGGGAAGAAAAGGTGAGTCTTATAATCCAAAAAATACAGTACCTACCTGGGCATGTTACTTGGCTGTGTTTACCAATCACACCGGACTATTCCAGTCTTTTCTTGCTGATGACCATGAATTGCTGCTATTAACCCTATTTAATCCCCTACAACTGTGCAACATATATATATATAAAATCGTGTGTGTGTGTGTATATATATGTGTGTGTGTGTGTGTATGTGTATTGTGTGTGTGTGTGTGTATATATGTGTGTGTGTGTGTATATATATATGTGTGTGTGTGTGTGTGTGTGTATATATGTGTGTGTGTGTGTGTGTGTGTGTGTGTGTGTGTGTGTGTGTGTGTGTGTGTGTGTGTGTGTGTGTGTGTGTGTGTGTGTGTGTGTGTGTGTGTGTGTGTGTGTGTGTGTGTATATATGTGTGTGTGTATATATGTGTGTGTGTGTGTATATGCCGCAATCACTGGAAAACGCCTTTCCTTTTTGTTAGCATTAGGTCAGTGATATTGTTCCTAAATATTTTTTTTGGAATGCTTTTCACAGGATGTGCTTCCAGGTTATAATATTTATTTATAATATTTATTTTTAAATATTTATAATATGTATTTATATATATATATATATATATATATCTATATCAAATCGGATGTGTGTGTGTGTGTATGTATATGCCGTGATCACTGGAAACCACCTTAACCAATTTCAACGACACTTGCTGTACAGATCCCAGATTTACCTGCCAGATAATTTCCAACATGTTGGAAATTATCTATCTAACCATCTATCTGCCTAGCAATTAGGCTTTGTTCCACTCCCCTGGCGGACCCGTCGTTGCCGGCGGTAGTGCGTGTGTACGCACATTAAGGCGCATACACACGTCATACTTTAGCAAACGATGGGTCCGTCAGATCCTCCCGCTGGGCGGACGTTCTGCTGACAGTAGTCTGTTGGCAGACCGATAAGACTGTTTTTGACAGATTCGCTGAGCGGAT
Organism: Hyperolius riggenbachi; assembly: GCF_040937935.1. Classification (NCBI taxonomy): domain Eukaryota; kingdom Metazoa; phylum Chordata; class Amphibia; order Anura; family Hyperoliidae; genus Hyperolius; species Hyperolius riggenbachi. The sequence continues at coordinate 449,300,217 of NC_090647.1, read as the reverse complement.
CTTTCAGAAACAGTCTTATCAGTGTGCCGACAGCGGGTACACACATCCTACTGTCGGCAGAACGTCCGCCCAGCGGGAGGGTGTGACGGACCCGTCGTTTGCTAAAGTATAGCGTGTGTACGTGCCGCTAACAAAAAAAAATCTAACAGAAAACTGTATGGCGTGCACTAGGCAGGCTCATCTGGCTGTCATGTCACTCCCTCCCCACTCCTGTGAGGCTGCGATAGCAATTTCTCTCCTCCCCTGCTGCTGGCTGTAGCTCTGAAACTCTCTCAGGGGGTCGCCTGCAGTTTTGCAGGCACAGCCCTCCACACCTAATGGCTCATACTCACGGGCTACAATTGTCGCGGCAACCACGTGGCACACGCATGTTGCGGCGAACAAGTCGCCCGTGAGTATGGGGGGCGCGCGCCCCCAACCGTCGCTCCTGTCGCCAGACGATTGGCGCGGTCAAGTCTGCGTGTGTATGCGGACTAGCGACAGCAACCTCATAGCCGATACACGGAGCTTCCGGTGGGGGGAGGAATGTCGGCGACGGCTTCCGTCGCATCACTCGTCCCTCTTCCGCAGTGTGTATGCGGAGGGACGAGTTGTCGCCAAACTGTTGCGCACACGCTTCCGTGTGCTAGCCACCAGCTACATTTGTAGCTGGTGTGTATGGCCCAAAACATTGCTCTGGCTAGCTGCTTTGCAAGGGACCCGGAGATCAGCACTACAGCCAAGGACATTGGGAGGAGGGAGATTGCCACACTCGATTCCGAGCTCGATTCTCTTATTTTCATTCGTTTTTCTTACCTTTTTCCATTCACCGCTATGAGAAATCGAGCGCGGAAAGGATTGGGAACAATATCGGACATGACTGATTTTATCTATCGGATCCATCTATCGTACGGAAAATCGTACCATGTCTATTAGGCATAAGAAACCAGACACGGAACAGAGCTGGACGTGGGAATGTGACGATATGCTACTGATGTTCTCATAGCTTTGTACTGCATTAGGCATTACAAAGCTAAAACCAAAGTGATCAGTCTCAAGCTGGATTCACACTAGACACAAGATCGTACTGTTTTCTGCAATGGAGGTCAACAGACAAATGGACATTTCAACAGATTCAACACATCTGTTGTCTCCATTGAGGTAGCGGAACACAAAGTCCCAGCGTGTACAACTTTTCTGGATTGCTCATGCTGTTAGAAACAAGGAAAGCCTATTTAGACAGACAACATCCATTCTCACTAGTGCTTTTCAGCTGAAAAACAAGCAGGCATCGTAGAGTGCGGAGTGTTAAAAACAGGGGAAGAAGAAAGGAATTACTGAGACCCCTCTCCCACCTTTGCACATCATTATGGGACGTTAATACGAATTAAACAAATGAAAGTATATTGGGCACTATACTCTCCTTCATTTCTGTAAAATATATTAACATGAGTGGCATGAGGGGCTCTGGAGGTCACCCTTGCTGTCTTGTTACAATGGACACAAACGGAGACCAAAATGGACAGACGGATCTGCTGTGACTGTCCATGTTGTGGGCACGGTCTGCTGTGAACCATGCCATAAAGGATACAGTGGTTTGCAAAAGTATTTGGCCCCCTCGAAGTTTTCCACATTTTGTTATATTACTGCCACAAACATGAATCAATTTTATTGGAATTCCACTTGAAAGACCAATACAAAGTGGTGTACACGTAAGAAGTGGAACAAAAATCATACATGATTCCAAACTTTAAAAAAACCCAAAAACTGCAAAGTGGAGTGTGCGTAATTATTCAGTTCGAGTCAATACTTTGTAGAACCACCTTTTGCTGCAATTACAGCTGCCAGTCTTTTAGGGTATGTCTCTACCAGCTTTGCACATCTAGAGACTGAAAGGTGTGCGATTCAGACAATACTACAGCCAAAGAGATCGGCAGGATGCCAAGCAACTGGTATTGTTTAAAGTGGGATTATACTCCCAACACTAAAATTCCAGTAACTACTCTTAGTTACATAAAAGGACATTTGAAAGCATTCCCAAGCATTTTGTGTTTAAAAATGTTTATTTTCACTGCAGAGAGCAGTAGAAGCTTGCTTATTTCTGCTTCATTGGCAAATGTGATCAATGCGGGCTGAACCTTTCTGCCTGTCTGTTCACTCTGCCTCTGCTGAACAGACATATCGCCCTGGCAACAGTCACTTCAGCAGAAAAGGAGGGGGCAGAGGAGACAGGCAGAGAGCTTCAGCCGGCAATGATCTAATTTGCCAATGAACCAGAGATAAGCAAGCTTCTACTGCTCTGCAGTGAAAATACAAGTTTTTATACACAGGAGATACTTTCAAAAGTTATTTTATGTAACTTAAAGAGTAGATATTGAAATGTTAGTTTTGGGAGTATGACCCTACTTTAAAAGGAAATAAATATGTCAGCTTACCTATTCCTCTTTCTTCAGGTGTAGTTTAAATGTGAAATTGCTTTGTGGTGTTACCATTATGATTCCCTAAACAATTCCGGTGAAGGTAGATTTGTTGTCTACGCATGGCTATTGTTAATTTAAAGGGACAGTAGGGCCATTATCTCCACATCATTCATTTAATATGGACAGCATAACTTTCACCAGAGTTTTTGTAAAAAAAAAAAAAAAAAAAAAAAAGTTTACATCACATTTCTATTTCCCTACACATCTGAACTGTATCATTAGTGATAAGAATCTGACAAAATGGCTCTCTGCTTAAAGTGGACCCAAATTAAAAATACAAGATTTCAGAAATAAAATCTATTTTCTAAATTATAAAAATAAATAGCAGCCTTTTTTCAGCTGCATGATGACAAATATAAAATATTTTACATTTATTGGAGAAACCCCTCCCTTCCTTTCATATTGCCGGGACAGAATCCGGCAAACTGGTGGAGTAGGAGGTGTCCGACAATGGAGGAATTGCTAATGGCTGCCACCTGTATAATAATGATGCAGCTCAGATGTGTAGGGAAACAACAATGTATTATAAAGCTTTTTTTTTTTTTTTTTTTTTTCTAACACAAACACTATGGTGAAAGTTATGCTATCCATATTAAATAAATAATGTGGAGATAATGGAACAGCACAATTTTTGCCATAGTGCCCCTTGAAAGCCACTGTGCATTCTAAGATGTTATCCATATATTTATTTAAAACTAGACACAATACACAAATCAGGACATATGGCACAAAGTATATAATTTATGTTATTTCTAAATATTTTAGTAGTGTTATAAAGTCTTCCGTCTGTTCGGTTAGTAACGAGTCTCCCAAAAATGACTGGAATTTACTGCAGAGTAGCAGTCAGGACTGGCTTTGTGCTGTTTCCTGAAGAAAGCTGCAGATGGCGCTGAGGAAGTCCTGTGCTTTTTCTGAATGTACCCAATGTCCAGCGCCTTGTATGTACTCAATATTTGCATATGGGAAGAGCCTTTCTATGTCTGGATAATTGTCAGAGCTGCCAAAGCAAAACAACATGTCAACTGCAGGTTCATAATACTACATAACGTTACAAAGAGTGACAGACTTCAAAAACACAACCCAGCAGTAAAATACTATACAGTAGAAAGCAGAAAATGTGCAAACAGCTGAAGGTGTATCTGAGGTGAGGTAAACTGAGATGTATCTGAGGTGAGGTAAAAAATAACGAGATAATTACCTATCCTCTATCCTCTGAAGTCTTCCCATGTCCTCCATGCCCCCACTGTTGCCGACACATAGACCTGCTGCCTAGGTTCCTCTTCATGCACAAGTGTGGCCGTGCTGCACCTGTGTAAGTACCGCCACTCCATGTGCAGTAAGTCAGAGCTGCTCATCCACGAGCAGCTCCGTGCTACTGAACAGGTGCAGCTGTACTCTCGCTGGCGCAGCAGGCCACTGTTGTGCATGAAAAGCAGCATGGACATGATCTTCAAGAGGATACCGGGCAGCACCAGAGGTCTCCAGGAGGAGGACTTGTGAAGTTTCTGGAGGATCCACAGGCTTACCTCTTCTAAGGTAAATGTCTAATTTTTGTTATTTTAACTCACCTTGGGTGTATATTGTTCAGACTTCACATAACCTGTAACGGGCTATTGCAGGGGGTGAATTGTTCCTTTGCAGGGGGCTATTCAGCAAAACAGGTTGTTTTGGCGCTCGGCGCCAGCCACTTGGTGCCCAAGTTGGACGCCGCTATAGCAGTAATGCTATCGTGTGCGCCCCACACAAGGGTAATTTGGGGTTTCAGCAAATGCTGGACCCCAAATTACTTCTCCCTCCAAGTTGCTTTGACTCAGAAGGGGAATAGTTTTTTACGCCGACGGGAATTTCAGTGGCAGCAGTGTGAGCTGTCATTTGGCTCACCTTCCGTCCAACTGACCAGCGGGGTAACCATATGCCCGCCTAATCAGATTAAAAAGTTGTCACTGAATACTGTCCTGGCCAAAAAGTTTTGAAACTGTCAAAAATATTCGTTTTCACAAAGTTTGCTGCTAAACTGCTTTTAGTTGTTTATGTGATGTGCTGAAATATAATTATAAGCACTTCATACATTTCAAAGGCTTTTATTGACAATTACAGATTTATGCAAAGAGTCAGTATCTGCAGTGTTGGCCCTTCTTTTTCAGGACCTCTGCAATTCGACTGGGCATGCTCTCAATCAACTTCTGGTCCAAATCCTGACTGATAGCAACTCATTCTTTCATAATCACTTCTTTGAGTTTCTCAGAATTAGTTGGTTTTTGTTTGTCCATCCGCCTCTTGAGGAATAACCACAAGTTCTCACTGGAATTAAAATCTGGGGAGTTTCCAGGACATGGACCCAAAATGTCAACATTTGGTCCCTGAGCCACTTAGTTATCACTTTTGCCTTATGACACGGTGCTCCACCGTGCTGGAAAATGCATTGTTCTTCAACCAAATGTTGTTGGATTATTGGAAGAAGTTGCTGTTGTAGGGTGTTTTGGTACCATTCTTTATTCATGGCTGTGTTTTTTGGCAAAATTGTGAGTGAGCCCACACCCTTGGATGAGAAGCAACTCCACACATGAATGGTCTCAGGATGCTTTACAGTTGGCATGACACAGGACTGATGGTAGCGCTCACCTTTTCTTCTCCTGACAAGCCTTTTTCCAGATGTCCCAAACAATCGGAAAGGGGCTTCATCACAGAATATGACTTTGCCCCAGTCCTCAGCAGTCCATTCACCATACTTTCTGCAGAAGATCAATCTGTCCCTGATGTTTTTTTTGGGAGAGATGTGGCTTCTTTGCTGCCCTTCTTGACACCAGGCCATCTTACAAAAGTCTTCGCCTCACTGTGCGTGCAGATGCGCTTAAACCTGCCTGCTGCCATTCCTGAGCAACCTCTGCACTGGTTGCACTCCGATTCCGCAGCTGAATCCTCTTTAGGAGACGATCCTGGCGTTTGCTGGACTTTCTTGGGACACCCTGAAGCCTTCTTAACAAGAATTGAACCTCTTTCCTTGAAGTTCTTGATAATTCTATAAATTGTTCATTTAGGTGCAATCTTAGTAGCCATAATATCCTTGCCTGTGAAGCCATTTTTATGCAACGCAATGATGGCTGCATGCGTTTGCTGGTCACCATGGTTAACAATGGAAGATCAATGATTTCAAGCATCACCCTCCTTTTAACATGTCAAGTCTGCCATTCTAACCCAATCAGCCTGTCATAATGATCTCCAGCCTTGTGCTTGTCAACATTCTCACCTGAGTTAACAAGACGATTACTGAAATGATCTCAGCAGGTCCTTTAATGACAGCAATGAAATGCGGTGGAAAGGTTTTTTTGGGATTCAGTTCATTTTCTTGCCAAAGAAGGACTATGAAATTCATCTGAACACTCTTCATAACATTCTGGAGTATATGCAAATTGCTATTAAAGGGATGGTTCAGGGAGGAAAGAAAAAAAATAAAAATCCATTTCCACTTACCTGGGGCTTCCTCCAGCCGTGGCAGGCAGGAGGTGCCCTCGCCGCCGCTCCACAGGCTCCCGGTGGTCTCCGGTGGCCGACCCGACCAGGCCGGCTGCCAGGTCGGGCTCTTCTGCGTCCCATGCGGGCGCGCTGACGTCATCGGACGTCCTCCGGGCTGTACTGCGCAGGCGCAGTAGTTCTGCGCCTGCGCAGTACAGCCCGGAGGACGTCCGATGACGTCAGCGCGCCCCTGTGAGGCGCAGATTGGAGTCGCAGAAGAGCCAGACCTGGCAGCCGGGCCTGGCCAGGTCGGGTCGGCCACCGGAGAGGACCGGGAGCCTCTGGAGTGGCGGCGAGGGCACCTCCTGCCTGCCACGGGCTGGAGGAAGCCCCAGGTAAGTGGAAATGGATTTTTATTTTCCCCCCCCTCCCTGAACCTTCCCTTTAAAAAAACTTAAGCACCAACTTTTCTCATTTTCAATATTTTTGACAGTCCCAAAACTTTTGGCCAGGACTGTACAAGTAGCCCCCTGTAATGTTCCAGTTCATCGCTCACAATTTTTGGTTTCTGTAGAATCAAAATTGCCCACTTATTCAGCTTCTCTGATCATCATTTGTGGTCTATAATTTGGCCTGGAGATTAATTATGAAGAATTCTGGTTGGCTGGTACCTTTACTTTTCACAAGCATCTTAGTTAAATAGTAATATGGAATAAAACATTTAGGAAAGGCATACATTTCATTCTTGGGCTTCCCTGTGGCATCTGTAATTGCAGTGGAAACATAAACAAACTATCACTTGTAAAAGCAGCAACATTTTACCTGATATATGGAGAATTAGCCCCTCCCAGGAAGAGAGTAGGTCCAGGATAGGAATTCTCAAATGCTGGGAAGTCTAACAGATTTGGCAGGGTATTTGTGATGGCCTCCAGGTTCACTCGCCACTTGAAATGGTCATTCTCTTGTATCAAGTTTGTCAGGATAAACTGACGGACTGCTGCTTCCTGCAATGTAAGGAATATGCAGTAAATAGGGAGATATAGACTCTGGAACCAGGACTGGTGGGCATCCTCCGAGTTAGTTTTGCAGGCATGTTTGTTAATTGTAATGCATGTCTTGCTTAACCACCCTGGCGTTCTATTGTTTGCGCCAGGGTGGATGCGCAGCACTATTTTTTGAAAAGTTTCTTTTTAAATCATGTAGCTAGCCTAGCGCTAGCTACATGATGCCCCCCTCCCTTCCGCATCCCCCCCACCCCTCCGATCGCCGCCAGCGCTATTACCCATAAGGAATTCCCGTTCTGAACGGGATTTCCTTTAGGGCTTCCCCCGTCGCCATGATGACGATCGCGATGACGGATCCACCCCTCAGCGCTGCCTGGGTCGGCGTGTTACGCAGCGGGTAGCGGCGCATCGGCGGCAACGATCAATTATGAAAATCGGCCCAGCGGAGCCTGAGCGGCGCCCTCCGGCGGTCACGGACGAGCTGAGCTAAAGCAGGAGGATTAGTCATACTATGCCAGGGAAAAAAACACATACATACATACAGTGGGTTGCAAAAGTATTCGGCCCCCTTGAAGTTTTCCACATTTTGTCACATTACTGCCACAAACATGCACCAATTTTATTGGAATTCCACATGAAAGACCAATGCAAAGTGGTGTACATGTGAGAAGTGGATCGAAAATCATACATCATTCCAAACATTTTTTACAAATCAATAACTGCAAAGTGGGGTGTGCGTAATTATTCGGCCCCCTGAGTCAATACTTTGTAGAACCACCTTTTGCAGCAATTACAGCTGCCAGTCTTTTAGGGTATGTCTCTACCAGCTTTGCACATCTATAGACTGAAATCCTTGCCCATTCTTCTTTGCAAAACAGCTCCAGCTCAGTCAGATTAGATGGACAACGTTTGTGAACAGCAGTTTTCAGATCTTGCCACAGATTCTCAATTGGATTTAGATCTGGACTTTGACTGGGCCATTCTAACACATGGATATGTTTTGTTTTAAACCATTCCATTGTTGCCCTGGCTTTATGTTTATGGTCGTTGTCCTGCTGGAAGGTGAACCTCCGCCCCAGTCTCAAGTCTTTTGCAGACTCCAAGAGGTTTTCTTCCAAGATTGCCCTGTATTTGGCTCCATCCATCTTCCCATCAACTCTGACCAGCTTCCCTGTCCCTGCTGAAGAGATGCACCCCCCGAGCATGATGCTGCCACCACCATATTTGACAGTGGGGATGGTGTGTTCAGAGTGATGTGCAGTGTTAGTTTTCCGCCACACATAGCGTTTTGCATTTTGGCCAAAAAGTTCCATTTTGGTCTCATCTGACCAGAGCACCTTCTTCCACATGTTTGCTGTGTCCCCCACATGGCTTGTGGCAAACTGCAAATGGGACTTCTTATGCTTTTCTGTTAACAATGGCTTTCTTCTTGCCACTCTTCCATAAAGGCCAACTTTGTGCAGTGCATGAGTAATAGTTGTCCTATGGACAGATTCCCCCACCTGAGCTGTAGATCTCTGCAGCTCGTCCAGAGTCACCATGGGCCTCTTGACTGCATTTCTGATCAGTGCTCTCCTTGTTCGGCCTGTGAGTTTAGGTGGACAGCCTTGTCTTGGTAGGTTTACAGTTGTGCCATACTCCTTCCATTTCTGAATGATCGCTTGAACAGTGCTCCGTGGGATGTTCAAAGCTTTGGAATTTTTTTTTGTAGCCCAAGCCTGCTTTAAATTTCTCAATAACGTTATCTCTGACCTGTCTGGTGTGTTCTTTGGACTTCATGGTGTTGTTGCTCCCAATATTCTCTCAATATTCAGCAGTATTTGTACTGACATTAGATTACACACAGGTGCACTCTATTTAGTCATTAGCACTCATCAGGCAATGTCTATGGGCAACTGACTGCACTCAGACCAAAGGGGGCTGAATATTTACGCACACCCCACTTTGCAGTTATTCATTTGTAAAAAAATGTTTGGATTCATGTATAATTTTCATTCCACTTCTCACGTGTACACCACTTTGTATTGGTCAGTTACGTGGAATTCCAATAAAATTGATTCATGTTTGTGGCAGTAATATATAGGAAAAAATGTCATGCCATGTCAACCCAGCGTGGCTGGTGCTTATGACGCGGCCGCGTCATATCCGGGTTAGCGACTACGTCACCTCCTCCCCTGCTGGGTTAAAGGGCAGCTCACACACTCCGAGAATCAGCCTCATCAGAAGCGGGCGTTTCCCGCGAGGTGCACTAAGGTTTTCCGTGCGCTTTGGGGTCCCTTGCATTCTTACTCTCCTGTGCCATTGTTGTGAGTATTTGCTATTCTACATACTTCCTATTCCTCTACACTTCTTATCCTTCCCACAATCTTGTGTATTCATTTCTTACTACTTCCATCATTCACTTGTCTATTATTGCATTGCTGTTTGTACAGTATAATATTGAATTTTTGGCACGTGTCACTTTGTATTGTATAAACTCTGATTGCTATCTTTATATATTTACTACCTCATTGTAATTTTGTACTGGGTTGAATATTAATTCTGATATGTAGATTTACCATTTACATGCAGGGCTGTGGAGTCGGTCCGAAAATCCACCGACTCCGACTCCTCAGTTTAGGATTCCACCGACTCCGACTCCTCTAATTTGCATATTACAATTTTGTTGATTAAAAGTATGTAACATGAAATTCGTCTCTTAACTGCCAACGCTTAGGAATTGAGTGAGAAGGATATGTAGACTACTATATTTATTCCCTTTTAGACTAAAACTAGTCCTTGGTAAGAGTACTTGTAAAAGGTACAAACCGGAACAAAGAACATCTATCAGGTCCTAGGCAATGTAAGTGTGGGTACATGTAAGAATGATGTGCAGGTACTCTGCAGGGGAATGAGGAGATTGTAAACAGACAACACCTCTGTGTTCAATGTGCACAGCATTCTCAGTGGATTCCCTGCAGCTCTGTGGGGAGTGCATATGTAGAGTATAGTACTACTGTGTAACAAAGTAAACTTGAGACAGATGAAATTAAAGTTTTATACATACCTGGGGCTTCCTCCAGCCGCCTTCAGGATAATCAGTCCCTCGTTGTCCTCCTCCACCACCTGGATCTTCTGCTATGAGTCCAGGTACTTGAGCCAGTCAGGCGTAGTGCGAATGCACACACTCCGCCGCCAGGAGCATACTACACCTGTGCAGCACTATTGCGCAGGTGCAGAATGTTCCTGGCTGTGGGAGCGGCATGCGGCCGGACTGCGCTGACTGGCTGAATTACCAGGACTCATAGCAGAAGATCCGGGTGGTGGAGGACAGCGAGGGACTGATTAGCCTGAAGGGGGCTGGAGGAAGCCCCAGGTATGTATAAAACTTTACTTTTCATCCGTCTCAGTTACCCTTTAATTTGTAGTCACCAAACCAAATTTTAATAACATATCAAATTATTTGATTTCATCAGCAAAGGGAGTGCATACATTTGCATAAATCAGCATCAATGCGGAATTATTTCCATCTCGTTGACCATCTCTATTAGTGACACGGCTACACATCAGGCTTTATTCTTACAGCATAGATGTTATTTAGTATATATAAGAGATTCCTGTGTACACATCATATATACAGTCACAATCAGATATGTATATCTGAACTTAAAAATACGGGGACTGCTTTATTGAAGCAGCACAAGTAACTAATTTTGATTGGTTTATTTCATTTTTGCGGACAAAGCACAGCTATTACTGTATATATACTGTATATATACATTATTTTTAATGACTATTATCTGAGAAATAGAACATTTTATCATATTTTCTATATTAATTACAGTTACAAATTCATTAGGAGTCGGAGTCGGAGCATTTTTTCCCGACTCCGACTCCAGGCACCCAAAATTGCCCGACTCCACGACTCCACAGCCCTGTTTACATGTCCATTATTGTATTGCTGTGTTGTACAGTTTACTATTGATCTCTTGGCACGTGTCACTTTGTATTACATATTCTGATCGCTATATACATTCACTACCTCATTGCATTTTTGCACTAGGTTGTTGTTTTTTATCTTGATATGTAGATCTATAGTGGTTTTGGACTTATGTCCTATATTGTTTGGCACTGGTGAGAGTTTTTTGTACTTGTATTTATATTACCCCTATGCACTGCAGTATTACTTCTATGTATTATTAACCAGTGCTAGTGTACTTATTTATCATATATTACCCTTAGGGACCCCAGACCCACGGTTTTGTTTTTATTCATGTTTTTATTCATGATGATCAATAAAGATGACTTTCCATATGTGTCAATGGCAGCACAATAGGGTTTAGCCCCGCCCCTTAACCCCCATAGGACCTTGTAACTATAAATTACTCCCTATTACTCCTTCCCCTAGTTTTTTTGTCCTCGTCATTACCTACTTGACCCCTGGACCTAGGTGTAACCCGAAAACTCTTGCCTAACAATCAATATACCATGCAGGTTAAGCTCTCCTGTATGAGGGTCATCTCTGGTCTAAACGACAGGAGTTGACAGTTCTGTTGGTCACAGAATACACTACAGCCATGATTGAGCAATGCTCCAACAGTCCAATGCCTTACCTGCGGGCGGATGGCTAGGAGGCCCTGTGTGGCTAAATGCCGCTGAAGAAAGCGTCAGGTAGGTCCGCTCCTATGCATAGTATCTGCTGTGGTCGCCTCGCTCGCACGTGTGTCCCTGCAGCGCGTACTTCCGGGTGACGGCCGGTCGGGTCGGCGTGCGCTCCACTATGCGCTTCAACGCCGATGATTCGCCCGGCGGCTGTCTTCTGTTCACACCCCGCTCCTCCTATTGGCTGAATTGCGGAGAGTGACTATTTCAGCGAGACAGCGTTCATTTGCAAGCTGTCACGCTACCCGGAAGGACAGGACGCAGCGGACACGCTATCATCATCCATGGAGGACTGTGAGCCATATATATATTCTTTTCTCTAAACCTTTGTTTATCCCTAATAGCTGGGCATGTTTTAAATATTGCGTTGCATCACAGCAGGTTCAGATTTGGAGCAGGAGACGCTGGGCACCGACCAAATTCCTCTAGAGGATCAAGTTCAGATTGTTAGGTAGGAGTATTTAGCTAGAGGGTAAGTTTATTTTGCTTTATAGGAAAAGAGCTAATCTGAATGACATCTGTCTTTCAGATCTCGGGAGCAGGGAAGAGGATGGTCACAGGGACCGGGAGAACACTACTATTATTATAGTAGAAAATCGCCCCCTAGATACAGATCTCGCTCCAGAGAACGTTCAAGATCTAGAAGACGTAACAGATCACCTGATAGATCCAGATCACAATATGCACATACTTCAGGGAGAAGGTGCTGGGCCTGTGACCAGGATGTCATACCGGGAAAATTAGTCTGTAAGGACTGTTTTTCCAACATGCCAAAGGAGCCGGATCAACCTAAGGATATCTCAAAAATGATAAAGGAAGCTGTTCAGGACACAATGAACGAATATATAGCCAATCTACCAACACCTACGACACAAACCACAGATCAACCAGGCCCATCTCAGACGTCTGATACGGAGCTAGAGACAACCGAGGTCGGCTTCAATTTCAACCTTGTGCAGCCATATATCAAGTCCATTCGAGAAGCCATGGACTGGCAGGAGGAACAGGGAGAGGAACTACCGAACACAAGTCAAAAGGAATACTTTTCTCACCTGAAAAAATCTTATAAACCCTTTCCGCTAATTAAAGCTATCGGGGATCTATTCAAAGAAGAGTGGGAAAAAGTGGATAAAAGAACTACGTTTACGAATAAATTTAACAAACTCTACCCAATGGAGCAGGACAAGCTACTATCGCTTGAGGAGCCTCCAAAAGTAGATGCTGCCGTCATAGGCCTAGCAAAGCATGTCACACTGCCAAAAGAGGACTCGGTGGGCCTTAAAGACCCACTTGAAAAGAAAATGGATTCCGAATTGAAAAAAGTATATCTTTCCTCAGGAGCAGCCTGCAGACCGGCAATAGCCCTAACAACAGTATCAGAAGCACTAAGAACCTGGACACAGAATATAGAGGAGGCAATAAAATCAGACGCAGATAAAGAAGCAATCATGGCGGCTTTAGATGACTTGAAACTGACGGCAGATTTCGTGGGCGAAGCCTCTGTAGACGTAATAAGGTGCTCCGCCAGATCTATGCTTCATTCAGTTGTAACCAAGCGAGCATTGTGGCTTAGAAGCTGGTCGGCTGACCTGTCTTCCAGACAGCAATGGTGTCAAATTCCATATGACGGGAAAAATCTGTTTGGAGAAGAATTAGACACGGCTATTCGCCGTGTAACAGGAGGGAAATCGGGTATGATCCCACAAGATCGCAAGACTAAAAAGCCGAACTTCTCTCCAAGGAACTCGTTCCAACAAAACCGTTACAGAAGCACAGCTTACAGACCCAGAAGGGAATACAGGAGAACATGGCAGAGTTCTCAATCAACCCTTCAGAAATTAAATAAACAAAAGAAAACCCCACAAACGACAACAACGCAGAAGGGGTTTTGATGGTTCCTCTGTCCAGACATTACCAGTGGGGGGAAGACTGCAGTCTTTCAGCGACGTCTGGACGGAAGAGATAGAGGATCACTGGGTGACACAAACCGTGAGGAGAGGACACCGATGGAATTTCATAGAGGAACCACCCAATATCTTCAAAATCACAAACATTCCGAAATCGGCACAAAAGCAACAAATTCTCATGAATTACGTACAGGATTTAATGAAGAAAGATGCAATAGAGGAAGTACCAGTAGAAGAGAGGGGCCGGGGAGTTTACTCTCCCCTATTCTTTGTGAAGAAAAAAACTGGGGATCTACGTCCCGTTATGGATCTCAGAATTCTAAATACATACATAAAGCTCAGACGATTCAAAATGGAAACTTTACAAACAATTACGAAAGTGACTATGCTACAGGATTGGGCAATATCAATAGATCTGGAAGATGCCTACCTTCACATAATGATACAAGACAGTTTCCGAAAATATCTAAGATTTGCCATAGGACAAATGCATCTGCAGTTCCGTTGCCTACCCTTCGGGATCTGTACGGCACCTCGCACCTTTACAAAAGTACTGGTAGCATTGATAGAACGTCTCAGACTGAGAGGACTAAGGTTGTACCACTATTTAGACGACCTCCTACTACTACACCAACAGGAAAACGTCATTCTGGAACACACACAAATACTCTTGACAGAGTTACAAACATTCGGATGGAAAGTGAATACTTCCAAAAGTCGATTAACTCCAGCCAGAAAATTTACGTTTCTAGGAGCAAACTTCCAAACAGAACAAAACACGATTGGCCTTCCAATAGAGAAACAAATCAAAATTCAAAAACTAGCACGGAACATAATTTGTGCCACGTCATTAACAGCGAGACAATGTCTAAGTTTCCTAGGAACACTAACGGCAACTATACCAATGGTAAAGTGGGCGCAGTGGCACTGTCGGCAGTGGCAGACTGGACTACTAACTCAATGGACCAGCAGACGAATGAATCAACGAATACTCATAACTCCACCTATGAGAAACAGCGTATTCTGGTAGACGAAAAAGAAGAACCTAGGCAACCCTTTACCCATCCAGATTACTTGTCAGACCATGGTTACCACGGATGCCAGTCAGAGGGGTTGGGGTGCAGTGATGCAGTCTCGTGCCATTCAAGACAAATAGAGTTTCCCGCAAAAAGGGGTAGCATCGAATATTTTAGAAATAAGAGCAGCCAAGTTAGCCCTGACCACCTTCAAAAGCCAACTCAGTGGACAGAATGTGATGTTACGAATGGACAATTCCACAGCAGTCTCTTACATCAGACGGCAGGGGGGCACGAGATCGAGGACGTTACTCCAGGAAGTATCACCGATCTTCAATCTGGCAGAACGAATGTTCAACACGCTGACCGCAACTTATATTCCCGGGACCACAGAACTCGAAAGCAGATTTCCTGAGCAGACACGATATCGACAACAACGAATGGAGTCTGAACAAATCAATCTTCCAGGAGATATGTCAACAATTAGGATCTCCCCAGCTGGACCTGATGGCAACTGCACTAAATACACAATGCAACAGCTTCATCTCGAGAAGATATACACCGACAGCTGTAGCAACGGATGCACTAGTAGCAGATTGGACATTCCAGACAGCATATGTGTTTCCTCCAATCCCACTGATACACAGGTTACTTATGAGGCTCAGCACGGAAAAAGTGACTCTTATAGCAGTGATCCCTTACTGGCCGAGGAGGCCGTGGTTTCCACTGCTGTGGCAAATGAAGACCTTACAGCCGCTGATGCTCCCGACAATTCCGGATTTACTAGTACAGGGACCGATCTCACATCCCAATCCATCCAGCCTAAAACTAGCGGCCTGGAAATTGAGAGGCGGAAGTTGGAATTATTAGGATTCTCGGATAAAGTAATAGAAACGATTCTAAAAGCAAGAAAGCCCTCTTCAAATGTATCCTATCAGAGAATCTGGACAAGATTTGTAGAATTTGCTGAACAAAATAGTTTTGACCCTCTAAAACCGAACATCTCACAACTACTACAATTCTTACAATCCGGAATGGATAAAGGCTTGGGCTACCATTCACTGAAAGTCCAGGTATCAGCAATTTCAGCACTAACAGACAAAAGATGGGCATTACATCCACTAGTAGTACAATTCATAAAAGGAGTTATGAAGGAGAGGCCTCCCCGGAAAACGATATTTCCCAAATGGGATCTGCCGCTAGTACTAGATAATCTATCAAAAGCACCATACTCACCTACCAAAGACTGTTCTCTCGTACAACTGACACAAAAGGCAGTCTTTTTAGTGGCAATGTCTTCCGCTAGAAGAATATCAGAAATTCAGGCACTCGGATGGCAGGAGCCATTTTTGACATTTTTTCCAGACAGAATAGTATTGAGACCAATCCAACACTTTATTCCTAAGGTCTCGTCCGTGTTTCATTTCAATCCAGAATGGACATTACCAACCCTTATGGGAGAAGAAAACACCACACCTCATCCTCTTGATGTAGATGTATTGAAAAACTATGTATCACAAACAAGGGACTTAAGACAAACGGAAAGACTTTTCGTCATACCCACAGGAAGTAGAAAGAGGCAACCTGCATCCTCAAGGACTATAGCTAACTGGATTGTCATTATCATTCAAAACGCCTACAGGGCAAATAAACTGACGCCCCCACAACAGATATCAGCACACTCCACGAGAAGTGTGGCGGCATCGTGGGCGGCATTCACCAAAGTGTCTGCAGAAAAAGTGTGCCAGGCGGCCAGCTGTTCGTCTGTCAACACATTTATGAAACACTATAGAGTGGATCCTGCAGTGAATACGACCAGACAATTTGGTCAAAACGTACTAAGTGTTCATGTTGAGTGTGTATGAATAAAATTTTCAGCATTACACCTCATCCCTCCCATTGTATTTTTTGGCTAGTTAACTCCCTATTGTGCTGCCATTGACACATATGGAAAGCGGAAAATTGAATACTTACCTGCCGGTAATTTTCCTTTCCAGATGTGTCCATGGCAGCACAACGCTCCCACCCTAGATTCGGTAATGCCGAGTTAAAAAAGACTAGGGGAAGGAGTAATAGGGAGTAATTTATAGTTACAAGGTCCTATGGGGGTTAAGGGGCGGGGCTAAACCCTATTGTGCTGCCATGGACACATCTGGAAAGGAAAATTACCGGCAGGTAAGTATTCAATTTTCCGCTTTTTCATTGATTCTTGCATTTTTGGTTTAGCGTGGTGCTTGTTAGGCTAATCTTTTTTTCCTATGTATTTCATGCCAATTCTATAGCTTATAGCACACCTAGGCCTCATTACTATTTAGTAGTTATTTTGTTAGTGGTGCTTGTTCCCTCCCCCTTTTTATGTGGCAGTAATATGACAAAATGTGGAAAACTTCAAGGGGGCCGAATACTTTTGCAAACCACTGTACACCTTTTTTGTGAAAAAAAAACACAATAAACACTAGACAATGTAAACAAAACGACAATAACATTGTGATAAGATAATTAGAGGTCTCAGCAATGGTGAGTTCGCTATCAGATGTTCATCTAGAGCAGGGTTGTCCAACTAGCGGCCGCACTCGCCCTATTTTTGTATGACTCCCCCTTCTCTGGCAGGCCCACCTCTTGCTTGCACTTGGCTCCACCCCCATAGCCGGGACTTTAACCACTTTACCACCGTGGGAACGCGTATCTACGCCTCTTTAGACACCCTTTGACTACCAGGGGCGTAGATACACGCACCCCCCTGCCGCTACCGCTGCTGTTCATGCTCCCGCTCGCTCTTCCGCATTCGTGCATGCCGCCGCCCGCCCGGAGATCAATGAACGGGAAAAACCATTCCCGTTCGTTGATCTCAGCCCCCCAGCAATGATCGGCTGCTTCTATGAGAAGCAGCGCAATCGTGAAAAAAAAAAAAAGTTTCCCAGCCTCCCTGAACTTCCTGCAAGCGTACTTCCTATGGTTGCAGGACGCATTTACAAAAAACTACTGTGGCCATCTTGTGGCCAAATAGTAAAACTACACCCAAAAGCATTTTTCATATACAAATACATTTTTTTACATTATAAATTAACTCATTAACTCCCACACTCCCCAGTTGTTACCATTTTTTCTTTTTTGTAATTAAAAAAAAAATTACAATAATAAAAAAATACATAAATAGTTACCTTAGGGACTGAACTCTTTAAATATTTATATCAAGAGGGTATAACACTGTTACTTTATAAACTATAGGCCTGTAATTAGTGATGGACGCAAAACTGAAAAAAATGCACCTTTATTTCCAAATAAAATATTGGCGCCAAACATTGTGATAGGGACAAAATTTAAACGGTGTAATAACCGGGACTAATGGGCAAATAAATTTCATGGATTTTAATTACAGTAGCATGCATTATTAAAAACTATAATGGCCGAAAACTGAAAAATAATGTTTTTTCCCACATTTTTTCCTATTTTCCCATTAAAACACATTTAGAATAAAATAATTCTTGGCATAATGTCCCACCTAAAGAAACCCTAATTGGTGGCGAAAAAAACAAGATATAGTTAATTTCATTGCGATAAGTAATGATAAAGTTATAGACAAATTAATGGAAGGAGCGCTGAAAGGTGAAAATTGCTCTGGTGCTCAAGTGGTAAAACCCCTCAGTGGTGAAGTGGTTAATGCTCTGCCACCTCCAGACGAAAAATCCGGTGCTAGACACACACCCTGACCATGAAGTTGGGCAGCACTGATTCTAGAGTAAGAAGTTTTGAATCAGGATCTAGAGTAGTGATGTGTTTTATTGCTATGCAGAGGGGCAGGGAGGAGGGCCAGCCAAGCGGTGCATGAGGAATGCGAGCAGGGGGATTGGGGAGAACAATGTCCATGGCCAGCACTTGCCCGTGTTGATCTGCTGGGCTCTTCAATGATGCACAGAGGGGGATTAAGAACAGCCATACACACACTAGAGACCCAGGAGAAGTGGTTACCCACCTCAGACGAGTTTAATTGAGCGTGTGTACAAGGCTTAACACACTCTAAGGCTAAAGGTGCGTACACACACACTACTGGTTAGAGAACGATGGGTCAGTCAGACCCTCTCGCTAGGCGGGCGTTCTCCCGACAGTAGTGCGTGTGTACAGTCTGACGGACCCATCGTTCTAACCAGCAGTGTGTGTGTATGCACCTTAAAGCGGTATCGTCACCATAAAAATCTAATTTCAACAGCAACTGGTCTGAGTATATTAAGTGATAAAGATGCTAATCCTGCATTCAAAACTTTCAAAACGTTTTCTGCTGTTATGATTTGGAGTTATCATATACCTTAGGAGCACTGGCTCTTTAGTAGTCATTGCCAAAGAATTGCATGTTGGGGGTTATTTTTATCTATAATATACTCCTCCTCTTCCCTTTATTTCCCTGTCTGCTGCTTATCTGAAACCTGATCCCCTACTCACTTGTGTTTACAAGCAAGGCTGAGGTGACTCAGTGATTGGAGGAGACAAGAAAAAAGTAAAGGGCAGAAATGACATCACGAGTTAGCCTTTACTGTGGGCAAAAGACATGGCCCCCACCAGGAACAGAATTCTCGTCATTTACTATATAACATTCACTGAAATCAAAACGTGGACAGTACAATACATGTGTTATGGTTATGTAAGTAGATCAAGTATTTATCTACTTATATATGTGTTTTTTTTCCCTGGAATAGTATGGCTGATCCTACTGCTTTAAGAATGTCCATGCTGCCTCCAGTCACTCAACTAGTTCATGTGTGAAAGAAAACTTCCTGTTTTGTTCAGCTGTTTACTTATGCAGGAAGAGGAAATACCTGAGCTATCTGTGCGGAACGAGAGTACAGATTCTAGGTTAGATATAAGTGCAATTTGTGCTTATAGAGAACCCGAGGTGGGTTTGAAGAATATTATCTGCATACAGAGGCTGGATCTGCCTATACAGCCCAGCCTCTGTTGCTATCCCAAACCCCCCTAAGGTCCCCCTGCACTCTGCAATCCCTCATAAATCACAGCCACGCTGCTGACAGCTTGTCAGAGCTGGCTGTGTTTATCTCTATAGTGTCAGTCTGCTGCTCTCCCCGCCTCCTGCAGAACTCCAGTCCCCGCCTGCATCCCTTCCCTCCCTGCTGATTGGAGGGAAGGGACGGGGGCAGGGACCGGAGCTATGCAGGAGGCGGGGGAGTAGCTGACACTGACACTACAGATGTAAACACAGCCTCACAGCACGGCTGTGATTTATGAGGGATTGCAGAGTGCAGGGGGACCTTAGTGGGGTTTGGGATAGCAACAGAGGCTAGGCTGTATAGGCAGATCCAGCCTCTGTATGCAGATAACATTCTTTAAACACACCTCGGGTTCGCTTTAAGGGTGATTTGGGAAATTCCTAGCTGGCCACCCATTGATATTGAAAGGTATCGGCCATAATTGGAAAGGTGGGAAATGAACAGGAATAAACCTCCAGTCAGAATTCCTTTAACTTCTTAACGTCCGCTCCACGCCAATTGGTGTGGACGCAGCGCAGCCCCAGTACCGTTCAACGCCAATTGGCGTGAAGTCCTGGGGCGGGGTTTTGCAGGAGATCATGTGCACCGATGCACGCACATCTCCGATTGAAAGACGGAGCTCCATTCCGTCATCAGTCTCCCAGCCGCTAGGAGACTGTTGCCGTCTATTTACATGGTACAGCGCTGCGATCTACAGCAGCACTGTACTGTGACATGGCTGTCCCCTGGCAGGCACAAGAGTGATCGGCTGTCATAGTCTGATGCCTATGGCAGCCGATCGCGGCGATTGGCTGACGGGGTTAGGGAGGGCTTTCTGTAAAAAAAAAAAAAAAAGTGAAATAAAACAAAAAACAAATACATAAATAAACAAACAAACAGGGCGGCAGGAATCAGAGCCCACCAACAGAAATCTATGTTGGTAGGCAGAAAAGGGGAGGATCACTAGTGTGCTGAGGTGTACGGCCCTGAAGTGAGGCCTTTAAGCTGCAGTGGCCTAAATTGTAAAAAAATAGCCTGGTCACTAGGGGGGAGAAGCCTGTGGTCCTTAAGTGGGTAATTTCACAGCTGTAAAGTATCAATGAATTGATGTTACTGAATGTATACATGTACACTGCTATTTACACTGCCTTAATAAGGCCACAACACTTCATAAATTACATTTTCTATACTGTAAAGAATTCTTATTAAAGTATTTGTGGTTAGCAGACTTTGCACACATAAGATTCATAGGCATGGAAGATATCTAGCTTAGCCCAAAGAGCTCCCACTTTGGAATTATTTTTTTCCTAGAATGGTCTGAACTGGCACTGTGCACACGGCTTACAGCAATAAAGAGGGATCAGAATCAAGTACACATGAGGGGGCTGCTGTACATGGAAGAGTGTGGCTGCACATGAG
Source organism: Hyperolius riggenbachi (assembly GCF_040937935.1). Classification (NCBI taxonomy): domain Eukaryota; kingdom Metazoa; phylum Chordata; class Amphibia; order Anura; family Hyperoliidae; genus Hyperolius; species Hyperolius riggenbachi. The sequence goes on along the minus strand of NC_090647.1, from coordinate 449,279,339 downwards.
GAGGCTGCTTTACATGGAAGAGTGTGGCTGCACATGAGGGGGCTGCTGTACATTGCAGAGTGTGGCTGCACATGAGGGGGCTGCTGTACATTGCAGAGTGTGGCTGCACATGAGGAGGCTGCTGTACATGGAAGAGTGTGGCTGCACGAGGGGGCTGCTGTACATGGAAGAGTGTGGCTGCACATGAGGTACATGGAAGAGTGTGGCTGCACGAGGGGGCTGCTGTACATGGAAGAGTGTGGCTGCACATGAGGAGGCTGCTGTACATGGCAGAGTGTGGCTGCACATGAGGAGGCTGCTGTACATGGAAGAGTGTGGCTGCACATGAGGGGGCTGCTGTACATGTGAGAGTGTGGCTGCACATGAGGAGGCTGCTGTACATGGAAGAGTGTGGCTGCACATGAGGGGGCTGCTGTACATGGAAGAGTGTGGCTGCACATGAGGGGGCTGTTGTACATGGAAGAGTGTGGCTGCACATGAGGGGGCTGCCGTACATGGAAGAGTGTGGCTGCACATGAGGAGGCTGCTGTACATGGAAGAGTGTGGCTGCACATGAGGGTGCTGCTGCACATGGAAGAGTGTGGCTGCACATGAGGGGGCTGCTCTACACGGAAGAGTGTGGCTGCACATGAGGGGGCTGCTGTACATGGAAGAGTGTGGCTGCACATGATGAGGCTGCTGTACATGGAAGAGTGTGGCTGCACATGAGAGGCTGCTGTACATGGAAGAGTGTGGCTGCACATGATGAGGCTGCTGCTGTACATGGAAGAGTGTGGCTGCACATGAGGAGCTGCTGTACATGGAAGAGTGTGGCTGCACATGAGGGGGCTGCTGTACATGGAAGAGTGTGGCTGCACACGAGGGAGCTGCTGTATATGGAAGAGTGTGGCTGCACATGAGGGGGCTGCTGTACATGGAAGAGTGGGGCTGCACATGAGGAGGCTGCTGTACATGGAAGAGTGTGGCTGCACATGAGGGGGCTGCTGTACATGGGAGAGTGTGGCTGCACATGAGGAGGTTGCTGTACATAGAGTGTGGCTGCACATGAGGTACATGGAAGAGTGTGGCTGCACATGAGGGGGCTGCTGTACATGGAAGAGTGTGGCTGCACATGAGGAGGCTGCTGCACATGGAAGAGTGTGGCTGCACATGAGGGAGCTGCTGTACATGGAAGAGTGGGGCTGCACATGAGGGGGCTTCTGTACATGGAAGAGTGGGGCTGCACATGAGGGGGATGCTGTACATGGAAGAGTGTGGCTGCATACAAGGGGGCTGCTGTACATGGCAGAGTGTGGCTGCACATGAGGAGGCTGCTGTACATGGAAGAGTGTGGCTGCACATGAGGGGGCTGCTGTACATGAAAAAGTGTGGCTGCACATGAGGGGGCTGCTGTACATGGAAGAGTGTGGCTGCGTATGAGGGGGCTGCTGTACATGGAAGAGTGTGGCTGCACATGAGGGGGCTGCTGCACATGGAAGAGTGTGGCTGCACATGAGGGGGCTGCTGTACATGGAAGAGTGTGGCTGCACATGAGGGGGCTGCTGTACATGGAAGAGTGTGGCTGCACATGAGGAGGCTGCTGTACATGGAAGAGTGTGGCTGCACATGAGGAGGCTGCTGTACATGGAAGAGTGTGGCTGCACATGAGGGGGCTGCTGTACATGGAAGAGTGTGGCTGCTGTACATGGAAGAGTGTGGCTGCACATGAGGGGGCTGCTGTACATGGAAGAGTGTGGCTGCACATGAGGGGGCTGCTCTACACGGAAGAGTGTGGCTGCACATGAGGGGGCTGCTGTACATGGAAGAGTGTGGCTGCACATGATGAGGCTGCTGTACATGGAAGAGTGTGGCTGCACATGAGAGGCTGCTGTACATGGAAGAGTGTGGCTGCACACGAGGAGCTGCTGTACATGGAAGAGTGTGGCTGCACATGAGGGGGCTGCTGTACATGGAAGAGTGGGGCTGCACATGAGGAGGCTGCTGTACATGGAAGAGTGTGGCTGCACATGAGGGGGCTGCTGTACATGGGAGAGTGTGGCTGCACATGAGGAGGTTACTGTACATAGAAGAGTGTGAATGCACATGAGGTACATGGAAGAGTGTGGCTGCACATGAGGAGGCTGCTGTACATGGAAGAGTGTGGCTGCACATGAGGGAGCTGCTGTACATGGAAGAGTGTGGCTGCACATGAGGGGGCTGCTGTACATAGAAGAGTGGGGCTGCACATGAGGGGGCTTCTGTACATGGAAGAGTGGGGCTGCACATGAGGGGGATGCTGTACATGGAAGAGTGTGGCTGCATACAAGGGGGCTGCTGTACATGGCAGAGTGTGGCTGCACATGAGGAGGCTGCTGTACATGGCAGAGTGTGGCTGCACATGAGGAGGCTGCTGTACATGGAAGAGTGTGGCTGCACATGAGGGGGCTGCTGTACATGAAAAAGTGTGGCTGCACATGAGGGGGCTGCTGTACATGGAAGAGTGTGGCTGCCTATGAGGGGGCTGCTGTACATGGAAGAGTGTGGCTGCACATGAGGGGGCTGCTGTACATGGAAGAGTGTGGCTGCATATGAGGGGGCTGCTGTACATGGAAAAGTGTGGCTGCACATGAGGGGCTGCTGTACACGGAAGAGTGTGGCTGCACATGAGGGGGCTGCTGTACATGGAAGAGTGTGGCTGCACATGAGGGAGCTGCTGTAAATGGAAGAGTGGGGCTGCACATGAGGGGGCTGCTGTACATGGAAGAGTGTTGCTGCACACGAGGGAGCTGCTGTACATGGAAGAGTGTGGCTGCACATGAGGAGGCTGCTATACATGGAAGAGTGTGGCTGCTGTACATGGAAGAATGTGGCTGCACATGAGGGGGCTGCTGTACATGGAAGAGTGTGGCTGCACATGAGGGGGCTGCTGTACATGGAAGAGTGTGGCTGCACATGAGGGGGCTGCTGTACATGGAAGAATGTGGCTGCACATGAGGGGGCTGCTGTACATGGAAGAGTGTGGCTGCATATGAGGGGGCTGCTGTACATGGAAGAGTGTGGCTGCACATGAGGGGGCTGCTGCACATTGCAGAGTGTGGCTGCACATGAGGAGGCTGCTGTACATGGAAGAGTGTGGCTGCACATGAGGGGGCTGCTGCACATTGCAGAGTGTGGCTGCACATGAGGAGGCTGCTGTACATGGCAGAGTGTGGCTGCACATGAGGAGGCTGCTGTACATGGCAGAGTGTGGCTGCACATGAGGAGGCTGCTGTACATGGCAGAGTGTGGCTGCACATGAGGGGGCTGCTGTACATGGCAGAGTGTGGCTGCACATGAGGGGGCTGCTGTAAATGGAAGAGTGGGGCTGCACATGAGGGGGCTGCTGTACATGGAGGAGTGTGGCTGCACATGAGGGGGCTGCTGTACATGGAAGAGTGTGGCTGCACATGAGGGGGCTGCTGTACATGGCAGAGTGTGGCTGCACATGAGGAGGCTGCTTTACATGGAAGAGTGTGGCTGCACATGAGGAGGCTGCTGTACATGGAAGAGTGTGGCTGCACATGAGGGGGCTGCTGCACATGGAAGGGTGTGGCTGCACATGAGGGGGCTGCTGCACATGGAAGAGTGTGGCTGCACATGAGGAGGCTGCTGTACATGGAAGAGTGTGGCTGCACATGAGGGGGCTGCTGTACATTGCAGAGTGTGGCTGCACATGAGGGGGCTGCTGTACATGGAAGAGTGTGGCTGCACATGAGGGGGCTGCTGTACATGGAAGAGTGTGGCTGCACATGAGGGGGCTGCTGTACATGGAAGGGTGTAGCTGCACATGAGGAGGCTGCTGTACATGGAAGAGTGTGGCTGCACATGAGGGGGCTGCAGTACATGGAAGAGTGTGGCTGCACATGAGGAGGCTGCTGTACATGGCAGAGTGTGGCTGCACATGAGGAGGCTGCTGTACATGGAAGAGTGTGGCTGCACATGAGGAGGCTGCTGTACATGGAAGAGTGTGGCTGCACATGAGGAGGCTGCTGTACATGGCAGAGTGTGGCTGCACATGAGAAGGCTGCTGTACATGGCAGAGTGTGGCTGCACATGAGGGGGCTACTGTACATGGAAGAGTGTGGCTGCACATGAGGGGGCTGCTGTAAATGGAAGAGTGGGGCTGCACATGAGGGGGCTGCTGTACATGGAAGAGTGTGGCCGCACATGAGGGGGCTGCTGTACATGGCAGAGTGTGGCTGCACATGAGAAGGCTGCTGTACATGGAAGAGTGTGGCTGCACATGAGGAGGCTGCTGCACATGGAAGGGTGTGGCTGCACATGAGGGGGCTGCTGTACATGGAAGAGTGTGGCTGCACATGAGGGGGCTGCTGTACATGGAAGAGTGTGGCTGCACATGAGGAGGCTGCTGTACATGGAAGAGTGTGGCTGCACATGAGGAGGCTGCTGTACATGGAAGAGTGTGGCTGCACATGAGGGGGCTGCTGTACATGGAAGGGTGTGGCTGCTGTACATGGAAGAGTGTGGCTGCACATGAGGGGGCTGCTGTACATGGAAGAGTGTGGCTGCACATGAGGGGGCTGCTGCACATGGAAGAGTGTGGCTGCACATGAGGGGGCTGCTGTACATGGAAGAGTGTGGCTGCACATGAGGAGGCTGCTGTACATGGAAGAGTGTGGCTGCACATGAGGAGGCTGCTGTACATGGAAGAGTGTGGCTGCACATGAGGAGGCTGCTGTACATGGAAGAGTGTGGCTGCACATGAGGGGGCTGCTGTACATGGAATAGTGTGGCTGCACATGAGGGGGCTGCTGTACATGGAAGAGTGTGGCTGCACATGAGGGGGCTGCTGTACATGGAAGAATGTGGCTGCACATGAGGGGGCTGCTGTACATGGAAGAGTGTGGCTGCACATTAGGAGGCTGCTGTACATGGAAGAGTGTGGCTGCACATGAGGGGGCTGCTGTACATGGAAGAGTGTGGCTGCACATGAGGGGGCGGCTGTACATGGAAGAGTGTGGCTGCACATGAGGGGGCTGCTGTACATGGAAGAGTGTGGCTGCACATGAGGAGGCTGCTGTACATGGAAGAGTGTGGCTGCACATGATGAGGCTGCTGTACATGGAAGAGTGTGGCTGCACATGAGGGGGCTGCTGCACATGGAAGAGTGTGGCTGCACACGAGGAGGCTGCTGTACATGGAAGAGTGTGACTGCACATGAGGGGGCTGCTGTACATGGAAGAGTGTGGCTGCACACAAGGAGGCTGCTGCACTTGGAAGAGTGTGGCTGCACATGAGGGGGCTGCTGTACATGGAAGTAAGCAGCACGAGAGGGACTTTAAAATACAGAATTATATCATACAGCACCATGCCTTTGTGCGCCCAAAGCACTTGTATACGAATGGAATTGTGGGTAATACAAGAAGATGCCAAAGCCCTACCTGCACTGTGGCGCTGAGCTGCTGTTCTGCCAGTCTCCGTGCTGTTGATCTGGGCATCTTTCCCTCCAGATGCACATTCTGCATGGCTTTGATGTAGTGTGGGAAACCAGTCTGGGGGCCTGTGGGAGAGGGACTAATATCCACTGAGACCAAGCGCTCCACCAGCTGAGGCTGAGACATGCAGAAAGATAGGAACAATGGCTAAGTTCAGTTTTATTTCATAATTATTGTCGGATTGCTACAGATATTTGCAATCAGAGATTACTGTATATAATATGCTGGAGCTATGGTGCATATTACAAGTGTGAATAACATCCGCAAAATAACATGAAAGGCTGTATTGCGAAAAAGTATTCTAAGCAATAATTCACCCACATCAATTCTTTATAAGGCCGCTTTTTAGACCAGTCTGAAATTAAATTGTATTCATGTGAACTGTTTATACAGGTGGTCCAATCTTCTGCATAAATTCTACTCTTACCGCTCAGCACAGAAAGAGCTACCGGTATTTACAATGTACCGAGGATGTCAGGAATGTGACCTCAAATGCCGGGCTTTCTGAAATCCGGATGTGCCATCACATCGGTCCCGCTCTACTGTGCAGGCTCGAGTCACCTGCGTAGTAGAGCGAACAGATCAGGCTCGGCTATTTCTGCCTGGGCCCATCGGAAAGCCGTCACTGCACCTGCGCTGGAGTGGGGAGGGTAAATATTTACATGTCCGATCTGCGGCTGACAGCGCTGGATCCCGGAGGGTGAAGAGGATGGGGGTAGCCTCATTAGGATCCAGAGGCTTCCCCTTTCCAAGGTAAGTATCCCCCAGGGGAAGTTTTCTTTATTTTTTTATGATAGATTTTCTTAAAGTAAACCCGAAGTGAGAGGTATATGGAGGCTGCCACATTTAGTTCCTTTTAAGCAATACCAGTTGCCTGGCAGCCCTGCTGATCCTCTGCCTCTATCGGCGTAAGGTCCTGCGGGCCTGTTTTGCAAGAGATCGCGCTGATGCGCACGCATCTCCGCTTGGTAGGCGGAGCTCCACCCCGCCTTCAGTCTCCCAGCAGCAATCGCCACTAGAAGACTGTTAGACCATGAAACCAACGTCTAATTACCTCGTACAGCGCTGCGATCTAAGGCAGCGCTGTAGTGGGGACAGCCGTGTGACACAGCTGTTCCCTCCAGAGGCTCAGGGGTGATCGGCTGTCATAGGCTGAAGCCTATGAAAGCTGATCACAGTGATTGGCTGGCGGAAGGAGGGAGGGAGGGGGAATTATAAAATTAATTAAAAAAAAAAAAATAGTAAAAAAATATTAGTAAAATAAACAAATAAATATTTATAAAAAAAACAGACAAACAAACAAACACCTGGGGTGCGATCAGACCCCACCAGCAGAGAGCTCTGTTGGTGGGGAAAAAAGAGGGGGGGGGGGGGATCATTTGTGTACGGACATGTGCGGCCCTTCAACGAGGCCTTAACCTCCCTGGCGGTTTATTTATTTTGCCAGGGAGGCTGCAATGTTTTTTTTTTAATAAAAAAAAAAAATATTTCATGCAGCCAACTGAAAGTTGGCTGCATGAAAGCCCACTAGAGGGCGCTCCTGATCCGTACTTTCGATCGCCTCCGGCAATCGAAAGTAACAAGATAGGCCGCAATGAGCGGCCTATCTTGTTTCGCTTTCCTCGTCGCCATGGCGACGAGCGGAGTGACGTCATGGACGTCAGTCGACGTCCTGACGTCAGAGCCGCCCGATCCAGCCCCTAGCGCCGGCCGGAACTGTTTGTTCCGGCTGCGCTGGGCTCGGGCGGCTGGGGGGACCCTCTTTCGCCGCTGCACGCGGCGGATCGCCACGGAGCGGCGGCGATCGGGCAGCACACGCGGCTGGCAAAGTGCCAGCTGCGTGTGCTGCTTTTTTCAGAACCGAAATCGGCCCAGCAGGGCCTGAGCGGCGACCTCCGGCGGCATACCCCGAGCTCAGCTCGGGATTACCGCCAAGGAGGTTAAAGCTGCAGTGGCCCATTTCTTGAAAAATGGCCTGGTCTTTAGGGGGGTTTAACACTGCAGTCCTCAAGTGGTTAAACGTGGCCAGTAATGATCCAATCTTTTTTGTCCAATCTTACCATTTCTATGTAATATAAGGGACTCACTACAGTATCCATTCAATATATTCACTCAGCTTACCCTTCTACTACATACATTTGGTAAGATTGTACAAAGAAGATTGGATCATTAGTGGCCACCATTACAGTTCCTCTTTAAGCCTCTTACAGTAACACGAAGCAGAAACGTTTTTCTCGGCTAGCAGCAATTTCCCAGTCACTAGAGTTAACACCCAAAATATCTAACAGTTCACAGCTTACTTCTTTCAGTGCCAAGGTCATAGCGGTCTTGCCTCCCATGCTGTGGCCTATTAAGACACAACTCGGAATTTCAAGTTGCTGAAGGAGGTGCTGCACATCAGCACTCATTGCTTGGTATGTCATGATGTCACTGTGAGGGCTGCTGCCATGGTTACGGGCATCTAATGTCAGAACCTGAAATGCAGAGAGGCATCGAGGTAGAATTAACATAACAAGGGCAATATGCAAGAGCATGATTACAGCCAGAGCAGTCCACACAAATATTATGGGATGCCAAAACATAAAGGTCCTGGCAGTGCCAGTCATTGATATAAGCAGCAACATTATTAAGAGAGTACAGTTTTGCAACCTCTATGCAGTTAGTATGTAAACAATTACACAGTATAGCAGTGTTTGTCACCAATTTTAAATAGTGCAGTTCACAGTCAAGGACTGTGTAGAAGAGGGCTATCTAAAGTATGGCAGGTGCTATGGGCGCTACAGATGCCATGTTACCGCCACAATCAGATGTGAGAAGCCCAAGGGATAGGAGGCTCCGATACATAGCACCCCCTTACCCTTGCAGCACACATTCCCTCTACCATCTGTGGCCAGTGATTGGACACACACTGGAGGAGCAAGATCATAGGGGGCTGTAATAGGAGCACAGGACAAACACAGCAGAGGCAGCAGCTGCATAAAGCCATGGGCTGCAGCTCTGCAACAGAAGAAAATGTAGATAAGGTCTCCAACATTACAAAAACAAAGTCCCCAGACTTGGTAAATGATAACTAGGCTCTACTTTTGTTAATGTTGTTATCTAAGCTTTCCTTGTATGTACAAAGTTTGCCATTTAGATAAGCAGACAGAAATCTTAAAGGAAGAACACATTTTAATTTATATTTTTAAAAAACATATGTTGAAAATAAAAATGATTTTAAGTATTAAATCTTATGATTGTAAATAATACGATCTAGGCAGGATGGCCAGCATCTTTGTATAGCTCCTTTCAGGGGCGTAACTAGGTCCCCCGGGGCCCCCCCTGCAGGGCCCGCTCGGGGTCGTTTTGTGGGGCTGGAGGGGTCACAGCATGAGGGGAAAGCCATGCTGCACTTCGGCGGGGAGGGGGGACGGTCCCCCCCTCCCTCACCTCGGACTCTCCCCATCCAGCATCAATACCATTGTGTGAGCAGCGGCGGGCAGCGGCAGCTACATACCTTCCGTGTGCTCCAGCGAGGACGTTTCTCTCTCTCTCTAGCCTCTGACGCGACTTCCTGTTTATACAGGAAGTCGCGTCAGACACTAGATGGAGAAACGTCCTCGCTGGAGCGCACGGAAGGTATGTAGCTGCCGCTGCTCACACAATGGTATTGATGCTGGATGGGGAGAGTCCGAGGTGAGGGAGGGGGTGACCGTCCCCCCCCTCCCCGCCGAAGTGCAGCATGGCTTTCCCCTCAGCCCCCCAAAATGGACCCGAGCAGGCCCCAGGGGGGGGGGCCCTCGAGGGCAGGGGCTTCAGGGCCTATTGTTACTCCAGTGGCTCCTTTCTAGGGAGCGTTTTTGAAAAGATTAAGGCTCCATTTTCATTTTTGCCAGTATCTGAGGCTGACATCGCTGCTTGTGCAGGTCGCATCTAAATCCTTCTGGCAATGCATAGCAAAAACAAAACATACATAGCATGATGAGTGCCTACCTTTCTCCCTGTCTTCCGCACCAAGGCTTTGGCAATAGATTGAAAGTTTGACTTGCTACCGAATAACCCATGAAGTAAAACCAGAGGCGGAGCAGGCGATTGTCCCTCATAAAGGTCGTATGATAGGGAAACCACTCTGTACATAGGAAAGAAGTTCAGTGGATGTAAGTTATGCAATCACTGCAATACTTTTACAGTTCAGAGGCTGCAAAGCTCATTTTGTTCCATGACCAACTTAAAGTGTACCTGAGATGGGGCAGGAGAAAAAAGAAAAATTATACATACGTGCTGATCGCTCCCTCGTCGTCCTCCACCCATGACTGGATCCTCTGCAATTGCCCCCATTAAGTCCCCCAGTAGGGGCCAGTCGGGGCAGAAGCCGTCTGGCCGCATGCGCTCCCGTGGCCATAAGTGTTCTGTGCCTAGGCAGTAGTACTGCACAGGTGCAGAACACTTCCAGCGGCGAGAGCGCGATGGGGGCATGTACGTGGCTAGGCATGTGCAATACGCCCCAGACTGGAGGACTTTCAGCAGCCAACTGCGGAGGATCCAGGTGGTGGCAGAGGACAACGAGGAAGTGATCAGCCTGGTGGAAGCACCAGTTTGTTAAAAGGTCTCTCTGACTCTTTAAAGTATTTTAATGTGTCTTAGCCATACACCACCATGGAATGATGAAAATCCCCAGCAACTCAACCCCCCAAAAATAGGGAGTACAGCTTTAACTGGGAAGGTAAACCCTAACCCTCCCATCCACACCCAACCAGTGTGCAGCTCCCTGCCCACCTTACCCAAGAGAGAAGCATGCAATTGTATTCAATTTTTATTGACTGCAACTAATCAGCCTCATACAAGGGTACATGAACTGTCACCCGCTGGGATCGGGACTTGACCCCCCCAGGCAACAGTTTGGGGCCAAGTTCTGTACAGGCGCATCGTTAGCCTGCAGAATAGCACCTCATTCTGTTGCTGATGTCGTGACACAAGACGGAAATGGCACACAAGGTGAAGCAGAACTATGCCCTGGGCCTGTGCTTCGCTGAGACAATCCGCCAGGCTCATTGATCACCAAGGCATCAAGGGAGAATGGGAGCCACTGTACACGCACTAGATTCTCAGCAGAGGTGGCCCCTGGCCGAGAACCATCTAGACTAGATTGTGTACCAGGCTGTAGAATGTCAATTGACTTCATGGTAACATTTTGATTGTATAACTATTTGGTTACACTCTATTTAAAGGGAGTCTGAAGCGCAAATTAAAAAACAAAACAGATACTTACCTAAGGAGAGGGAAGGCTCTGCATCCTATAGTCTTCCCGTTCCTCTCCTTGTCCCTTTGTTCATGTGCTGGCTGCCCCGTTAGCAGTCTCCGACCGATGTGTCAGAGACTGCTCTCTTCCGCTTTGGGTGGGCTTCATAAGTCTTCGGAAGCACTCAGGCTCCCGAAGACAGGCCGCTACATACTGCACATGCGCGAGCGCCCTCTCTCGCACACTCGCAGTACAGAGCCGCCTGTCTTCGGGAGCACTCAGGCTCCCAAAGACTTCCAAAGCCTCCCGCGGTGGGAGATTTAAACGGAACAGCCTGAGGAGGAATGAGGAGATAAGGAGAGGAATGGGAAGGCTCTGTAGGATCCAGAGCTTTCCCTCTCCTTAGGTGAGTATCTGTTTTTTTTTTTTTTTTTTCAAATAAGGATTCAGACTCACTTTAATGCAACGTCATTGTACAAACCTTCTCTGGGTAATTGTGAAATTTTGTGACTTACCTGTCATATCATATAACATAATATTAATACCAATAAAATCAGTTGACATAAATTGTGCGGTGTATTACCTCTCACTTCTCCACACTACTTTTTCGAAGGTCAGTCTTGGACAGCTTCCAATGACAAAGTAATGAGACAACACACAATTAGATTGCCAAGTCAGCAAGTGCTCACCCTCCATGTGATCTCCGGAGTGTCTGCCGATGGGGTTTCCCTGTGGTCCAGGCAGGGATTCTAGTTAGCTCTGCCAAACTCCGGCAGCTTTGTATAATCCTAGGACATACCAATAGCGGCATACCACACTGAGGAAGGACCACGACCTTCCTAAAGAAAAAAAAATATCAGACAAGAAAGGCAGAACCATGTAGTCATACAGTCATTTAATTTCTGGTAGAGGTTTTTATGTTGTTGGCTAGCTGCACACAGATCATCAAAAAGAAAAATAAGATAGCTTCAATATTACAACAGTAGGAGTAATCCTAGACTTGTTCTTTTCTAAAGGCTTCAGGAAGTACAGGTGATTTCAGAATTTGACTTCATTAGGTGAGTACTTCTAGACTAGTTTTGATGTGTTAACTGACCCTTGTCGCTGCCTCTAGCCATTGTGCTCCACGTCGTGTTCAAGCTCACCGATACTTCCTCCTTCAAAGCCTGAAGAAGGAAGCATTGTAGTGATGTCAAACGTGACGTGGATTGCAGCAGCCAAAGGACGAGTTAAGGGCGAACAAGGTTGAGTTAACACCAGCGGCTACTGACCACATGTAGGTACTGATTAGAAGAGTTTGGAAAGGGTTATGAATTCAAAGCTAAGTCAAAGCCAAACACGTCAACACTACTTTGGACTTTTAGGGCTTCTTCACACTGGGGCACTTTTCAGGGGTTTTGCAGACAGCTGGCGATCAGCAAAGAACTGTGTCAATGTAACCCTATGTAAGCATTCCCACTGCAGTATTACGATTTGTATAAAATCCCAAATGCGCTGCATGCATACGTATTCTCAGCCATCACACTGCATTTCTTGCTGCCCGAATAAAAAAGCAAAGCGCAATCTCCAAAAAAATCACACTGCACAATTGCTAGGAGACTGCGTTTTTGCAGTGTGAACTAGCTCTTTAGGGTTTTTTTATTTTTATTTTACAGTTGGTAGGAGGGTAGGTTTAGGGATTTTTAGAAAATAGAGTGGTAATGGGAAGTACTTTGAAGAGTTTACATTGGGTTGGAGAAGAGGGTGTGGGGGAAACTGCCAGGACATGGATGGGTAAAAAGAATTAAAAGTTGGGGGGAGTTTACACTGATGTGAAAGGGAGGGGGTTACGAGGACACAGAACGGAGGCATTGCATTTTTACATGTGTAAGCAGGGGTTATTTATAAGGTGAGGGGTAAAACTGATAGTTTGCTAACACTGGCACTGCAGTGAACCGACAGCCCTTGCATTGATACTAATGATGCCAAGCTCACAAGGGTGAGGTTGGTACCCATGGCTTTTGCCAAAATGCCCACTTTACACAGTGATCCATGTAAGAAAATGAATTAAGGCAATCTCCCACAATGCAGATTAGAACAAGAATCTTGAGCACTATACTGTGTAATCTACAGTGATGGAAAGTCACAACTGCTTTCATACCAGGATTAGCAAAACTGAGTTCAGATTGTTCTCCCGCCTGCTGCTTAGTACAGTTATTAGAAATCAATACCATATTTTTGAGAGTTAAGGTGTGGTCAGTTATCCACCAGGGTCCTCTTTTCTCCGTACATGCACCCACCATATTACTGATGTGATTTTTTTTTTCTGCCCAGACTACTACCCCGATGTAGACAATTTATACACTATAAACTTGGAATACTGGCATGAGTACAAAATAAATGTGTGTGTCATTTGCCACCTCACACATCAATCCATTACAGGATTCACTGTTGCACATGAATAAACACACCTGGTTATAAGAGAAGTGACATAATATACATCCTGCATGTTTTATTGCTGTACAGAACATTCATTGCTAAACTACAGACTTGCAGGGGGCTATGATAAATCTCACTGTGATCTGATTTGCCTAGTCAGTGCAAAGATCTAGTTCAGTTTTTACTGATTCTAGTAACTGTACAGTAAAAATAATGGTAAGCTGAACTAGATCACATCTCCAGGCAAATGATTTATGCTACTTACAGTCGTGTCTAAAGTCCACAATGTCAATCCCAATGTCCTACAGTGCAGTTACAACAGTGACCCCTCTACTGCCACTTACCAGCACTGTCCATAGAGAAAAGATGCTTGCTTGCAACTCACACGATGTCACTGCTGCCCTTCTTCCTGATTCATGCATGACGACATCACTTCCGCCCTTAGTTCACGCAGCACAGTTCTACCCTTCTTCCTAGTTCAAGTATAGTTTCAGCCCTTTTGCTCAGCGTCCCACATGTGTTTTTTCTAGGAAATGTGTGAAATGCTTGATAGAGCTGCAGCACAGAGAGGATAATTAGGGGCAAAATCAATCCCTTTTAGTGCAGTAAACTACTGCCTGCTTTCACAAATAACACATTAATACAAGTATATATAAGTATATAGCGTTGAATAAATTATTATGCATTCTTATAGTATTTACTATTTCCTTATGCTTCTTCGGTTCAGTGGTATACATTGCATTCTTCTTGTAATGGATAAGTCTTTGCAATTTTATTTGAAAAGAAGTATTTTGCATTCTGTCAATAGATTAGCCTGCCATGCTCATAAATGATCCAGTCCAAAGCAGGTTATTTGGTGCTGTCAGCGCTGCAGTAAAATGGGCACTACATAGATTGCATTGTTCATTGTGGCTTTAGCATCGCCCAGTGAGTAATTTGAGCAGCACCCAATAAATTTTGTACTGCAACGCGGATATGTTGGAGGGAGATATTTAACTGTGGTGTGGATATTGCGGCGGGAAGTCGGTTAGGCATCAATAGAGGAAGGGCTTACGTGACAAAAGGGTTAGGTTTAGTGACAGTAACATGTCGGTAAAAGTACCCATATTCTACTATTATGTATTACCCATTATTATTGTGTTTTCTTTATATAGCGCCAACATCTTTCATAGCGCTGTACATAGTACAAAACAAATAAAGGGGAACATAGATACATAAGGCCTCATTCACACTGTACATGTTGCTGTCCGGATTTCGGCAACACGTGCGGGAGGCAGACTGCACTGTCTCATGTTCACACTGCATGTGTTCCGTTCCAGTGCGGTGTGCGAACACATGCTGCATGCATTTTTCCTGAAACGCACGGCTGACTTGATCAGCCACGCAACGCATGCAAATGCAGATGGCTTGCGATTGTATGAGTTGCATTCCAATCGCACGGCCATCTGCGTGTTGTAATGTGAACGAGGCCTGAGAGGGTTGAAACTCTGTACAATCAAAACATCCAGCAATACAAATACAGACAATGTTGATGAGTGGTTTGAGACATCGCTAATACTGGTGCATGTTCATATGATAAATTACAACAGAATAAGAAACACTAGAGGGAGGACCCTGCCCTTGCGAGCTTACAATCTAGAGGGTAGTGGGGTTTGAGACGTTAGGGTAGGAGACACGGGTTAGCAGGTGAGGCGATAAGCCTTTACTGCTACCTGTAGCAAAATATAGGCTTGTCTGAACATTGTAATTTATCCATGTTTCTCCATTCTCAGGACTCGACTTACAACCAAATTCAACTTACAAACAATCTCCCTTATGGTGCCCATACACAGTACAATAAAAACGTTCCATTTTCCAGTTTTTTCGACGAAAACTATCAAATCGAATGAAAGTTGAAAAGATTATTTGTTTTTGATCAAGAATAAAGAACGATTATACTGTTTTTTTGATAAAAATCCGATCGGACATGTTGGAAAAATCTTTATATTCGATCTAACGGAATAATCGAGCTAAATGATCTAATTGAAAAAAATGAAAAAAATGTACCATGTATGGGCACTTTAAGTGGAACCTGTTTGTAAGTAGGGGAGCACCTCTGTACACCAATCCTGAAAAAGAGACAAATGAGGGGGAAAGAGAGACAGAGGGATTTGGGTCCCAAAAGTGCCCTTACAAATAAGAGACATTTGTGAGCTATGAATTTTTAGAGGCCAGTTGTAACAATGCTGATATGCCAATACCAACAATGAAAAGCAAGTAGTATGTATTATAAGGAACATCCTGAGAGAAAATAATGGAGCACCTGGCGCTTACAATAATGGTACAGATCAATATGATCAAGTTCGTCCGTCCAGCAAAACTGCACACTGCAAATACTCGTGGACAACAATTCCTGAGAGACAGTTCATATGTGTGGCATAGTACCTTTTGGGAGTATAGAAATACCTCCCTATCAGTGTGCAGCGTCCTCCGTATATTGCGTACGATTGTGCGGGGTCTGCATGGATAGCGGAGCTGTATGCACGCGGATGGTCGCACGAAGATGCGGAAACCGTCTCCTTCCCCTTCCGCCAGTGGTGATGTCGCCGCCAGGGCAATCCCATGACGAAGGCATATGGCCGAAATCCGGATTGGGAATACTTTTAGATATGCAATAAACACAAGAATTTGTTTGTAAGTGCAATTTTGTGTGGGTCTGTCTACTTTGGGCGCAGTCTGCACTATGGTGTTTGTCCCCTCTGCATTAGAGTTGGGCCGAACCTCCGATTTTAGGTTCGCGAACCGGGTTCGCGAACTTCCGCGGAAGGTTCGGTTCGCGTTAAAGTTCGCGAACCGCAATAGACTTCAATGGGGATGCGAACTTTGAAAAAAAAAAAAAATATGCTGGCCACAAAAGTGATGGAAAAGATGTTTCAAGGGGTCTAACACCTGGAGGGGGGAATGGCGGAGTGGGATACACGCCAAAAGTCTCCGGGAAAAATCTGGATTTGACGCAAAGCAGCGTTTTAAGGGCAGAAATCATATTGAATGCTAAATGACAGGCCTAAAGTGCTTTAAAACATCTTGCATGTGTATACATCAATCAGGTAGTGTAATTAAGGTACTGCTTCACACTGACACACCAAACTGTTCACTGAACAGAACAGGTATGCAGTGGCGGGTTCACTGAACAGAACAGGTATACAGTGGCAGGTTCACTGAACAGAACAGGTATGCAGTGCCGGGTTTACTGAACAGAACAGGTATGCAGTGGCGGGTTCACTGAACAGAACAGGTATGCAGTGGCGGGTTCACTGAACAGAACAGGTATGCAGTGGCGGGTTCACTGAACAGAACAGGTATACAGTGGCGGGTTCACTGAACAGAACAGGTATGCAGTGCTGGGTTCACTGAACAGAACAGGTATGCAGTGGCAGGTTCACTGAACAGAACAGGTATGCAGGGGCGGGTTCACTGAACAGAACAGGTATGCAGTGGCGGGTTCACTGAACAGAACAGGTATACAGTGGCGGGTTCACTGAACAGAACAGGTATGCAGTGGCGGGTTCACTGAACAGAACAGGTATACAGTGGCGGGTTCACTGAACAGAACAGGTATGCAGTGGCGGGTTCACTGAACAGAACAGGTATACAGTGGCGGGTTCACTGAACAGTACAGGTATGCAGTGGCAGGTTCACTGAACAGGTATGCAGTGGTGGGTTCACAGTACAGGTATGCAGTGGTGGGTTCACAGAACAGGTATGCAGTGGTGGGTTCACAGTACAGGTATGCAGTGGTGGGTTCACAGAAAAGGTATGCAGTGGTGGGTTCACAGAACAGGTATGCAGTGGTGGGTTCACAGAACAGGTATGCATTGGTGGGTTCACAGAACAGGTATGCAGTGGTGGGTTCACTGAACAGGTATGCAGTGGCGGGTTCACAGAACAGGTATGCAGTGGTGGGTTCACAGAACAGGTATGCAGCCAGGGACAAGCTAAGCCTAACTAATCTTTCCCTATGAGAGAGAGTGTGCAGCAGCTCGCCCTACTCTCACTAATGCAGGCACACGAGTGACCGTAATGGTCGCCGCTGCCTGCCTTTTAGTAGGGGGGAGTGGCTCCAGGGGCTAGTGTAGCCTAATTGGCTACACTGGGCCTGCTGACTGTGATGTAGAGGGTCAAAGTTGACCCTCCATGGTGCATTATGGGGCGAACCGAACTTCCGCAAAGGTTCGCCTGCGGGACGCGAACGCGAACCACGGAAGTTCGCATGGAACCGTTCGCAGGCGAACCGTTCGGCCCAACTCTACTCTGCATCCCTATAACCAGGAACCAGCCGGCAGAGTCCTGGAACACATTGGACTGCGGGCGGGGACATCACCACTGGCGGAAGGGGAAGGAGACGGTTTCCGCATCTCCGTGCGACCATCCGCTGCATACAGCTCCGCTATCCTTGCGGACCCCGTACAATCGTACGCAATATACGGAGGACGCTGCACACTGATAGGGAGGTATTTCTATACTCCCAAAAGGTACTGTGCCACACATATGAACTGTCTCTCAGGAATTGTTGTCCACGAGTATTTGCAGTGTGCAGTTTTGCTGGACGGACGAACTTGATCATATTGATCTGTACCATTATTGTAAGCGCCAGGTGCTCCATTATTTTCTCCCATTTCTCCTGTTTAGGGCTTGAGGACTGGCCCTGAGCTCACCTTGACTGCTGCTGTTCGCTATTGCGCTCCTGCTTTGTTTTTTACTGTATTATAAGGAACATCCTATATTCAGAATTAATTCTGGCAGCTACTGACAGTTAGGCTGTGTTTGCAGTGGTGCATTGTGGTGCGGCACAACGGCTGCTGGGTAACGTGGCTTGCTGCACTGCAATGCACCAACTACGTATGTGTAGTTTACAGTGCAGTGGGTAAGTTGCAGTGTAATGGTGCAGTGTAATGGTGTGCATCATGGTAACACACTGCATTACTCCAAAATGCGTGCCTTAATAGTGATAGTGAGCATGCTTTTCATTGACTGTATGCAGTAATGTACTTTACTGTAAGCGATGCAAGGTGCAGATAACATGCAACATGCTTTCGTGGACCCTTATTATGCATTCCTGCTGTCACAGGGAGTGCCCACTGTGAACATAGCCTAAGTATGGAAAAACAAAAACCATCAGGAAAATAAGCTGCTGTTCTCTGATAATCTATTTCCTCTACCCCTGATAGCCTTAAAGGGACAGTATACTTTTAAATATCTGTAAGATTACTTCTGGTGTCCATGTAACCTCTGCCTGGGTACGTGTTTGCGCATGTGCCTGTGACCTTAATCAGCACATTGCAAATCGTGCACATGCAAACTGGTACACTGTGTGCTTGCATGCATATGTGAACATGTTTATGCAGACATGCATCTTCATGTGCCTGCATAGGGCCTCTTGCCTGATGCAAATGTTTCAGCTTGCTTCATGAGAGAACCGGCCCTGCAGGTCACATTGTGCTGTCAGCACACATCTAAGCTGCAGGATAAATATTGGTGGAGAACTAAATGCCTGAATGCCTGAATCTCTATATACAGTACCTTCTTCCTAAGCTGTTCTCTGCCATTTTTATTTTCTGGGTTCCGCTGCCTTGAGGCAAGTGTGAATCACACAAGCGCATCATAAGGAAAAAAAAAGGGTTGAAATTAGCTGAAACTTTAGGGTGCACTCACACTATGCAGTTTCTTGCGTGTGAACACAGTTTCCATACCACTGTATAGGTATGTTCACCTGTAATGGACCATGCTATCCAAATGCAAGTTCTACAGTGCGTTTCTGTATAACGTGTGTGATAACGAGCATGTTACCATAGCAATATGCACTTGATAATATAGAACACATAGGCTCATATGCTATTAATTTTTTCCACTTAGTTTTCTACTAGGAGATAAAACTTTCCAATTAAAAAAGTACCAAAAAGTAGGTGAAAAAGTACTATCAATATTATTTGGAGTATTTTCTCTTTTGCTGGTGGTTTAAAGGGCATTTTATTCACAAAGGCCCATATGCAAATCACTTTTTCTCCTGAGTTATCTCCTAGGAGATAATTCTCATCTTCTCTTTAAAAACACTTTCAGCATTTTGCAAATGAAAAAGTACCCAAAATGTACTATCAAAATTATTTTGAGTATTTTCTTGCTTGCTGGTGGTTTAAAAGGCAATTTATGACAAGGTTTAAAATATCGTCTTAGAGAAAAAGCCAATTGCATATGGGCCTTTGTGTAAACTAACATTTTACCGACGGCTGTTACCGCATGGAAAACAAAAATTACCAATAGTGAGGTAAATTACTGACTTGTGAGGTAAATACCTCATACATGTCAATTTACATGAGTCTGTAGTAAACCAAGTGAGATGTTTTGTATTTATCTCCAGCCTGGAGCTTTCAGTAACTAACAAATAAACATGTATTCTGAAAGGTATAGAAGTGAAGAAACAGAGCAGCAACAGGGCAACATGTGCAAGGAGTTTGTATGGTCTCCGGGTGTCTGTGCGGGTTTCCTCCGGGCAATCTGGTTTCTTCCCACGTCCCAAAAACATACAGATAAGTTATTAGGCTTCTCCTGAAAATTGGCTTAAGACTACAACAGACACATGACTATGGTAAGGATTAGATTGTGAGCCCCTCTGAGGGGCAGTTAGTGACAAGACTATGTATACCCTGTAAAGCACTGCTGAAGATGTTGGCGCTATATAAATACTAAAATAATAATAATTTGCACTTTACTTGTCTGTACAATTTACAAAAAAACAATGTTGTCTGTATCACATCTTTCATCCATTTTCCCTGCACTGCATTCTTAGTGAATTGTAATGCAGTTTTTTGATAAATTAACAAAGTATTACCACATGTATGAAAATCTTATTGAATTTGGAAAACAAAGTCTAAAACACAGATTTTACTGGCCGTTTATTTTTTACTAAATGTGTCAAAGTGATGAATTGAAGCCTTTGTCATTGTTCTGATTTTTCAAATGCCATCTAATTCCAATGGTATAGCTTCAAATCTGTGAGCCACAGTGCAAATTTTATACTGCAACCATTCCCTAGCCCTGTATGTATAATAATCACATCACAGCACCAATAAAGGTCCAGTACAGCAAGTGGAGGAGGGCCGCTTTTGAAACATACTCTTTGATTCCTGAGTATTCTTTATTCCCACTATTGTTGCAAATGGTTACTCTACACTCCTTATCATTCCTGTGCTGATGCTCTTAGCCAGAGATAGATTAAGATAAAATGGGGCCCTAAACAGAGTAGTAAATTTGCCCCCCCCCCCCGCCCTTGTGGTTCTTTTGGTAAGCTGAAGTGGAGGTGGCAGGTGGGCCCCTTGACTCCCACTAGGCCCCAAGCACCTGCCTAGGTTGCCTGGTGGCTAATTCTGCTCTGCTCTTAGCACATTGGTAACCACTGAGTATAGTCTAATGATGAGCATTTTTTGTCATGTAAAGACAGGCCTGTCAGGCATTATATGCTTACATTTTAAAGGAGAGCTAAAATCATCATACAAGTACATTGCATTATTGATTAGAACTTTATTTTAGATATCAAGAAACCTACTTTTGATCAAAATAAAAAAAGTTGTTTTAGATAATACTATTACTGTAGGTAATCTACAACTAGTCATTAACCCTCTTGGCGTAGCATGCTTTAAGACCCTAAAACCTGGAAAAAATCATGCTGCTAGGGAGATCTGCTAAGGAGGTCTGCAGCAGCCCCAGCAATCACTCACCTCCCTGGGATCCAGCGGTGCAGTTTTCTCTCCGTCCTCTTGGTGGCACTGTAACCCTATAGTGAGATTGCTGGCTGTCGTCATGACGACAGACGGTGATCTCACCAGGGGGAAGCAAAGCCTCAGAGGAGAGGAAGAAGAATGGCGGCCAACGTCAGGATCCCCCAGGAGGTACCGCTAAAGAGGTTAAGCACCGCAGAGCCCACAAACAGCCTAAGATGTTGGCCTTCACCACTGTGAGTACTGCCGGTGAGTTGTGCTGTTGGTTGAGACTGCTGGTTAGTTGAGTTCCGGATAACCGAGACTGTACTGCATTGGGTACGTTCAGAAACTTATCTAAGGCCCTGTCTCCACTCGTCAGCTTTTCTATGCATTTTCTGCACAGGAAAAATGCAATAAATGTAATCAATGGGCTGGGTCACACTTGAATGCGTTTTTCACATGCAGAAAAACAATTGACAGCAATGCAAAACTGTCAGACAAATCATACAGAAAAAGTGACACACAGAAAAACAAGTGGAGACAGGCCATGAGCGCATGAGAAAAAACGCATGTATTGATGCGTGTTTCATAACGCATTTTTAGTGCATTGCGGTGTGCTTTTTTTTGAGGACCCATGCGTTTACATGCGCTTAAATGCAATTTTGTTCCGCATTGTTTGCTTATTTGATGTAGCATTTGTCAATAAAGATTTGTTTTCATTCGAAAAAAAATGTTAAGTTAGGGGTAAAAAACGCATCTCTAAAGCGCATTACTATGCCCTTCTATGCATCCTATGCGCTTCTATGCAAAAAAAAAGCACGCCATTCACTTGCATTGCTGTGTGCTTCACAGCACAACGCACAGAAATGCCTGCAACACCACGTTTCTCAAACGGACAGTAACAAAGCGCATAAATGTGAACATGATACATTAGAATCAATGGAAAAAGCTGTACCTAGAAAAGCGCACAGCACAATGCACTGTGAAAAGCGTACAACAACGTCCCTAGTGTGAACAAGGCCTAACCTAGAGCAACTTTTGTAATTTTGATAGATAGAATGTGCTGTACTGCTTACTAGTTGTACTTTTTCATTTGACCACTGGATGTCACTGTTGCCATGAGAACCACATTGAGCCATGCAATATCCACTCCCTCCATAGTTGTGTTTGAAGCCTTTTCATCTCCCAGCATTGTATTCTTTATTGCTATTTTGACCAATTATTCATAATAGGCTGTTATTCTTATTGAAAGAGTCGACAATGTGTAAAAGATAACTTTACTATAATAGCACATGGTGCAGTCACAAGCAAATGACGCTATGGGTATACTAATGAGGTGCTGTGAAAACTTGCAGGACACTGAAATATTTCCATAATTATGTGTCGCCTAACAAAATCCTTTAGGATCTTTTAAACACTACGCAACCTCCTCCCTTCTTACACAAACACTCAGAATATAAAGATGTCTTTTTAAAGAGGAACTGTAGTGAAAATAACATACTGAACAATAAGGTCTTATTGTTTACAATATTCATTTATAGATTTAGTCAGTGTTTGCCCTTTGTAAAATCTTTCCTCTCTCTGATTTACATTCTGAAATTTATCACTGGTGGTGACATCTTTAATTCTGCCAGTTGACCTATAAGGAATGTGCATTACTGAGAGTTCTATGCATAGAGGGAGATACTGCTTGCTTGGCAGTTGGATAAAGTCGCTATTTCCCACAGTGCAATGAGGTTCACATACAGCAAACTGTCAGGACCATGGTCATGACATCACACTGTGGGAGGGGCTTCATGACAATATCAGCCATACAGGCCCCCTTGATTAACAATTCAAGAAAAGGTAAATATTTCTTGTGGGAAAGGGGGGGGGGGGGGGGGGGGGGGGATTAGCTACTGATTGGAATGAAGTTCAATCCTTGGTTAAAGTTCCTCTTTAAAGCCTTAGTTCAGTCTCCATGTTTTTTTAGTGCATGTAATAGTACATTTTTACATGAAATAACAAAGTTTAAAGTTTTGTGAATTGCACATCTGCTGCTTGCTAGAAATATATTGAAAACATGGCTGACTGGATCCCGACCATTTCAGTTTTACTTGACAGACTAGGCCCATGGTTGCTGTGTGAACTTGCTACCCATCCCATTATCACCCAGGTGAGGTAGTCAGGGGAAGAGATTAAAGGTGGCAGCAACCAGTCTTTCTTTGAGAGCACAGAGACGATGATCTAACTCCACCTACCTGCTCCCTATGCTACTGAAAGCTTTCATATTACACTGCTGGTTGTCTAACTACATTACACATTGACACACCCATTTCCTTTGACAGTTGCACATGCTACATCTCACTTAGTGGCATAGCTACCATAATCAGCGGCCTCTTAGCATAGTACGCATAATAAATGCATGATAGCAAATGCCAAAAGCTGCTTTCATCATAGTGCACCCCCTTCCCCCCATTAGTAGTGTGCTTCTCTCCTTATTGTAGTGCATCTGCCATTTTACAGTCCCCCATTTTCAGGTACTCTATCATAGTGACTCACTTTTAGTGTGCCTCAGTATGATGCTCCTCTATATAGTGCTTCCATTATAGTACTGTAACCATTATAGAGCCCCCAATATTATAGTCCTCCTCCCCTCAATAACTGCACCCCCACCATAGTGTTCCTCTCTATTATAATGCCCCCTCATTAAAACCACTCACCTCCATTAACTTATAATGACTCTTCCTACATCTGTCCATGGGTGTAGCCAGTGGGGCGCTCTTGCACCCACATACCGTATATATACTCAACTATAAGTCTAGAAATGTATACACAAGTCACGAGCAACACTGAGCACACTGAGTGGTGTGTGTACTATTAGTGACATTTCCATCTGCAGCAGTACCACTACCCAGTGGTAAGTGACACTTCTTGATAAAGGAAATACCCCCCAAAAAAACAGGTATGGAAGTCGCCAGAACTTCTTGTTAAAGTCTTGTTAACTTTTGTGGCCAGCACAAAAGTTAACAAGAAAAGGAGCAGGGGGAAGGATACTGAGGTGCAGCAAGGGGAGTAAATCATTGCTGCACTTAAGGGCCAGAAGGAGTTAACGGCTGTAATAATTTATGCAGTACAGTTATTAATCTCTCCTGATCCCCAAGTGCTGTTCCTTCTTCCTGGTCCCCGAGTACAGCCATTAACTTTGCTGGGTAGACTTATACTTGAGTGAATAAAAAATTCCAGCATAAGAGGATCAAATAGTGAAGTCGACTTATACACAAGGTCGACCAATATTTGAAGATATACAGTATAGACCAAACGTTTGGACACACCTTCTCATTCAAAGAGTTTTCTTTATTTTCATGACTATGAACATTGTAGATTCACACTGAAGGCATCAAAACTATGAATTACACATGTGGAAGTATAGTACATAACCAAAAAGTGTGAAACAACTGAAAATATGTCATATTCTAGGTTCTTTAAAGTAGCCACCTTTTCCTTTGATTACTGCTTTGCACACTCTTGATGAGCTTCAAGTGGTAGTCACCTGAAATGGTTTTCACTTCACAGGTGTGCCTTGTAAGTGTTATAAGTGGGATTTCTTGCCTTATAAATGGGGTGTGGATAAACAGCTCATTACTTTAAGAAATGAAGGTCAGTCAGTCCGAAAAATTGGAAAAACTTTGAAAGTGTCCCCAAGTGCAGTCTCAAAATCCATCAAACGCTACAAAGAAACTGGCTCACATGCGGACCGCCCCAGGAAAGGAAGACCAAGAGTCACCTCTGCTGCGGAGGATAAGTTCATCCGAGTCACCAGCCTCAGAAATTGCAGGTTAGCAGCAGCTCAGATTAGAGAGCAGGTCAATGCCACACAGAGTTCTAGCAGCCGACACATCTCTAGAACAACTGTTAAGAGGAGACTGTGTGAATCAGGCCTTCATGGTAGAATATCTACAATGTTCATAGTCATGAAAATAAAGAAAACTCTTTGAATGAGAAGGTGTGTCCAAACTTTTGGTCTGTACTGTACGTAAATTAAAACAAAATGCAATTCTTCATACTGACCAAGCAGACTGGCAAAATGTTTTCTTTATTTCACTTATACTTATTGTTCTGTTAGAGATAGCTTTTCTTGTGCAAAATTCTAGTACACTGATTTATTTCATTGTTCACTGATCTGTTCACTGATTTATTTCAAATACACTTGGAAATCCCAGTGTTTTTCTTTACTTTTATTGTACCCTGCTCATATGTTGGAGTTGTCAGTGGAAAGGATTAGCAAAACAGTGCAGTTTTTTTGTGATTTTTTTTTTTAATAGGATACAACTCTGGTTTAAAATTTGTAAATACAATAAAATAAAGATTCAAAAAGGAGTTTAATGGAAGAGTTGGTGAAAAAAGTGATAATTTTTTCCACAAATGAAAGATGCCCTTCTCATTGCTTCATTGCAACCATTTGCTGTGAGTACTATTAACCACCCTGGCGTTCTGATTAAATCGCCAGGGTGGCTGCGGGAGGGTTTTTTTTAAATTAAAAAAAAACTATTTCATGCAGCCAACTGAAAGTTGGCTGCATGAAAGCCCACTAGAGGGCGCTCCGGAGGCGATCTTCCGATCGCCTCCGGCGCCCAGAATAAACAAGGAAGGCCGCAATGAGCGGCCTTCCTTGTTTTGCTTACATCGTCGCCATAGCGACGAGCGGAGTGACGTCATCGACGTCAGCCGACGTCCTGACGTCAGCCGCCTCCGATCCAGCCCTTAGCGCTGGCCGGAACTTTTTGTTCCGGCTACGCTGGGCTCAGGCGGCTGGGGGGACCCTCTTTCGCCGCTGCTCGCGGCGAATCGCCGCAGAACGCCGGCGATCAGGCAGCACACGCGGCTGGCAAAGTGCCGGCTGCGTGTGCTGCTTTTTATTTCATCAAAATCGGCCCAGCAGGGCCTGAGCGGCAGCCTCTGGCGGTGTTGGACGAGCTGAGCTCGTCCAGACTGCTCAGCAGGTTAAGAGCTCCTTAGTACCTTGCACAGAGTGAAAACTTAGTTGCACTGAACAATGACAGAGGATCACTGGAATGGGCTGTGTCTGTTGAATATGCATCAAAAGCTGTCTCAGGGGAGAAGTATAGAAAGAGAAAAGGAAGTTCTGAAAAGGTTCAACTACGATAGAAGAAAAACGGCTTTAGTACAAGTTGAAGACTAAGTTTAAAACAGAGCAACTTTTTTTTCAATAGCCTATTCTGTCATGTCTTTCATCCTTCAACCTTAAAGGGGAACTTCAGCCTAAACAAACATACTGTCATTAAGTTGCATTAGTTATGTTAATTAGAATAGATAGGTAATATAATTTTTTACCCACCCTGTTTTAAAAGAACAGGCAAATGTTTGTGATTCATGAGGGCTGCCATCTTTGTCATGGGGGCAGCCATCTTTTTGGTTGAAAGGAGGTGACAAGGAGCAAGAGACACAGTTCCAACTGCCCTGTGTCCTGATTACCCCTCCCAGCTGCACACGCTAGGCTTCAAATGTCAAATTCAAAATGTAAAAAAAAAAAATTGCACCAAAACAGCAGAAAGAGAACAACAACATCAGAAATCCCATCATGCTTTGCACAGCATCAGGGGGAAAAAGCCCGGGCAGTTTTCTTCTGTGCAGCTAAAAATGAGACTTGTAAAAGAGAAACAAAGTTCTGATGCTGTGAAACTGTTAAAGAAACACCAAGCCTTTTCAGTGCTGCTGAGTCGATTTTTAGTCCGGAGGTTCACTTTAAACAAATTTCTGCTTACACCCATGTATTCAAGCTCGAGTCCTCTCCCAGTGTTGTTCTTTCTCAGTCTAAGATCATTTGCATCCCCCTGGCTTGGATCATGGCTACACCCTTGTAGATGCCCAATATTATACTACTCTTCCCATTATTGTGCCACCTTTCTTAATGTGCTTCCCCCATTATTAATCCCATTATGGTCACCATCATCTTTAATTGCTTTCCCCATTCTGCAGAACCTCCCAACCCCACATACAGAGATCAGCATGCAGAAGAAAACTATGAGTGTATTATAGTTATCTAGTTCACCGCTACAGCTTGCACCCACTTCCTGCCATGCTCTCCTCCACACGGAACCAATCTCCACATTGCAGAACAGTCACATGACCACTCAGTAAGCATGAAGCCTGCAGCAGACGGGTGGAAAATAATCTCCAACCAGAGAAGGTATTTAAAATAACCCCCCCCCCCCCTTCCTTCCCACACACACACACACACATATACATTGGGAGTTGATTGCTAAATGGCAAACGCGCTATTGGCTTTCAGTGGGTGGGGAAATTGAAAATACAATGCGTTGGCTCACCTCTTGTTTACGAATGTTGTTTGGAAATGCAGTGTGCTGGATCCGTAAACCATCTCACGGGATACCTGAACACACGCTAGATTCTTATCCAAGAATTATGATTATCATCATCTGATATCTATACACAGCTTTACTTAAAGGGACACTTAAGTCAAACAAAAAAAATGAGTTTTACTCACCTAGGGGTTCCAATAGCCCCCTGCAGCTGTCCGGTGCCCTCGCCGTCTCCCTCCGATCCTCCTGGCCCTGCCGGCAGCCACTTCCTGTTTCGGTGACAGGAGCTGACCGGCTAGTGACGCGAGTGATTCTTCGCGTTCCCAGACACATTAGCACCCTCTATGCTGCTATATGGTATATGATATATGCTATAGCAGCATAGATGGCGCTATTGGGGCCAGGAACGCGAAGAATCACTCGCGTCCCCAGCCTGTCAGCTCCTGTCACCGAAACAGGAAGTGGCTGCCAGGAGGATCGGAGGGAGACGGCGAGGGCACAGGACAGCTGCAGGGGGCTATTGGAACCCCTAGGTGAGTAAAACTCATTTTTTTTGTTTGACTCAAGTGTCCCTTTAACCACTTGAGGACCCACCCTTTACTAGAGTGACCATATTTTTGTGGGTCCAACCTGGGACGGGGGGGGGGGGGGGGGGGGGTTGGCGTGGGGGGGGGGGGGCGGCGGGAAGGAGTGAGGAGCACGCAGCGGCGAAGACTGGGGGAGGGGGGCGCCGAAAAAATGGGCGTGGCCATGACATTGTATGGGCGGAGCTAACGTAATGATGTAACAGCGAGGCATAAGAAAGCAGTGTTTACGCCATGATGTGGACAAACGAGACTTTGTATCATGGGTGTGCAGAAACTGTGTGATGCTAATAGTATACCGTAACCACAAAGCAGCAAACATAGCCATCTATGACCATTAAATAATAAATGCAGTAACAGTTACCCCGGACACCAGAAAATAAACGCAATAGGCAACATGTCAGTATAAAATAAATGCAATGCGGGCAACATGTCAGTACAAAATAAACGCACTGCGGGCAAACATTTCACCAGAAAAGAAACGCACTGCGGCCAAACATTTCACCAGAAAAGAAACGCACTGCGGGCAAACATTTCACCAGAAAAGAAACGCAATGCGGCAAACATTTCGCCAGAAAAGAAACGCACTGCGGGCAAACATTTCGCCAGAAAAGAAACAATGCGGGCAAACATTTCACCTGGAAAAGAAACAATGCGGGCAAACATTTCACCTGGAAAAGAAACAATGCGGGCAAACATTTCACCTGGAAAAGAAACAATGCGGGCAAACATTTCACCTGGAAAAGAAACAATGCGGGCAAACATTTCACCTGGAAAAGAAACAATGCGGGCAAACATTTCACCTGGAAAAGAAACAATGCGGGCAAACATTTCACCTGGAAAAGAAACAATGCGGGCAAACATTTCACCTGGAAAAGAAAGCATTTACTCACCTGGCAGAAGTGTCCGGCCTCTGGCGCGCTGCTCCGTCCCGGGACCGTCTTCCTCCTCCTGCTCTTCTCTCCCGCGCTGACAGGGCTACGGCAAGATGGCGCCCGAAGCCCTGTACTAGTGACACAAATAGGTCTCCAGTACAGGGCTTCGGCAGCCATCTTGCCGTGGCCCTGCTCGCCTGCCGGTGTCGGAAACAGACACCGGAAGAGGAGGCTGGAGCGGGGCTGCGGGCAATGAACTGGCACGGCGTCTATAGACGCCGCTGCCAGTTCATTGAGGAGAGAGTGGCCAGAGTCCCGAGGCTGGGACGTCCCGCTGCTGAAAGCGGGACGTTTCCCGGGACCTCATTAAGCCTGGGACAGCGGACCCCGAATCCGGGACGTGTCCCGGGCAATCCGGGACGTCTGGTCACTCTACCTTTACCCCCCCCTTAAGGACCAGCGTTATTTTTTGTGATCTGTGCTGGGTGGGCTCTGCAGCCCCCAGCACAGATCAGGTTTCATGCAGAGCGATCAGATCGCCCCCCTTTTTCCCCCCTATGGGGATGGTGTGCAGGGGGTTCTGATCGCTCTGGTGGGCAGGCTAGTTGCGGGGGGGGGCACCTCAAAGCCCCCCTCCGCGGCGACATTCACACCCCTCCCTCTCCTACCTGTCCCCCCGGTGATCGGGGCTGCACAGGACGCTATCCGTCCTGTGCAGCCAGTGACAGGACGTCCCCTGTCACATGGCGGCGATCCCCGGCCGCTGATTGGCCGGGGATCGCCGATCTGCCTTACGGCGCAGCTGCGCAGCAGCGCCGTACAATGTAAACAAAGCGGATTATTTCCGCTTGTGTTTACATTTAGCCTGCAAGCCGCCATCGGCGGCCCGCAGGCTATTCACGGAGCCCCCCGCCGTGAATTGACAGGAAGCAGCCGCTCGCGCGAGCGGCTGCTTCCTGATTAATCAGCCTGCAGCTGGCGACGCAGTACTGCGTCGCTGGTCCTGCAGCTGTCACTTTGCCGACGCACGGTATAAGCGTGCGGTCGGCAAGTGGTTAAAGAGACACTGAAGCGAGACTAAATCTCGCTTCAGCTCTCATATATAGCAGGGGCACATGTGCCCCTGCTAAAACGCCGCTATCCCGCGGCTGCACGAGGGTCCCTGTCCCCCCAACCCACCCCCCGCAAACCTTGGTCGCAAGTTGGTCGTAGGTTTTTTTCTTCCTGGAGGCAGGGCTAACGGCTGCAGCCCTGCCTCCCAGCGCGTCTATCAGACGTGCATCGCCGCCCCTCTCAGTGAAGGAAGACTGAGAGGGGCGGGGGAGAGGCGGAGATACGCGTCTGACAGACGCGCATGGGGCAGGGCTGCGGCAGTTAGCCCTGCCCCAATGCGGAAGCGCTCCCCCGCATTACGGAGGGGATTTGGGGGGACATGGACCCCTGTTAAGCCGCGGGATAGCGGCGTTTTAGCAGGGGCACACGTGCCCCTGCTATATATGAGGTCTGAAGCGAGATCTATTCTCGCTTCAGACTCTCTTTAAGTTGAACTAAACTCAGAACTTCATATTTGCTTTTAAAGATGAGCCACAGCCTGATAACCTTTAGGGGGAAAAAATTATTCATTACAATTTATGGAAATCCTAAAAAAAACCAAAAAAAAAAACCAACAGAATTAACTTCCTTAACATCCTTAACATTCCTGGGAGCACAGAACGGGTTAATTATCACAGTGCATTGGAACAGCTCACAGCCTTGATTCACACTTGCTGACTACAGCTACAGATAATTAGACAGGCCGATCTCCCTAAACACACACAGAACAGCAGCAGTGAATTTCTTAATTTCTTAGCAACTATGAAGACTTTTTATTGCGTGCTGTGCAAGAGTTCGGGTCTGCTTTACGAAATGAACCTTTTGGGTGGAGATCCTCTTTAAGTAACGCAGATGAGGTCACATAGAAGGTTTTATAACTGTTTCATTGACTGTATCCAACAGCTTTCATGTTTGAAATCCATCGCTGGGAAATATTAACAAACAACGTGTCACATCACGTATATTTAAGAAAAAAGAATGGCTGCAAGGCAAAATTTAAACCATGCGGGTGGGTGATCTCATTCCTTCTCTCAGCAGTTTGCAAGGACATCGTAATAGAATTGCCATATGCTACTCATTATATGGATAAAACAATGTTACTTTAGAGGAAAAACAAGCAACCGTTGGACTGACTTGAGAAAAGTATAGGAGTCTCTACAAACTTACTGACTCTAAAAACATAAAGGTCATTCACTTCCGCTAGCATAGGTCAGTACATGAAGAATTACTTGTCTTTACCCGTAGGGGTCAATAGGATCAAACGTCTTTCTCTATTAAAGCAGATCTTTGTATACAAATCATTTACCTGACCTCTTTTAGGTTTAAGGACCTTTTCACACTGCTTTGCACTGCCACTACTTGGATTCCCACTGTAAGCATTTGCTAATTCACACTGGGAGCAGTATGGTGCTGAGACAACTAGCCAGATGCATTTTGACGCAGTGGACAGGCAATACCATTCAAGTATACTTAGAGGATTAAAGGAACCCTGAGCAGGGCGTACCTATGAATATGCCGCCGGGAGACTTGGGTGCAGGATAAAGCCGATATACAGCTTACCCTGCTCCTGCACAAGTCCAGGCAGTGTTATTTACTATTCCCCCTCCAGGTCGACGTGCATGGTGGGGAATGATGTAATTCGGCTTCTAGTTATGCTGGCGGCCGAATTACAGTGTTTTAAAAGTAACTTAAAGAGAAACTTCAGCCTAAACAAGCATACTGTCATTAAGTTACATTAGTTATGTTAATTAAAATAGATAGGTAATATAATCTCTTACCCACCCTGTTTTAAAAGAACAGGCAAATGTTTGATTTCATGAGGGAAGCCATATTTTTGGTTGAAAGGAGGTGACGGAGTATGAGACACAGTTGCAACTGTCCTGTGTGCTGATCACCCCTTCCAGTTGCTAGGCAACGTGAATAACATAGGAAATCCCATTATGCTTTGCACAGCATCAGGGAAAAAAAGCCCGGGCAGTTTTCTTTGATGGGTGGAGCTTAGCAAAAAATGCAGCTAAAAATGATGCTTTGGTAAAAAAAACAAAGTTCTGATGCTGTGAAACTGTTAAAGAAACACCAAGCCTTTTCAGTTCTGCTGAGTAGATTTTTAGTCCAGAGGTTAACTTTAAGCTTCATCTTCTGACGGTACCGAAGTTACTCACTGAGTGCCGCTATAGCCATAATTCCTATTATAATTATAATTGGCGCCGGGTGTGCCCAAATCTCCTGCACTGTTTTAACAGTGCTCACTTAGCAGGACCCGAAAATGCCCAAATGAACTTACCTGGGGCTTCCTCCAGCACCTGGTAGTCTGTGAGGTCCCTCGTCGTGTTCTGGGCTCCGTCCTATCTTCTGATAGTGGCTCCGTTAGACCGGCTACTTTGCAAGGAGTCGTGTGCAACTGCACATGCTCAGCCCCTCTGCGCACCCGTCTCGTTTGGGCGCCTATTGCCGTGAGCGTTCTGCGCACGTGTGGTTCTCAATAGGATAAAAAACAATGAACCACGCCTGCGCAGAACGCTCACAGCAAGAACAGGAGCGCAGCAACGCATATAAACATCCTGTTTGCAGCTAAGAGGGGCAAACAGGATGTTTTAACCATTTAACGACCGCCTAATGCCGATAGGCGTCGGCAGGTCGTTAGTGGTTTAGCATGGAAACGGCCGCTCGTTCGAGCGGCCTTTCCATGTCAGTTCACGGAGGGTGTCTCCGTGAACAGCCTGCAAGCTCGCATGCATGCAGGATCTCTGTCCTGCGCCGCCCAGGGGAAGGAGGGGAGGGATAGAGAGAGAGAGGGCGGAAAACGCTGCGGAGGGGGGCTTTGAGGAGCCCCCCCGCTAGCCACATAGTGCCGGCAGCGATCAGAAGCCCCCCCCCCCTCCCCAGCAGGACATCCCCCTAGTGGGGAAAAAGGGGGGAAGTCTGGTCGCCCAGGCTGCCTGCTGATCTGTGCTGTGGGCTGGAGAGCCCACGCTGCACAGATCAGCACAAATTCCCCTGGTCGTCAAGTGTGTAATGTGTCATATTTGCAGCAACAGGTTAATGCAGTAGTGGCTAGCATTGGTACTGAGTGTTGTGCACTGTTTGACACTATAGCATATGGGATGGGTATTAAAGTCTTTCTTGAAGCCAATATTGGTGCTACATTGCTGCATACCATCCCTGGAGATTACTATTTTAGTAAAAGGGAGAATACACTTTTGATCAAAGGAAATCTGAAAGGAAAAAACTGTTATAAATAGATACTTACGGTACTTACTTTAGTAGAGGTAAGACTCTGGATTATACAGAGGCTTGCCCCATTCCGGGTTACCTCCACTGATCCAGCTCTGGAACACCCCGAAACTCTTTGACAATGGCTTGTCGAAGAGTGTGCAAGGACACGGCCCCTGAGCATGGATGCACTGGGCAAGAGCCCACACACCTCATGGGGCTGATTGAGGCCCCAAGTAAGTATAAATAATGCAGTGTGTACCATCTCAGGTACACTTTAAGGCCTCTTTCAGATGGACAGATGACAGGCGGTGAATTCACTGCCTGTCAGCTGCTTTCCTGCACAAGCGGGGCGTTTGTTAACATTCTGTACAAGCACTGGACAAGCAGCCCCCCTCCGTGCAGTCACATCTGAGTGACGCTACATGTCACAGTTTTCTGCCACTGCAGGGGCAAACCCAGGATTTTCAAGAGGGGGATTCCTGAAAGGTCTCTCTCAGCCACGCACAATACAGTATCATAATATGGTAGAACATCATGCTGGGTACA
Organism: Hyperolius riggenbachi; assembly: GCF_040937935.1. NCBI lineage: Eukaryota > Metazoa > Chordata > Amphibia > Anura > Hyperoliidae > Hyperolius > Hyperolius riggenbachi. Next base: position 449,245,860 of record NC_090647.1, on the reverse strand, counting down.
CGTAATCCAATTTCCCGTCCGACTAACTGGATCTGACAATTATTTCCTAAATGTCCGTCTGCTCCCGATCGACAATGGGATTCATCAGGAGCAGTTTGGATACAGATAATAATGAGGACAGCTGATATTGGTAAGGAAGGGGAAAGTGAAGCATTCACACAGCAGTGCACAGGGCTGTGTTCATTCCTGACTCTATTAAATTCCCCAGAGTTGCTCTATGCTCTGTACACACACTGCTGGTCCACGCTCTGTGCACACACTGCTGCTCCATGCTCTGTACACACACTGCTGCTCCATGCTCTGCACACACGCTGCTGCTCCATGCTCGGTACACACACTGCTGCTCCATGCTCTGTACACACACTGCTGCAACATCCAAAGTCAACTGTAGCAGGGAAAGAAAGGCGGCAGGATACTTGCAGATATTCTGGTGTCTCCACTTGTGCCTGTCCCCAGACAGGGCAACGGCCCTGGTCTGGGGGGGATTCTGGGCAGCTGTAATCCTCATCTGCGTTTGCCTATGCACTGGGCAACACCACCACATGTCAAGCGCTGACACACATGGCGTTACTAACACTGCCATTCAGCTGCATCCAAATGGCGCTCATGGGTGGCAGACGGGATGCTGAACTGCTCGGTAAGCACACCCAGCAACTGTTACCAGTTACCAGGACTATAATATAATATATGCAGGGCCGGATTTACCATAAGGCACTGTAGGCATGTGCCTACAGGCTCCTTATGTAGGAGAGGCGGCTCCCCAAGTGTCCCCTTACCCATTGGGGAGCTACTTAATACTGAGGTGGGAGCACATCTACTGCTTAGATTAATGGGGTTACCAAATAGGGGAGGAGGGATGCCTACCTAATATGGGGGTGAGGGCCGAGGTTTAGGGTGCCAGCGACCAGACCACCTGTGCCTCCAGGCTCCTAAGCTGTAAATCCGGCTCTGAATACATGAAAAGCACAGGGAGCAGGTTAGATACAAACTACAGTTGCTATGGCTGTAATTACACCCTCACTCTTGGATGATCCCCTGGTGGATTTGTATCTAGCCAGACTCGTCTGATTAGTCATTCTGAAAGTATTGTTTCTGTTAGTGAAAAATCATATAATAAATGTAGATTGCAGTGTATTTATAGCGTTAATAAAATAAGCATTTGGAATTAAACCCATGAATGTTATTCATATTACTGGGTATACTCCATACAATAAATTTCATAATCGCTGTGTAGTAACTGATGCCATGTGAACACAACTGATAATGAAAGAAATATGTTGGCAGGGGGTGTAACAAATATATTTACCATCTGGTGTGGTACGTGTGCCCAGGAGATACCCGTGTGACATGGTCTTGTGGTATTTCTACTTTTAAAACTAGATTAATCATAAAAGTTTAAAGTAGTATAAAGCAATCATCAATTCAAACTTTTTAGGGATGCATACAAAACATTGTTCGGCAAATGGTATACCCTTTGTACAGATACTACTTGAGGGCTTGTTCACACCTGCGTGTTTTTTTGAGTGCCGGCAATTTTTAAAAACGCCTTAAACGCGCTTGTGCAATGATTCCTTATGGGACAGTTCATATCAGCACGTTTTGTCCGCTTTCCGCTCAGCAAAGTGCTGCATGTACCATTTTGGGGGAGATTTTGCTACAGTGGAAGGCATAGGAAAAATGCAAAATGCTCACAAATCGCTTTATCCGGCGATTATCCGGCGATTGCGTTTGCGCTATTAAGAATAAATACAATGGCCCTGATTCACAAAGCGGTGATAACTCAGTTATCACGCCTAAAAGACTTTAGGCGTGATAAGCCGTGCAAAGCTGAGTTATCACCGATTTGTGCTGCTCTTCGCGCGAAGCTCCCGCGCGCAAAGTTTTGCGCGCGTAGCGCACCGCGCTGCGCGCGCAAAGTCCCATAGGGCTCAATGGACGCTGCGCGTGAAGCATGGTACACTGCGCGCGCAGCGCGGTGCGCCACGCGCGCAAAACTTTGCGCGCGGGAGATCGCGCGAGTTTCTTCTTATCACGCCTAAACTGAGTTTAGGCGTGATAAAGGGCTTTTCACAGACGTGCAAACACTTTGCACCGCTTTGTGAATCAAGCCCATTGTATTTATTATTTTCCGGGTCAAAGAGTTCACTTACTGACTTGAGTCAGGAAGTGAAAAAACATCGCTCTGCAAAAGGGCTTTGAAAAAACGCTCAACACAAAATCGTAGTGCGCAGTGGAGCGCCGGGAGGGGGAAAAAATGGCGTCAACGATTTCGATTTAAGATGTGAACAACGCCTTAAGGAAACCTGAAGCAAGAGGATATGGAGGCGGCCATATTTAGTAGAAAGTGAACTAGTCCAGTTACAAAGGACACTTAGAGCCAACTCGGATCTTACTAAACCCGAACGGGAAGCACTACAGTCCCTTCAGAAAGATGACTCAATTGTCATCCGTAATGCGGATAAAGGGGGGGGGGGGGGGGGCTGTGGTTGTCCTAGATTCGGGAGAGTATAGAGCTGAGGCTTTACGCCAACTGGGAGATATGGAAACCTATCGGGTCCTAACAGGGGATCCTACAGTTCGGTTCCAGGCGGAGCTTAAGAAATTATTAAACCTGGGATTCACTTTGGGGGTGTTTTCGGAAAAGGAGAGAGACTATCTTATGGTGGAGAAACCAGTAGTCCCGATTTTCCACCATCTCCTCAAGGTGCACAAGCCGGACGTTCCCCCACGGGGCCGCCCCATGGTCGCGGGTATTGGCTCTTTGGGGGAGCGCCTAGGCCAGTGGGTGGATAATTGTCTCCAGCCATTGGTTCAACGGCTACCAGGTTATTTACGAGATACCACAAATTTAACCTTTTCGACTCCATATAGCCTGGAGTACAATGGGGTTGTCAATATTGTAAAAAAGTATTTGCCTGTTCTACACTCGGACCCCAAGCTCCGTAGGATCCTGAAAGAGGGATGTGCTTTTTCAGCACGCCGTGCTCCCACTTTGGGGACCCGTCTTTCCCCGAGCCTCTTCTCCAGCTCTTCCAGGCCAGTACCCACTTGGCTGTCCTGTAAGGGTTCTTATAAATGCGGGTATGGCACTTGCAGGTACTGTCGTGTCCACAGTCAAACGCGGGAGATCTTTTCCATCTCAAAGGGAGAGAGATTCGAAATAAAGCAATATATCAATTGTAACTCCAACAATGTTGTATACCTTATCACCTGTGTTGCCTGTGGTCTGCAGTACATGGGGTGCACTACCCGTCCCCTGAGACAACGCATCTCGGAGCACTACAATGGATCTGGTAGATGTTTGAGGAATGAAACATATGTCACCCAGATCTCTAGTGTATCCAAGCATTTTTTGAAGGAACATCAGGGTGACATGACAGGTTTCACCTTCCAGGGTATAGAAAGATTGACACTTTCACCTAGAGGGGGTGACTTACGTAGGCTTTTGCTTAAACGCGAGGCCTTTTGGATATGGAGATTGGGCACACGTTTGCCTACAGGGTTGAACTCCAAAATGGACATTAGCCTTACTTATGATATAAGGATATAACCACTTTTTGTCCCTCCCCCCCTCCTTCCTTTTCCTCTTCCCCCTTTCCTTTCTATTTCTTCACCAGCGTCCTTATTTTTGTCTGCCTCTCTGTTATATAGTATATACTGTGCACAATACAGTTTGAGGAATTCATGTTTACTGATGCTTAACCATGTCATCTCTGGTTTTTTATGTACTGGATTTTATATATTGGCTTTGCCTATTTTTATATGTAAAAATTGTCTATGTCTCTTTAAGAGGGGTAGCCATGCCCCCTGTGGGCGGGCACCTGACTACTTAAACTTGTGGTGATTTTGTGTATGCTGGCTATGATTAAGGAGCCTTCCAGAGCTCCGATACGCGTCAGCCTTACATGTGCTTACTAATGTGTCAATAAAGTTGAAGAAAAAGCTTTTACCCAGCCTTGGTGCAGCGGAATTCTTCCTTCTTTGCCCATATTTATTTCCTTTCGAAACATACCAGCTGTCTGGCAGTATTGGTGATTTTCTGCCTCTAATAGTTTTAGCCATAGACCTTAAAGGGAACCTGTGGGGAGAGGGATAAGGATGCTGACATATTTATCTGTTTTTAAACAATACCAGTTACCTGGCAGTCCTCCTGATCCTGTGTCTCTAATACTTTTAGTCATAGACCATGAACAAGCATGCAGTAGATCAGGTACTATGACTCGGCTGACTCAAGTTTTACTATATTAGCCATATGCTTGTATTGTATTGCCATATTGCCAGCAGATCATCAGGGCTGCCAGGCAACATTCCCTTTAAACAATCATGCAGGTAAGATGTTTTTTACTTAAAAAGACTCTGAAGTGAGTGAAGCAGCATGTGTTTACTGTAAAGCACCTTACATAGTGCTAAACCGCCCCTATCCCGCGGCAAAACGAGGGGTTTATACCCCCCAAATCCCCCCTGCAAAATCCACGACTTTCTTGGTCATGGATTTTGCTGCTCATGGAGGCAGAGCTATGAGCTGCACCTCTGCCTCCATGCGCGTCGGTCGCCGAACGGATCTCCGCCTCTCCCCGCCCCTCTCTGTGAAGGCAGATTGAGAGGGGTGGGGGAGAGGCGGCGATCAGCGGGGATTGACGCGCTGAGAGGCAGAGCTACAGGGCTAAGCTCTGCCTCTTCAGGAAGCGCTCCCCCGAGTTTACAGAGGGGATTAGGGGGGTATAAACCCCTGGTTTTGCCGCGGGATAGTGGCGGTTTAGCACTATGTAAGGTGCTTTACACTACAGTAAACACATGCTGGTTCACTCACTTCAGTCTCTCTTTAAATCTGATTGGTTTAGTTGCATGCTTGTTTCAGGTGTGTGATTTAGACACTACTGATGCCAGAGAGATCAGCAGGACTGCCAGGCAACTGGTATTGTTTAAAAGGAAATACATATGGTAGCCTCCATATCCCTCTCAGTTTAGGTGCCATTTGATACATGGTAGATGTAGTAGGCAGGTCAGAGAGCCTTGATCAAAATTCGATCATGAGCGCACTGTTTTTAATACATTTTCGGTTTACTTTAGGCCCCTTCCACACTGCATCCATTGCAATGGACAATATCATTGTAGCGCAATGCTATTATATTTCCAAAACTGTTTTCCAAAAGTGCTTTCACATCGCCGCATCAGAGGTGCAGCAGGTTCTGTCGGGATAATGCGCAGGACAACATGCACGTTTACGGTGGCAGTGATTGAAGCATGTTTTCAGAGTATTGTATGCTTCACTGTATGCTTTGCATCACAAAGCGAATACGCGATGCGACTTTTCACCACTGTTACGTAGTGATCCAAGGTATAAAGTGTGAAAGTAGTGTTAATGCTTTTACTGAATTTAACGTCAGCTCTTTTAAAAACATTCAATATGGGAGGTCATACAGATACGGTACTTGCATCGAATTCATGGAGCTATAATATATTGAAAATAGGACAATGAAATAATGAAATTCCCAGGAATGATTGTTTCCCCTGGGTTTTATGTGTCATAGCTGGTCTCAGCATGTCAGTGGTGTTCCACCGCCTGGAGATACATCTCCTGGGAGCTCCTCTCACCCATTATACCAGTAATTAGTGGTTTTCTGTACAACACAGGTAGTGTGGATTGCAGCTGGCAAATTTCTAAGACAAAAGCATGAGGAGGTATTTTATAAGAAAACTTGAAGCCGTTCTAAGCTAAAAAAAACAAGCTCTGCTCTTTATTTATGCATTTTTACGTTTAACCTCCCTGGCGTTTTGATTATGCGCAGCCGCACGGCTGCGCATGTTTTTTTTAAAGAGAACCCGAGGTGGGGATCTTAGAGTTAAATCTATACACAGAGGCTGGGTCTGGCTATAGTGCCCAGCCTCTGTTGCTAGTTGAATATTCCCTAAATCCCCCCTGCGCTCTGCACAAGCCCATAAATTACAGCCGCGCTGGCGACACTGAGCGTGTCGCAGCGGGCTCTGTTTACCATTCTAGTGCCACTCATGCCGCTCCCACGCCTCCTGCAGAGCACCGATCCCCGCCCACGTCCCTTCCCTCACCGCTGATTAGAGAGAAGGGACTCGGGCAGGGACCAGCGCTCTGCAGGAGGCGGGGGGAGCGGCGTGAGTGACACTAGAAAGGTAAACAGAGCCCAACAGCACGGCTGTAATTTATGGGCTAGTGCGGAGCGCAGGGGGGATTTAGGGAATATTCAACTAGCAACAGAGGCCGGGCACTATAGCCAGACCCAGCCTCTGTGTATAGATTTAACTCTAAGATCCCCACCTCGGGTTCTCTTTAAACCTCATTTTTTTTTTAAATCATGTAGCTAGCCTAGTGCTAGCTACATGATACCCCCCTCCCTTCCGATTCCCACCCACCCTTCCGATCGCCGCATGCGCCTATGCCCGTGAGGAAATCCCATTCTGAACGGGATTACCTTCAGGGCTTTCCTCGTTGCCATGGTGACAAACGGAATGACGTCATTGACATCGTGACTTCATAGGGAGTCCCGATCCACAGATAGCAAAGTGCTAGCTGTGTGTTTGATAAAAAAATTTTTTCAAATCGGCCCAGCAGGGCCTGAGCGGTGACCTCCGGCGTCTCTGGACAAGCTCAGCTCGTCCAGAACGCTAGGGAGGTTAATAGGGCTTTAAACAAGGTTATTCCATGTATACTTCTATATTATTATTATTGTTGTATACAGTGTTCAGCTGCACCTAGGGATGGACCCCTCACCACAGGGCTGTATTTGGATTTGTTCCTCTTGGACTGGATGACAGTCTCAGAAAAAATGGTCCATATCGCCAATTTGACTATGAGGAGAATAATCTCTGAAAGGTGGGGCACAAGAATTATATGATCAATGTCAAAATGGCAGGCGAGTGTCTCAGATTTTGTAGAGACGGAATCAACTTAGCTTTGTGGTCTTGCCTCAGTGTGGTAACCTGCAGATGGTGCGATCTTGAAGCCTTATGGAGATGGATTCTGAATAACGCCTTGTGAGATGCACTAGGTGTACATATGTGCATAGATTGCATATGACAGGAGGTAACAGTTTTTCTCTTCTTTCTCACCCCTTCTCTCTCACTTTCAGGTTGATTCACCAAGCTGCGCTGCTAAAACAGCACAACTTAAATTGAGTAGTGGGAGTAATAAATCCCGTGCTGCTAACTTGCGCGTGCTTCTTTGAAGCTACGGATGCTCCTTTATTTAATCCCACCCTAAGCCTTGTCGGGTCCAGTGGCTTTGTAGGACGTGATCCCCGCACTTTCATTGGCCCAATTGGCTGCCTGTTCCAATTTAAGTTGTGCTGCTTTACCACAGCTTAGTGAATCAACCTTTTTATCTTTCTGTCTGGACCTCCAGGTCTCTCTACTTTGTGCATCTACATAGCTTAGTTTAGTTAAAAAAAAAGAGTTGGTTAGGATTGTTAAAACACTTGACTTCCTTTCTAATGTCAGATCTGCTTAACCTTCCTAACATTAAGTACAAGCCTGACTCAACCATGAAAAACTAGCTAGGAACGATATGGATGAGTCAGGCTCGTCCAGCAATTAAATGTACTCACCTGCGGCAGCGCTGGCGTGCAATATCTTTTGCTAGCACCTTGCGGCTTCACTGCGAGCGCATTCTCTACGTCTTCTCAACAATTCCCGGCGGTGATCTCCATCATTCCTTGTTCGTCGATTCCTGTCCCTCGGCGATCACATGTCCCCCGATGTGTCCCTGTGATGACGCTGTGTGCACCCCCTGGTGTCGGAGGTACACAGCGTTATCACACCAGGTGGCAAATTCAAATGTTTTGTATTGGATGCAATACAAACATCTGTATTGGATCCAATTAAAAACTTTCTAAGTGTAAAGAAAAAAAAAAGCTATGGGCGGCACTACTACCCATAGCAGAAAACATGTTTTCTTAACAAGTGCTTTTTTATATTGTACCCATGCTTGCGGACAGCTTGCAAGACCGCAATGGTCCGCAAAAATGCTTACAATATAAAAAAACGCTTAAAATAATTTTACCTCTTTTGGTACACAAATCCTGTATAAATTGAACATTGGGGGCTTAAAGGAGAACTTTAGTGAGAGGTATATGGAGGCTGCCAATATTTATTTCCTTTTAAGCAATACTAGCTGCCTGGTTATCCTGCTGATCCTCTGCCTCTAATACTTTTAGCCATAAGCCCTGAACAAGCATGCAGCAGATCAGGTGTTTCTGACATTTTTGTCAGATCTGACAAGATTAGCTGCATGCTTGTTTCTGCTGTGATTCAGCCACTACTTTAGCCAAATAGATCAGCAGGGCTGTCAGGAAACTGATATTTCTTAAAAGGAAATAAATATGGCAGCCTCCATATACCTCTCACTAAAGTTCTCCTTTAAAGGGGAACTTCAGCCTAAACATGCATACTGTCATTAAAGCGGAATATAACCCTGCATTTCAACTTTGCTCTAAAACATTATTTACAGTATATTATATGCAACCAGCATTTTTTTTTTTACTAGACCAGCATTGGAAGGGTTACACAGGGCTTTAAAGTCCCTAGAGATTTCTGCAACCGAATCCGAACTTGAGTTAGATACTTTTTGTTTACAAATATGTGTTTATTATGACTCATCTCTCTCACTGAGAAGGAGCTTGGAGGACAGCCAAAGAGATGTATCTATTGATAAACAGTTACACACTAACTAAATAGAATGTAACCATCTGAATGTCTGCACGGAACTTAAAACCTCTGTGTTTAACCCTTCCAATGCTGGTCTAGTAAAAAAAAAATGCTTTTTGCATATAATATGCTGTAAATAATGTTTTAGAGCAAAGTTGAAATGCAGGGTTATATTCCGCTTTAAGTTACATTAGTTACGTTAATTAAAATAGATAGGTAATATAATCTCTTACCCAACCTGTTTAAAAAGAACAGGCAAATGTTTGTGATTCATGGGGGCTGCCATCTTTGTCATGGGGCAGCCATCTTTTTGGTTGAAAGGAGGTGACAGGGAGCATGAGACACAGTTCCAACTGTCCTGTGTCCTGATTACCCCACCCAGCTGCACACACTAGACTTCAAATCTTAAATTCAAAATGTAAAAAAAAAGAAGATTGCACCAAAACAGGAAAACGAGAACAACAACATCAGAAATTCTATCATGCTTTGCACAGCATCAGGGGAAAAATGCCCAGGCAGGTTTCTTCTGTGCAGCTAAAAATGAGGCTTGGGTAAGAAAAACAAAGTTCTGATGCTGTGGGGCCATATGCAATTCATTTTTTCACCTGAGTTATCTCCTAGGAGATCATTTTCATCTTCTCTGTAAACAAAATTTTTCAGCATTTAACAATAGAAAAAGTATCCAAAAGTTGGTGAAAAAAGTACTATCAAATTTATTTTGAGTATTTTCTTGCTTGCCGGAGACTTAAAAGGCATTTTATGACAAGTTGTAAAGATATCTCCTAGGAGAAAACTCAGGAGAAAAAATGAATTGCATATGGGCCCAAGCCTTTTCAGTGCTGCTGAGTAGATTTTTATTCTGGCGGATCACTTTAAAGAGAACCTGAATTGAAAATAAAAAGTCAAAATAATCATACTCAGGTCGTACTTACCTCCCGTGTAATCTACTCCTCAATCTCTTTCTCCTTTCCCTTGTCCTGTTTGTCCACTGTGCTCAATGGAATTCTCTGTCCTCCAGTTTAAAGATGGCCGTTACCCCATAACGGCTTCCTGGTCAGCACACTGTTCAACTGTAATATCACCCACTTGAACCATAGGGAAACATGGACATTACCTTGCACATTCAGTTGTAATTGACAGCTGCTAATATATAACTGTCAGCAACTGGTATATTTCAGTTCTGACAAAATCTTGTCAGAACTGGAAGGGATCACTGTAATGGTGAGCCTCTGAGAGGAACTGTTGGCGAGGTAAGTATGTAATATTATTTTGTATCTACATCATGTGTTTATTTTAAATAATTTTACTCGCTTCAGGTTCCCTTTAAGTGCAGCTATTTTTTTCTTTAATGTTTGGTGAGTATAAAGTAACCATATCTTTACTTTGACTTAAGCAAGATGAATTCAGGTCTAATTTATGAATATGATATCAGGACTTTTCCATTTCTACACATGCCTGTTTTTGAGAATGCAAAATTATTTTATCTAAACTACATTTAATGCATGGATAGGTATTAAATAAATGTCTTGCCTGGACTGTCCTCTAGAGGGTGGAATTTACATAAATATGTTTCACCCTTGCATAGAGGCCCAGTGCTCTCACTTTGTACCATTCCTCTGTGTGCCACTTCTGATGCATTTCTCATTCATTCCTGTTTACACATCCTCCTGGATTGTTGCATAAATAGGAAGAAGACAGACTGCAATGCTCACCATCCATAAACCATACTATCTGCACATATGCCTCATAGGACTACAGCTGGCTGCACAGAATGTGGAAGTGATGGACCAATGCAATAGATGAAATAACCAGAACACTCTACTACAGCAACAGTAACATCATAATTGATATGTTGGAGAAACTAGGTCCTTTGTTTTATGAAGGTAGAAAAGATGATCAACACAACAGTCGTGCTAGCGAAGTCAGCAAGTTTTAAAGAGACACTGAAGCGAAAAAAAACTATGATATTATGATTTGTATGTGTAGTACAGCTAAGAAATAAAACATTAAGTTTAGATACATCAGTCTAATTCAGGCATGGGCAAACTTGGCCCTCCAGCTGTTGAGGAACTACAAGTCCCACAATGCATTGCAGGAGTCTGACAGCCACAGTCATGACTCATAAAGGCAAATGCATTGTGGGAATTGTAGTTCATTAACAGCTGGAGGGCCAAGTTTGCACATGCCTGGTCTAATTGTTTCCAGTACAGGAAGAGTTAAGATACTCCAGTTGTTATCTCTATACAAAAAAGCCATTATCTCTACGACTTTCAAAGTCGTGGAGAGGGCTGTTTTCTAACTTTTATTATCTCAACTGTTAGTTAACTATATACTTTTCCTCTGGCAGAGGAGAGGTCATTAGTTCACAGACTGCTCTGAAAGAATCATTTTGAATGCTGAGTGTTGTGTAATCTGCACAAATTAGAGAATGATGCAATGTTAGAAAAAACTCTATATACCTGAAAATAAAAATATGAGAATATTTTATTTGCTGCTAATCTTCTAGTAATTATTCATAGTACACAACCAATTCATTATATCATATATTTTTTTTTCGCTTCAGTGTCTCTTTAAAATAATTCAGCAATATCACCTTCTGTGTTCCTAGGGCTGAAGTTTCCATGGGGGCAGCTGATCAATTGCCCAGAGTCCCAGGCTTCTTAATGGCCCCACATCAGGGGGTTGTGGAAGTTGTACCTTTAACCAGACCCCTGTTTCAGATGAGGGTGCTCCATCTCTAATCCCAACAAAGGGGCCAGCAAGGAAGTGGGAAAAGTCTAGAAATGTATGGGTCCCCTCCGGGAATACATGTAAACAGGGAGCCACAGTAATTTGGTTGCTAGGGAAAGTCACTAGTAGAGCATCAGTTAAATTACCGATATTCTTCTACTGGACAATGGATAATACCATAGTAGAGTATGGGTGATTTTTACTGATATTTTACTATTGTTAAACCAGCCCCATTCTTACTTGAGCCCTCCCTCTAGTGATGCCTTAGGGCCGTTTCGGAAGCAGGAAATTTCGGCGCATGAGGCAGGTGGACAAAAAGGGCGCCTCCATTGACTCCCATATTAAATATCGTTTAAAAGGCGCCGAACAGGAAAAAAGGGCGCCTGTGATAATTTATGTTTTCAAACTGCATCTGTGATAATTAATGTTTCCCAACTTCGCCGGCGGCCAGTAACGTTTACACATAAAATAATACTTATTTATAGTTTTGACTTAAATCGTAATGTGGTATTTAAATAATCACTTTTCATAAATCATTATTTTCAACATATAAAGCCGTCAACAAATAAATCGTAATATACTTTTTTTTTTTTTATTAACACTCTGTAAAACATTATTATCCACCAAATAAACTGCGCAACAACAAAATCATAATATATCGTTTTTCACACTTAATACTTATAAAACACTATTATCCATCTGATAAACCGAGCAAATAGCTAAATCTGATGAATAATGGTTACAAACATACTAAACATCGTATTTAACTAAAAGGTTATTTAAAATATCATCACTTACTTTTTGTCAAACATTATTATCCACATAATCAAGCGATCAGTAAGTAAATTATTATTCATACAATAAAGTGATCACTAAGCGGAGATTTAGGGTTAGGCACCACCAGGGGGGATTTAGGGTTGGGCACCACCAGGGGGGGTCTTAGGGTTAGGCACCTCCAGGGGGGGGGTCTTAGGGTTAGGCACCACCAGGGGAGTCTTATGCTGGGGATACACGGTACATTTCTGTACCGTGTATCGAGCAGCTGATCCGGCCAGCTGATAATATTCAGCTGGTCCGATCACGCTGCTCGACCCCTGCCCGCTTGATCCCCGGCGGCGGACAATGGCAGGGAATCGAGCAGCTGATAAGGAGCGCCGGCGGGGATGAGCGGTAATCGATCTGCGCGGCAGGGGTCGATCCGGCGGCTAATCGGCCGCTGGATCGACCCGTGTATTCCCAGCATTAGGGTTAGGCACCACCAGGGGGGTCTTAGGGTTAGGCACCACCAGGGAGGGTCTTAGGGTTTGGTACCACCAGGGGAGTCTTAAGGTTAGGCACCACCAGGGGGGGTCTTAAGGTTAGGCACCACCAGAGGGATCTTAGAGTTAGGTACCACCAGGGGGGGGGGGGGGGTGTAAGGGATAGGCAGAGGGAGGGTTCTGTGTGAGAATAAGGTTAGGTTTAGTTGTAGTAAAAAGTTAGTAATATTTACTAATGTTTTAGTACAGTTATTATGAACATACTTATATTTTTTTATGATTTGATTTTTTGAAATATGTGAATTAAGTTTTAATCTGTACTAAATGACTTTTTAAAGGTTTATCAATTTTATAATAAAAATTGTTACAAAATATCGTTTAGAAACTTTATAGTGGTAAAAAAAGTAAAGATATGTTTTTGGATCCTGATCTGGTTAAATCATAAAAAAATAATAATAATAAACAGTACTTAAACATCGTTTATGTAAAATCCGTTTTAAATCATAATAATTATAATCATCATTGTGAATATACAAATGTTATTGTAATTTTCCGTCTATAATTACAGAGAATAGCGTTTTACCAATACAACATTTCATAGACATTATTTAATGATTTGAATTTGTAAAACATTATTAAAAAAGAAATATTAAAATATTATTGTTTTATAAACGATATTTCAGATTAACATTTACACCAGGCGCCCTTTTTGCATGTACGCCCTTTTTGCATGTACACCCTTTTCCCACTGCACGCAGATTCTGGATGCAAAAAAACTGACTCCAATGAATGCCTATGGGAATTCTGAAACAGAAAAATCGCGTTTAGTGGAAACAGGCCCATAGGCATTCATTGGAGTAAGTTTTCTGCATCCAGAATCCGTGTGAAGTGGAAATAGGCCCTTAGGCCTCATTTACACTTAATCAGTTGCTCTCAGTTATAACTGAAAGGACAACTGATTTTCAAAGTAATACCCATGTTTTCCTATGGCACAGTTCACACTTAACGTGTTTTAACTGAAATATTTTTCACAATGCACTGCTATGGAGAAGAAGAAAAAAACACGTTCTAAGGGTTTGTTTACACTAGAGGCGTTTTTTGAATTTAAGCGCAGGCGATTTGTACAAATCGCCCTAAAAGCGCTTACACTATGCTTTCCAATGAGATAGTTCTCATTGGGGCATTCCGTTTGCTTGCCACTGACAAAAGCGCTGTGTGCACCATTTTCAGGAAGGTATAGGGAAATCGCAAAGTGCTTGAAAAAGTGCTTTGTATAGCGATTTCCCCAGCGCTTTAATAAATAAATACATTATTCATTCCTGGGGGCAAAGTAATTACTTCCTGACTGACCTCAGGAAGTGATTTAAATAATTGCTCTGCTAAAGCACCTATAAAAAGCGCTTATAACACGCAGAGCAGAGAAATTTGCAAAAAAAAAATAATAATCACTCGGCGCGGGTGAGAGTGCGAGCGCAACACAATGTGAACGAGGCCTAACTGATTAAGTGTAAATGGGGCCTAACCCTAACAGAATTTACTGCTGCAATGTCCACCGGTATCTGCACCGCCTTCAATGATAAAAACCCCTCCACTGATATCGGCACCACTTAATTACGAAATTTATCAGAAACTGCTGGTGCTCAAATTCCCCCATTTTACCATGTTCACTGCTGGCACCCAAATTACCCCCAGGTGCTGCTACAGCCACAATTAAGGTCTATGCGAAGCCCATTTTACCAATTCCCCCCAGACACCCAAATTATCTGCTTCGCCCTCCGTTCCTGTCCTGTTCATCTCTCTAATCAACTCTGAAGGCTGGTGCACACCAGAGCGGTTTTGAAGCGTTTTTTAAAACGTTTGCAGGGGGAAAACCGCTAATGAAAGTGAATGGGATGGTGCACACCAGAGTGGTTCGTTCTTTCCACATACGCAAACTCGGAGGCTGCAGCATTTTTTAGATTTCTGAGGCGTTTCTGCCTCAATGTTAAAGTATAGGAAAGTGGAAAACCGCTCTGAAAAACACTAGAGCAGAGCGGTTTTCCAGGCGTTTTTGTTACAGTAGCTGTTCAGTAACAACTTTACTGTAACAATATATGACATCTGCTACACAAAAACGCTCCAGAAAACGCTAGGCATGTTTAGAAAACATGCCTAGAATCGCTCTGAAATCTGCTTCAAAAACCTCTAGCGTTTTGCAGATCTGCTGGAGGTTTTTGGTGTGCACTGGGCCTGAATTGGAATGGGGTCATGGGAGAGGCATTATGGCTGCACTTGTTCCACGCAGACATGATGGCTGCATTGTTAAGGTGCGTACACAGGCACTACTGTAATGAACGATGGGTCCGTTAGACCCTCCCATTGGGCGGGCGTTCTGCCGACAGTAGTGCGTGTGCACAGTCTGTCGGCAGACTGATAAGGCTGTTTCTGAATGATCCGCTCAGCGGATTGCTACAGGTTTTCTTTAAAGTACACCTGAAGTGTTTAAAAAAAGAAGTCTCTGGATGGTGGAAAGGCTTTCCAGATCCTCGTACAGACCACCGTTCCAGAGAGGGATCTCTCTAAACCTATGTGAGTCGTTACAGTTGAATAGACTTCTGGATGCGTTTCCAGCTGTGGATGAGCGCATCCAAACCGGGCATGCATGAGTAAGGCGCATGCATGCTGAACAGAATGGAGCTGTGCATAGCTTTTTTCCTCTGTGCACAAGCGCTTCATTCTACTGGGCATGCACAGACCTTAATTGCGCAAGTTCAGTACTGATGCACTCATTCACAGCCGTGAGTGCAGCCGGAAGAGGGACCCATTGCTGGAACGATGGGCTGTGAGGCTAGTTTTTACTCAGCCACGATCTAATCGATCCTCTGCTCCTCCATCTTGGTCTGGTACACCGGCGCCACCGTCAACGACAGACACAAACTACAGAGGGTCATCAGGTCGGCAGAGAGGGTTATTGGGAGCCCCCTCCCCTCACTTGACATCCTATATAACACCAGACTGCACGCTAGAGCATTGCAGATTGCCAACCACCCCTCCCACCCGGGTCATCGCTTTTTCAGCCTGCTCCCACTGGGCCGGAGACTGTGGGCAGGGCCGGCCCGCTCATGAGGCGGGGTGAAACTTTTGCCTCAGGCGGCAAAATTCCAGGGACGGCACCCGCCCGTCCGTGGGTGCGGGGAGCCGGTCGCCGAGCTGGAGGGGTAGCTGGCAGGACGGGGGTATTGGGCCTAGCGGCGGGGAGGGGGGTCGGACCCCCCCCTCCCTCGCCTGGGTCCCCCGTGCTCCGCTCCCCTCCAGCCTTAAATACAAGCAGCCGCTATGTGTAAGAGGCACGGGCGGGTAGGACTCACCTCTTCCTCGTTCCAAGCGTGCGCTCCACTGACGTCACTTCCTGCAGCGTTGCACCGGGGGGGGGGGGGGAGTGGCGGCGGAATTTTTTTTTTTGCCTCAGGCGGCAAATAGTCTAGGGCTGGCCCTGACTGTGGGCCATACCTACCAGAACTGCTAGGCACAGGAACTCGTTCTTCCCCTTAGCTGTCAGCCTATCACCTTAAAGTGGCACTTAAGTCAACAAAAAAAAAAGAGTTTTACTCACCTGGGGCTTCCCTCAGCTCCCTGCAGGCTGCAGCTGATCGGTGCCCACGTAGAGTCGCTCCGATCCTCCTGGACCCGCCGGCGGCCACTTCCGGTTTCGCCTTCCTTGCCGCAATAGCAGTATAGGGAGTGCTATTGTAGCTGGGAACGCAAAGAATCACTCGCGTTCCCAGCCTGACGGCCGGTGACGGCGAAACCGAAAGTGGCCGCCAGCGGGTCCAGGAGGATCGGAGCGACTCTACGTGGGCACCGATCAGCTGCAGGGGGCTGAGGCCCCAGGTGAGTAAAACTCATTTTTTTTTAGTTGACTTAAGGTTCACTTTAAGCTGAGGTGGATGCTGTCCTAGGCTGTCTCACATGCCCTCAAGACCAGGTCTGTTCAGTCCTTCCCTCTTCCTGCAATGGTAGTTCCTGAACTGTACAGTTTTCCTCCTGTACATTGCTGCTCTCAGCTTGGTAACTGCACTCTGTATGCCTGTATGTATGTATGCATGTATGTATGTATGTACTCTACTTTGAGCTATGTTTTTTGTGCCAAAACCAATTCCGGGCATGATCCAGTCATGCTTGGCGAAATAAAAGTGATTTTGATTCTGAACTATGTGGAACATCGTACCACAGGAAGTAGTTATGGCAAATTCTGTATTTGAATTTAACGCATTTAAAGGAAACCTGAGATGAAGAAAAATAAGTTTTATACATACCTGGACTTCCTCCAGCCCCCTCCACAGCGATCGCTCCCATGCTGTTTTCCTCCGCCTCCTCCTTCCCCCGTAAGTTTGGCCATTCGAATCGCCAGGGGCGTCGCTAGCCCTGTTTTGGGGGGGCACGTGCCCCCAATCTATCCTGGGGTGCCACGGATCTCCGCCCGGCCCCCTCTGGCAGCGGCCTGCTCCAGCCGCCGCCACGTCACTCAGACCTCAGGATCAGGCGGCGAGCCGGCGACCAATCGTGCGGGTGCTAGGACCCAGCGCCCGCACTGATATGCGGAAGTGACATCACTTCCGCATATCGAGCGGGTGCGTCCAGCGCCCGCTCTTACTGGTCGGGTCGCCGCTAATCCTGAGGTCTGCTACAAGGTAAGGGGGGTGGGGGGAGCAGCGGCGGCGGCGGGGGGGCCTCCCTGGCACTCACTCACTCCCTAAAGGGGCTCCCTGGCACTCACTCCCTAAAGGGGCTCCCTGGCACTCACTCACTCCCTAAAGGGGCTCCCTGGCAATCACTCACTCCCTAAAGCGGCTCCCCTGGCACTCACTTACTCCCTAAAGGGGCTCCCCCTGGCACTCACTCACTCCCTAAAAGGGCTCCCTGGCACTCACTCCCTAAAGGGGCTCCCCCTGGCACTCACTCACTCCCTAAAGGGGCTCCCCCTGGCACTCACTCACTCCCTAAAGGGGCTCCCCCTGGCACTCACTCCCTAAAGGGGCTCCCTGGCACTCACTCACTCCCTAAAGGGGCTCCCTGGCACTCACTCACTCCTTAAAGGGGCTCCCTGGCACTCACTCACTCCCTAAAGGGGCTCCCTGGCACTCACTCACTCCCTAAAGGGGCTCCCTGGCACTCACTCACTCCCTAAAGGGGCTCCCTGGCACTCACTCACTCCCTAAAGGGGCTCCCTGGCACTTACTCACTCCCTAAAGGGGCTCCCTGGCACTCACTCACTCCCTAAAGGGGCTCCCTGGCACTCACTCACTCCCTAAAGGGGCTCCCCCTGGCACTCACTCACTCCCTAAAGGGGCTCCCTGGCACTCACTCACTCCCTAAAGGGGCTCCCTGGCACTCACTCACTCCCTAAAGGGGCTCCCTGGCACTCACTCACTCCCTAAAGGGGCTCCCCCTGGCACTCACTCACTCCCTAAAGGGGCTCCCCCTGGCACTCACTCACTCACTCCCTAAAGGGGCTCCCTGGCACTCACTCACTCCCTAAAGGAGCTCCCTGGCACTCACTCACTCCCTAAAGGGGCTCCCCCTGGCACTCACTCCCTAAAGGGGCTCCCTGGCACTCACTGACTCCCTAAAGGGCCTCCCTGTCACTCACTCACTCACTCCCTAAAGGCCCTTCCTGTCACTCACTCACTCACTCACTCCCTAAAGGGCCTCCCTGTCACTCACTCACTCACTCACTCCCTAAAGGTCCTCCCTGTCACTCACTCACTCCCTAAAGGGGCTCCCTGGCACTCACTCACTACCTAAAGGTCCTCCCTGTCACTCACTCACTGCCTGAAGGGGTTCCCTGGCACTCACTGACTGCCTGAAGGGGCTCCCTGGCACTCACTCACTGCCTGAAGGGGCTCCCTGGCACTCACTCACTGCCTGAAGGGGCTCCCTGGCACTCACTCACTGCCTGAAGGGGCTCCCTGGCACTCACTCACTGCCTGAAGGGGCTCCCTGGCACTCACTCACTGCCTGAATGGGCTCCCTGGCACTCACTCACTGCCTAAAGGGGCTCCCTGTCACTCACTATCGGAGTCCCTGTCACTCACTACCTAAATGGAGGCGCCTGTCACTCACTAGCTAACCTGGGGGTCCCTGTCACTCACTACCTAACGTGGGGGATACCATATTAAGGGGGGATTCTGCCTATTTATGTGAAATGCTGTCTATTTATGTGCCTCATGACTGCTGAATTTGTCTTGTTGGGAGCCTTATGATTTGTTGGGGGCCTCAAGATTGCTGAATTTGTCTTGTTGGGGGCCTCATGATTTGTTGGGGGCCTCATGATTGCTGAATTTCTTGTTGGGGGCCTCATGATTTGTTGGAGGCCTCATGATTGCTGAATTTGTCTTGTTGGGGGCCTCATGAATTGTTGGGGGCCTCATGATTGCTGAATTTGTCTTGTTGGGGGTCACATGATTGCTAACTGCGAGACTATGGGAAAAGCTGAATCCTTATCATATGAGACAATAGCATTAAACCTACTTTTTTAGCTTTTTAAAACAGAAAATAAAACTGGGAGGTTCTAAAAAATTGAATACATTTTTCAGGAGTAGGATGGATGAAATTGTTTATCTTCACAGTTTATTTTCAACTTGGATTTTCCATAATGTTCATGTATGAGTTAAAACGTTTGTACAGTATTTAGTTTAAATTGCGGTTGCCACTTTGCGATAGATAAGTGACTTTTGGGTTGCAGTTTGGGTACTCGGCCTCCAAAAGGTTCGCCACCACTGTCATAATCTAATGTCCCACCATTGCTAGGTTCATGTAAATTTGTTTCCACCCGGCCGTTACCACACCTATATTCTGGTCCATGGCCCACCCATTTTTCAGTGCGGCACGATAAGCACGCCGCACAACGTGATCCTCATATTTTTGGCACGCTAGCTGCAGTGTGCTGAATTCTGCTGCCTACAGTATGTACAGTATACGCTGTTCTCTAGTGCCTGCACTGTGTGCTGATTTACCTCCAGTGTGTACAGTGTAAGGTGTTACTCTGTGCCTTTACTGATTGTAAACCAGCTATATTGTATGCTGATCCCTTTCAGTATGTACAGTATTAGCTGTAAAGCCTGGTACACACATACAATTTTGATTAGCCAATTTTAGCTCTGTTCATAAAATTCATTGTCTGTTGGCCCACTTACTGCACGGGGGTGGTAAAATTGGGGGTCAGTAATTGACCAATCAAAATTGTATGTGTGTATATATCTTTGATCTATGCCTATACTGATTGTAAATTATCCAAATAAAGGACAGGGGGCACCATCCAATATTTCGATGGGCAGGCCCGTTATCTGTAGCTTACACCACTGCTCATGTACATTTGGCCCCACCCATGGCCACGCCCACTCACCGCATGGCCACGCCCATTTTTGCTGCGCGCGCCACATATAACTCCCCACCTGGTGCCCACAGGTGCCCCCGATCTCCAAGGACCCTAGAAACGCCCCTGCGAAGCGCACTGTGTGTTCTGTGCCTGTGCAGTACTTTTGCATAGGTGCAGAACGCTCCCAGCCGCGTGAGCGAGACGGGGCGTGCGAAGTCGCACTGCACATGCGCTGACTGGGAAAACTTACGGGGATTCTACCGGGAGAAGGAGGGGGCAGAGGAAGACGGCATGGGAGCGATCGCTGCGGAGAGGGCTGGAGGAGGCCCCAGGTTTGTATGAAACTTTTATCTTTATTCATCTCTGGTACACTTTAAGGCCCGTTTCCACTATAGCGAATCCGCATGCGGTGTCCGCATGCGGATTCGCATAGGCAATACAAGTGGATGGGGCTGTTTCCACTTGTGCAACTGCAGGAGCGTTTTTGTGTGCGGCTGAAATCTGCACGGCAGAGCCGTCAGATTTCGCATGCGAGAGGAATGCACGCGAATCGCCGCTAATGTATTGTAATAGGGAAATCGCATGCTGGTTGAGCATGCGGTTTTTGATGCGAATTTGCATGCGATTTCGCATAGGTATTAATGTTAATTTACACAGGCAGTGACATGGTTAAATTCGCATATACCCTTACCTATGCGGAACCGCATGCCAAATCGCGGCAAAAAAGGCAAGCGGAATCGAACCTACATGCGATTTTGTCCGCGGTGAAATGCAGGCGATTCCGCACCGCACTAGTGGAAACGAGCCCTTAAGGCATGGATGCTTTCCTTGCATGAAATGACATCCATGGCTATAATTACTTGTTAATTCCCAGCTATGTTGATTCAGGCATTTTATCTGAATGGCATCTGGAGTCAGGAAGGATTTTCTTTCCCCTTTCCTACCAAACGATGTAACTACAAGTATACAAAGGTGCCTGTTTCTTCCGGTTTTCTATAGAGACATTGCTGTTATTTCAGATAAATCCAAAGCACATATGCAACACACTAAACATTATTACTTTTCCTTCTTACAGCACAATACAGTGCATTCCACAAGGGTTTACAACAATCAGTGAATTAGATGCAAGCTGTGATAGGTCATAAGTTATAATAGTTTGTTTCTTTCACAACATATTTTGACAAATACCTTGATGGAGGATTTGACGAAGCTTTGGATTTATAAGGCAGAAACATTGCGGATTTAAAAAAATCGTTTTTGTAAGACTTATGTTAGGTACACACGATACAATTTTCTGTTAGACTTACCTGCCAGATCGATTTTTTTCAACATGTCCGATCTTAATTTTGATCTATTTTTCTGATCAGAAAATGGATGAAAATTAAAATGGACCTGTTGAAAAAAATCGATCTGGCAGGTTAATCTAACAGAAAATTGTATCGTGTGTACCTAGCATAAGTTGAGTGGCAACTTGTTCGAATCTCGGCTCTGCCTGTTCAGTAAGCCAGCACCTATTCAGTAGGAGACCTTGGGCCAGTCTCCATAACACTGCTACTGCCTATAGAGCGCGTCCTAGTGGCTGCAGCTCTGGTGCTTTGAGTCCGCCAGGAGAAAAGCGCGATATAAGTGTTCTGTGTTTGTTTGTTGTTTTGTTCTATACAGAACTCAAATAGAAATATAACCGGAATCAAATCTGAACTACAATCAAATCTAATCCTGTACATCTTGCAGCAGTCATATTTTACCCTTGAGAGGAGAGATTTCCATAAAACAGTACAAAGTTTCTCCTTCACTAAGCATGATGGGTCATCTACGGTTCATGCATGAGGTGACAGGGCAGAAGCAGGAAGTGGAGGAGAGAGAATGTGGCTTTTTTTCTTCACAGAATGTAATGTGAGGTCACAGGTGCTAATGAGGAGATGTAGCAGGGACCAGCGGGATTCTTGGGCTCAGGGAATTGTTATCCCTCTGCCTTCTATAATTAACATCCTAAGCTATTACAGCCTTGCCTGACTGAGATTTACCTCATAGGAGCCTATAGGCACAGATGTCCTGGCACCCTAGACTTCGCCCTCCATAAACCTACAAACCTCTGCCAAACTACACCGCAAGTGTAATAGCTGTCCCAGCTGTCACTTCTCCCTTACTTCTTTTGCGCATCAGGTAGCTACAGGTGCCCATTAGTATGAGGTAGGCAGACGTACCTTCATATTGAGTAGCTAGAGGTGCCCCTTAGTATTAGGTAGCTAGAGGAACCTCAGTATTAAGCAGCCAGAGTGCCCCTGACTGAAGGAGATCCGTAAGTGGAAAACAGAGAGCAGTATGAGTAAACTTCTCATTTACACTGTCATTATAGGGTAGGAGGGAGAGAGGGACTCAGGGAGTGAGCTGCCTTTCTATCATCAAGCACCTGTAGGCAGGTGTTTACAGTGCCTTATGGTAAATCCGGCCCTGATCGCAGTGCAGTGGGGGGGGGGGGGGGGGGGGGGGAAGGGATATTTGGGGGAAGTGACCCTGCTGCTTTTCATCACACAATGCCTGCGACTCCACATTGCCAACAGTCTGCTGTTCTCAGCTGGCTGCCAGCCAAGAATGTGGATTCAAGTGTGACCCTACTCTGAGAGAAGAAAATGGTTTGATCTAGTTTCACAAACAACCTGGACAGGGCAGATTCACTCCAACAGATATTTAATGCACAGCCCAAATTCACCATAAATCACCAATAGCTTTAGAATGCTATTTTCTTCAATGTTTTTGACTCTCCTCTTGGACCAATTTCCTAACCCTAACCCACTCCCTTATCATTAAATCTCCTTGATTCTTTGGCCTAACCTCTCCCACTAAGGTTTCCACAGGAGTGGTAAGTCCGTTTCCAAGTTGCGGCACCTGAGTTGATGCAAATTCATGTCCAAAAAGCCATGCATGGCTTCGAGGATTAGGATGCCCTATGTGGAAATCTAAGCATGCATCAGTACTTTTTTCCTGCATCGGAAATCGTGTCTGGGAAACAGCCGTGATTCTGTTCTTGTGGAAACAAGCCCTTATGTTAATACCTTCCTGAATCCTGATGCCTAAAGGTGGCCATACATTCCTAGATGGCCACCAAATTAACCAGCTGATAGATCAGAGAGGGGCCTATAACCTGCGCACACACTGCACACCAATTTCCAATTGATTTCAGCATGAAGGGCCGAAAGACATCTTTCACGACACACAGCGGCCAACTTACGTTCCTAGTGTCTGGCATTGGCGGGGGCTGTCTGATGCCAGATACATGTGCTTGCCTGTTGCTTGAGCAACCGGCTGAAAAAACACAAACTTCCCCCCTTCTGCAGGATAAAATGCTCACCGAGCCTTCAGCGACGTCCAGTAGCTCCTAGCGGGCTCCTGACGGCTTTCCGGTGTCCTCCGTGTATGACCTGAAGCGGGTCATGTGACACACCAGAAGCCATGCATGGATGCCTGAAAGCCGCCAGGAGCCCGCTAGAAGGGACATGACATCGCTTTAGGCTTGGTGAGTATTTTGTGGCAAGCAACACCCCCCCCCCCCCCCCCCAACCCTTCAAAAAGCAGTCTCTGTTATCCCATCTGCAGTGGTGTAGCAATAGGGGTTGCAGAGGTTGTGACTGCATCGGGCCCTTGGACCAGAGGGGCCCTGTAGGGCCTTCCCTCAACTGCAGCATTAGCTCTTTATTGGTACTGTTTTTGTAATAATCACTGCTATAGATGCTTTGAATGGTAGTAATCATTAATAAAATGTTTCCCATCCCCTTCTTGCACCTCTGACTCTGTGGTTACTCTCGGCAGGTTTTGATGCGCCGTGTCAATTGTTATGTATAGAGTGCTTGAGGAGGCCCAATGTAAAACTTGCAAAAAAGATCCTGATAATCCGCACACTCTTGATGAACCAAGTTCAATGTTTTAATTCAAAAAAGTGACACATGCCATTCCATAGACCAACTATTCGTTTCGGGGCCCCGTGGGGTCCCCTTTGTCATGGTAACAAAACACAGAATGGTGTTTTGTTACCTTGACAAAGGGGACCCCATGGGGCCCCGAAACGAATCGTTGGTCTATGGAATGGCATGTGTAACTTTTTTGAATTATAACATTGAACTTGGTTCATCAAGAGTGTGCAGATTTTCAGGATCTTTTTTGCATTAAAATATTAATCCAGCACCTCCACGGTGGTGTGCAATTCCCTAGTGGACTTTTCAATGTAAAACTTGCACTGGGGCCCAGAGACCCTTAGCTACGCCACTGCCCCTCAGGCATGCCGGTTAGCTGAAACTTTCAGGTTAACAGGGGCTTTGCTGTTTTATAAATGTTGATTCAAATTTATAATCATGTCCATTTGTAATACACTCTGCTCAACTAAATGTAAAAGGGAATTAACCTCTTGAGAAATATTATTACTGGGGAAAAAATAAAGCTGGTATATTGAATTCTTTATATTAATTTACATAGCTTTTCCATTTCTTTTCTGTAGTAAAATGTATCATTTATTGCTAACGTTTATCACGACCCACAATGCAATTCACTTTCAAGCAACTGTGTGTGTAGGAACTACAATATAAGAAATGATGTGAGGCAGGAAGGGTGGCAGAGAGACGGTTCCCTGAGGAAAAGATGTGTTTGCATTACTCTCACACAATAGGAACTCCGCTGCGCACACTTAAACACAAAAATAATCTCAGCAATAATACAGGGTGGGGAATGCCTCAGTGTGTTTATTTTTCAACTGTGCACAAAGCTCGATGTGAGTCCAGCGTTCTGTCTGCAACGTTCAGAGACAGCCCAGTGAGTTCTGCAGGTTGCCTGATCACAGGAAATGGTTAACCGCAGTGCTGGGCTTTCCCCCTCCCCTACACCTGTCTCAGTATCGGTCATGTGACCTGAAAGTTTCACCTGGCTACAGAGAGAGGATCAGAATCCAGAGGGAACCTTAGCAGAAGGGATGGGAGGGGTGGAGGTGGTCACACGGCAACAGGACTCTACAATTACACAAACCAGACAAAGACATACCCACAGAGGGAGATGGAGTTCTGAAGCTGTAATCAGGAAATGGCCTCAGGTGCCAAGTACCAGGGAACAGCAGCAAGGAGGCTTTTGAACTGTAACGGAAACACTTGTGCATTAGACATTAAAAAGAAAAAAACAGGCAGGAATGATGGGGAACGTCTGAGAGGTATTAGAACGGTTTCTGCAAAGCAGAACGCAAACAAAACAAAGTCATCACATTGAACTGGTACAAGTTTTTTCTTAGAGCTTAGGGATACATTATTACAGGTATGGCCCTCACCGGAAATGATCAATATTTCCCTGATTGAGAAACAGTGATCGTTTTACCAGCTATCACTATCAACTATGATTAGATGTAATCAATCTCACTGAATGTCGATCACAACACCACCACTAGCTTTTTACTGCTTGTTGCAGTATAGAGGTCCAAACTCACTGCGTTGTGCTGTGTTTTTATAATAGCATGTGTTTTTTTTCAATTGCAAAGCCTTTTTAAAAATAATGAAAATCGTGATGAACTGTTCACAGTGGTGCAATGTGATTTTAGAAAATTGCAATTGCAGTGACTGCCAGGGCCGGATTTACCATAAGGCACTGTAGGCATGTGCCTACAGGCGCCTGGGGATGGAAAGGCGGCTCACTCTCCTCCCCGAGTGCCTCCCTCCCTCCTTCCCTATGCAGAGGCCTGATGAGAGTGTAAATGAGAGATTACTCACCCGGCTCTCAGCATTCCACTGATGAGAACTCTCTTCAGTCAGGGGCACCTCTAGCTACTTAATACTGAGGGTACTTCTGGATACCTAATGCTAAGGGGCACCTGTAGCTTCCTATGGCGGGAAAGAGGACTAAGGGAGAAGTGGCAGGTAGGGCAGCCAGAAAACTTGCAGTGCTTCTCCGCGGGGGTTTGTAGGTTCATGGAAGGTGAAATCCAGGGTGCCAGGACATCTGTGCCTATAGGCTTCTGTGAGGTAAATCCGGGCCTGGTGACTGCAGCGCTTTTTGAGCACAGCGTTTGAAAAATTGCATACTAAATGCAATGCTGTTGCATTTATGTTGAAGGACTTTAAGCCAATCACCAGAAAAATGCAATGCATTGAAAACGCAAGCAAAAACGCAAACATATCACAAAAATGCAAACATTCGGTTTTAAAATTGAACTGTATGTGCTTTTAACCACTTTTCCCACCACTATAGTATAACTACGTCCTCCTCTGTGACTTCATCCAAGCCACGAGGATGTAGATGTATGATTTTACTTTGGGGGAAAACTGTGCACAATTGGGTGTGCTCTCGTACGTGCCCCCAGCACTTTTAGCTACAACACTAATTGGTTTAAGGGAAAATATGTTCCCTTAAACCAATTAGTGACCTCCAGGGATGAACGATCACTGCTGTAGCCAACAGCAGTGATCATTCATCTCTCACCCCACTGCAAAAATCGCTGCTGCCAAGCTGCTGGAAAAAGAATCTCTCTCTGTCTGTTCCAGCGATGATCCTGCAGCTCTGATGTACTTGTATCCTGATTTTGGCTACTTGCACACCAAGACGTTGCGTTAGGTGCCACGTTAAGGTCGCATAACGTGCACCTAACACAACGTATGGTGCTGCAAGATAGGACGGTAGAGTGAGCCGCGTTAGGCGGCTCTATCCTTATAAGGTCTCCCAGAGTGGCGCTGATTGGCCGGTGGGACCACGTGATGCGGAGCGAGACACTCCGCATCACGTGGTCCCGCCGGCCAATCAGCTGCCGCCAGTGCAGTGAATATTAAGTAGCCATGTGCGCGGCTACTGTAGCTGGCTCTCCCCGCCTCCTCTCTGCCCCCCACTGAGCATGTGCAAACAGTCTAACGCCGTAGCATGCGGCACTTTCGGGAGAACGTGCAGCGTTACATGTAACGCAACGTGGGCTGTGTGAACAGCCCACTTGTGTTACATTGCTGTGCGTTGGGGGAGCGTTACAGGCGCCTGTAACGTCCCTGTGTGTAAGCAGCCTTAGTGTACACAAGACTCTGGGATGATATATGAAGCAAATCAGAGCATTGCAAATCTATCACCTGATCAATCTCATCACATCCACCACCAAGAGTTCTGTTGCACATAAGCAACACTGCAAATCATGTGACCCAATACCACTGGCTACATGTTGTGTGAGGCTGGGAGAACACTGCAGAATTGCAAAGTGTGCTCCCAGCCCGAAGATCAGTAATTCAGACACTACTGAAGCCATAGGATCAGCATGACAGAGAGGCAACTGCCATTTTGAAAAGGAAATAAAGATGGCAGCCTCGGTGATTCCATAATTATAGGTTGCTTTATTCTACATAAACAATGTACATATCCTACTAGATTTCTTTATTGGCCTCTTTTATTGTCAGAAAGGATATAAAAGCTGAGTTATATTATGGCAGTATAAAAGCACGAGGTGAATGAACATTCAGGCTTCAGAGTTTATTCTTATATTGAAGGTCTGCAGCAGTTAATGAGAAACTAATCAACAAATCTAGTTAATGTATAATTGTGTCACTTTCCCCTCCACATCTTTGTCTGTGGTGAGTAGTGATGGTCATGAATAGAATAGCTAACCCAGTATAGGTTAGCTAGGTATAGGTGCCCCACCTATACTGGGGACACTTATACCAAGCTAACCTATACTGGGTGCACCTATACTTAGCTAACCTATACAGGGTGCACCTATGCCTGGCTACCTATACCGAGGGCACCTAAACCAGGCTACCTCTACTGAGGGCACCTAAGCCTGGCTACCTATACTGAGGCACCTATACCTGGCTACCTATACTGAGGCACCTATGCCTGGTTACCTATACTGGGTTCACCTATGCCTGGCTACTTATACTGAGGGCACCTATCCCAGGTTACTTATACTGAGGGTACCTATGCCTGACTACCTATACTAGGGGCACCTATGCCTGGTTACCTATACTGAGAGCACCTATGCCTGGCTACCTATACCAAGGGCACCTACACCTGGCTACCTATACTGGGTGCACCTATCTTTGTCTGGCTACTTATACTTAGGGCACCTATCCCAGGTTACTTATACTGAGGGTACCTATGCTTGGCTACCTATACTAGGGGTACCTATGCCTGGTTAACTATACTGGGGACACCTATGCCTGGCTACCTATACTGGGGACACCTATGCCTGGCTATCTATACTGTGGGCACCTATGCCTGGCTTCCTACATACTGTGACAACTATACTTGGCTATCTATACTGGGGCACTTATACCTGGCT
Organism: Hyperolius riggenbachi; assembly: GCF_040937935.1. NCBI lineage: Eukaryota > Metazoa > Chordata > Amphibia > Anura > Hyperoliidae > Hyperolius > Hyperolius riggenbachi. The sequence continues at coordinate 449,217,560 of NC_090647.1, read as the reverse complement.
ACCTATACCGAGGGGCTAAAAACAGCATAGCAAATAACGTTTGCACGTCCAGAGAGGGTGGGGAGGGGGGACTCAGGGTGTGCAATTTAGCCTAGAAACTGCCGTGCATGCACCAGCTGGTTTATCTGGCTTTGCACCACAACAGACAGAACAATCTTAACCTGATGCCATCTGACACATTAAACCAGCTGTCAAAGACGGAAAAGGGGTTTGAGGGCACCTCTCTCCTGATTCCTAGTGTTGAATACAAAAGGAGAGACAAGATTTTGCAAGCAGCATAATTTACATTTTTAGATCAGAAGATCAGTGACTCTGATACTACAGAAGCCAACGGATCCACATGACACAGGGGCAACTGGCATTTTGAAAAGCATGCGCTTGGGGTCCTACAGCAGAAAAGTGCTTTACAAATGTTTCATTGTTGTTGTCCCTTGTTGTTGAATAGAAGATGGCAGTTTCTGAAACGACATGCTTTATTTATCCTACATAAACAATCTGTACATATCCTGCGTGATTTCTTTGTTAGCCCCTTTTATTGTCAGAAAGGATATAAGCACTAATGCTGGGAACACACGTTACGTTTCTGCGGTAGAATCGTTCCAATAGATGCCTTCGATTGATAAAATTCCATCATGCCGGATTCTCCACTCGATTGTTTACCACTCGATTTCTCATACAAGTGAATGGAAAAAAGATAAGAAACCGAGGGAAAGATAAGAGAATCGACCCGAGAATTGAATGGTAAATCGATCGCGCAGAGAATCGACCGCAAAAAACGTATTGTGTTTTCCCAGCATTAGATATATTACAACAATATACAAGCAGAAAGTGAATAAACAATCTTTACTGCATCTTCAGGGCTGATCCTTATGTTGGAAGTCTGTGTCAGTTAATGATAAACTAAATCTGAATCAAGTTAATGTGTAATTGTGAGACCACCTCATTCCTTTCACCTCCAGATCATGTCTGTGGCAAGTCAGCTGTTCCTGGTGGAGTTACTCATGGATATTTCAGAGGACTGCAGCTTGAGAAGAGTACCTGTTCTTTTAGGATAGGAACACGCTAGGCAGAATCGTATGTGCCTTTTCCACTATGTGCTATGGAAAACGCATACGTGATTATGCCTAGTGTGTTCCTACCCTAACATGGACACAGGCCTGCATCTTTAGTTTGCAGATTTTAGGCAAGTACTCAAAGAGGCACTGTAGTGACATATAGTAGAATGCAGTTATGTATTCAGGATACTCACTTAAACCAATTAACGACAATGTAACTTATTAAAACGTCCTGTTTGAGCCTGTTAACGGCAACAGGACATTTTAATAAGTCGCTTGCTCCTGCCGCTCTGCACGTGTGCGCGCGCCCCACGCCGCCACTTGCCGTCGGGATTCCGTGTTCTGTGATTGGGGAAGAGGACCGAGTGGTTCTCTACCCAATCACAATGCCTGGAATGAATGGACATGACCGCGAACAGTGGCCACATCCATTTATAAAACAGGAAACAGTTACAGCATAGTAAAATGTAAAGAAAAAAGTGAGCACTTCCTATAAAACGGGAGATTTCACTAGCGTCTAGTGGCCAAAAAGTAAAATTACACATACAGGCAAATACATACACATACACTTATTCAAATATCAATAAAATTAATAACTTACACTTCCAACCCCCCCCCCCCCCCCCCCCCCCAAAAAAAAGAAAACACTTGTAAAAGGAAAAAAATCAGTTTAAAAAAATTACATAAATAGTTGCCTTAGGGATTAGCTTTTTTAATCTATATTTTATGAGGGAAAATTACTTTTACTTTACTACATAGGGGCTTTTAATTATGGGCCAGACAAAAAAAAAAAAAAACGAAACAGAAAAATAACACCTATATTTCCAAATAATATATTGTCGTCATACATTGTGATAGGGACATAATTTAAACGGTTTAATAATCGGGACAACTGGGCAAATAAAATGTGTCAGTTTTATCCACAGGAGAATGTTTTATTTTAAAACTATAATGGCCGAAATATGAGAAATAATGATTTTCTTCCATTATTTTCTTATTTTTCCCGTTAAAATGCATTTATAATAAAAACATTCTTAGCAAAATGTACTACCCACAGAAAGCCTAATTGGTGGCGAAAAAAACAAGGTATAGATCATTTTGTTGTGATAGGTAGTAATAAAGTTATTGGCAAATAAAAGGGAGGAGCACTGACAGGTGAAAATTGCTCTGGTCCGTTAGGGTAAAAACTTTTGGGGGTGAACTGGTTAAAGGGATTCAGAGCTGGAAATATTAAAAATATTTATACATACCTGGGGCTTCCTCCAGCCCCATCCGCACGGATCGCTCCCACGCTGGCCTCCTCAGCTGCCCGCAGCTTTGGGAACCCTGTCCCGTCATTTACGTCAGTCGGCTGCAGTCTACACAGGAGACGTGCACCCCTCTATGTATCTCTCCAGCGGCTGCTGCTGTTGTACTACGCGGGAGGTTCGTTTTCTTTGCCAGCGGGTGGCTGCACATTGGAGGAGCTAGCAGGCTAGTGACATAGCGGCTCTTTAGTAGCTACTAGCTGAGTGCAGACTGTCCACCGCATCCCCTCATCCGCTATAGTAGCAGTTTTGCATGTTATGAAGAGAGGGTTAAGCTGGCTTGGCATTTTTTAGTGTTTTGCTACTACTGCAATATTTTATAATGAAGACATTACGCTTTTACGTGATGTGGAGCCTCTTTTTATATAAACAGCTGTGGAGACGCTGATGGTGGATTGCCAGAGGTGATTACGGGCCAGGGAGGCCACAACATCTGGTGAGTTGTGGTAAAAGCTTGTGGTTAATTGTAAGGTGGCCATACTTTGTGTAGATTAGTAGATTAGATAAAGTACAAAATTGATTATCTTAACTTTTTTATCACTCTTCATCAATTAATATTAAACAAGATTCCACCAGAAATCTTGTCTTAATCCCAATCTACACGATATGATTCTTTGTGCGATTCGATTATGATTCTATTTACGATCCGATTAAATCCGACATGTCCGATCGGGATTCAATTCGATTCAATTATTCAATTTGATTTGCCATTGCAAAACAATGGCAAATCGAATCGAATTGAATCCCGATCTGACATGTCGGATTTAATCAGATCGTAAATAGAATCGTAATTGAATCGCACAAAGAATCGTATCGTGTTGATGGGGCTTTAGACCTGGGGCCCGCTGCCAGGGCTTTTGCAGCTCTTGCCGAATGCCGGTGATCAGCAAAGTGTTGCAACAGTGGAATCCTATGGGCTTGGTTCCACTTGCAGCATTGCGATTGCACAGCGATAAAAAAGTGCTGCATGCAGAATTGTGGGAGTGATCCCGGAGTGATAACATTAATGGCTGCAGAAACAAATCTTGATCGATCTGGGAATCTTGTCCGAATTGTGGAACTTCCACAATTTGGGAATTGCGAGTTTTTGATACAATCTTCCAAAAAGCACCAACAGTGGGTCTCAGACCTTGTATCGATCTCACCTATACAACTGCAAGCTTTATTCCACCTTTGTAAAGCCCATGTTGCTGTTCCCACTAGGACACAGAGTGCATTAACATAAGATGAGAATCAGAATCATTTGTATTTGCAAAGCACGACTGGGTTGTGCCCGGAATTTGATTTCACACAGAACTACGGGAAAGTATGGGACTGTTGGGCGAACAGTGTTCGCCACTGTTCGGGTTCTGCAGAACATCACCCTGTTCGGGTGATGTTCGAGTTCGGCCGAACACCTGATGGTGTCCGGCCTTTTAGTTCGGGTTCGCCCGAACTACTCAATGCCCCCCGAACAGGGCCCTGTTCGCTCGAATACGGCCCCCCTATGGGGTCGCAGGCATAAGGGGGGAGCATCCCCCGATCGCGGGGGGGGGGGGGTCAGAAATTCCCCCCACCCCCTCCGCTAGCGCTCCCCCCTCTGCCCGCTTCCCCATAAAAAAAGTTTGCGGAAAGTTAATAGTACCTGGTGTGGCTGGCTGGCTGCTGGCAGTGACTACTAGGAGACGCGTTGAGGCCGGGCAGCGGGCGGTTCAGCGGTAGTACCCTTGTGGTACTTCCGCCCTTTCTCTGACCTCACGTCCTCTACGTGATGACGCATACGAGGGTACGCGTGATGCGTACCCTCGTATGCGTCATCACGTAGAGGACGTGAGGTCAGAGAAAGGGCGGAAGTACCACAAGGGTACTACCGCTGAACCGCCCGCTGCCCGGGCTCAACGCGTCTCCTAGTAGTCACTGCCAGCAGCCAGCCAGCCACACCAGGTACTATTAACTTTCCGCAAACTTTTTTTATGGGAAAGCGGGCAGAGGGGGGAGCGCTAGCGGAGGGGGTGGGGGGAATTTCTGACCCCCCCCCCCCCCCCCCCGCGATCGGGGCATGCTCCCCCCTTATGCCTGCGACCCCATAGGGCCCCCAAAAGCGGCATGTTCGGGGGTCCCATTGACTTTCATTGAGTTCGGGGTTCGGGCCGAACATGCCGAACATCTGGCCCATGTTCGGCAGAACGGAACCGAACCCGAACATCCAGGTGTTCGCCCAGCACTAGACAGGGCACACAATTTTGTGTACTACGAAACAAAGCAGAATACAAGATTCACAATATACAGCAATGTAGATACGATTTATCGTAACAGTGAAAACCTAAGGGGGGGGGTGTCCATGGAGAGAGTTCAGGAGGTTGACAGCTGAGGGGAAGAAACTGTTCTTGTGCCTTGAGGTCTTGGTGGAGATGGTCCAAAACCTCCGACTTGATGGGAGTCGGCTAACAAAACGGTGTTTGAGTCTGTTGCTGGTGGAGGAGCTGGCATACCAGACCAGGATGGAGGAGCAGAGGACAGACTCAATATTGGCAGACTGGAAACTTGTCAGAAGCTCCTGGGCCATGTCGAACTTCTTTAGTTCAGATCTTACCAATGACCATGACAATTGTACCTTTTAAAGAGACACTGAAGCGGAAAAAAAAATTATGATATAATGAATTAGTTGTGTTGTGCAGCTAAGAAATAGAGCATTATGAACAAAGACATACGTCTAATATTTGTTTCCAGTACAGGAAGAGTTAAGAAACTCCAGTTGTTATCTATGCAAATAGCCATTGAGCTCTACCACTTTGAAAGTTGCAGAGAGCTCTGACTTCTGTTCTGATTAGGTTATCTCAACTGTATTGTGTTTTTCTTTTGCAGAGAACAGTTCAGGAGAGGTCAAAAGTTCACTGCCTGTTCTGTAAAAACATTTAGAATGTAATGTTAAACTGCAAATATTAGAGAATGATGCAATGGTATAAAAAAAAAAAAAAAAGCTGTATGACTGAAAATAAATATATACAAAAAGACAACAGTTTTTTTCAAAAAATAGAAACAGTTTATTTTAGTTTCTTTTTCGGACACTGAAATTAAAAACATAATGGAACATTTTAAGTATACCAAATGGTACATAACGAGTCACCTACAGGGAACACTGGGCAAGTTGGATATCTCTTAAAACTAAAGTGTGTTAAAGAAACACTCTCAGAGATTACAGAGGGTAGGGAGAAAGGGGGGGGGGAGGGGGAGGTTGGGGAAACAGCAATAAATATATAGACTTTGAGGCCTGGAACCCACTGAAAACCGCAAACGCAAAACGCAACCGCTAGCGTTTTGCCTGAGCGGTTTGCAAGCGGATTCATGCGCGTTTTTGGTCGTGTTTTGCAACATTGTATTTTTTTCCCCAGCGGGTGCCTAGCGTTTTGCGTTTTGCGTTTTTATCCTGATTGGTCCTGTGAATTATTTTTCATTTTGTTACAGTGTGCTGAACCGCAAAACGCTAGCAAAACCGCTCAGTTTAGGTTTTGCTGAGCGTTTCCGCTAGCGGTTCAATACTTTACATTGAAGCGCTAACGCTCCCAAAATGCTGCATGTCCTGCGTTTGCGTTTCTGAGAAACGCAAACGCTCCTGTGGAAGTTGCCCCATCCATTAACATTAGCCCAGCGTTTTGGCAAACTGCTAGCGTATCGCAGTGCTGCCAAAACGCTGCCAAAAGCGCTCCTGTGGGTTCCAGCCCTTATAGTTTTTTGATAATACGAACAAATGAGTGTTTAAAATGATGTAAGCTTAATGCGTTTCATTCCATGTTACTGTATCTAAATTTATACGGCCACCAATGTTTATGTTTTGATATGTTTGATGCTGCAAAAGAAAATAAAATAAAACATTTGTTTAAAAAAAAAAAAAAAAAAAAATATGAGAATATTTTTTTTGCTACTAATGTTCTAGTAATTATCCGTACTACACAACCAATTCATTATATCATAATTTTTTTTCCGCTTCAGTGTCTCTTTAAAAAAATAAAGATGGTATCTCATTAGTAATGTTTCACTGTTTCTGTACCATTGTGATATCTTACAACGATCATCACAAGAGTTGAGGCCATGCTCACAGTGGTGTGTTATGGTGTAACGGCCGCTTTGTAACACAGCTTGGTGCACTGCAGTGCACCACCTATGCAATGTTCACAGTGCGACGGTAGCGTTGCAATATAACGGGCTGTGGAATAGTAATGCACAGCATGTAGTGCATTACCGCTAAATGCGTTCATTAACTGCAAAAGTGAAGCATACTTTTCCTTGACTTTATGCTTCACTGTACCCGACGCATGCGCTGTGCCACTGTCCCAATAAATTGCACTGCGTTTCTGCTGTCACAGGGAAGGCAACGGACTGTGAACGTAACCTGACAAACCCTATCAGAATAAGACGTAATGCTCAACCTCATATATAAAATATGTAATATTGTCAATGAGAGACAATACTGCAGACTAAATAGACAGGTAAGATACCACGCATAATCTGCAGAATTTCTGACGTAAGTATTGTCTATTCTTACCTGTTTATGCATTTGTTTAATCCTCATAAAGTAAGTGTTCTGTAAACATGAAACAAGTTACATTATTTTTATTCCCCTTGAAAATCTAGGCCAAAGTTTAGGAGTGGCACGATAAAAATGTAGCAAACTGATAGAAAAAAAATGGTGGTATTTAGGACAAGTAGGTACCAGGCAAACCCTGAGCCTGGCGATAAATATTCACATTGGACGGCTTTCAGAGATACAGTAAGCCAAACTTTTGCCAATAAGAAAAAGATTGGCCCAGCCCTGGACTTGTGGGGGCTGATATTACAGAGAACAGGCATTCGTGCGTTAACTGCTGCAACAGAAAAAAAAATTATTTTAAAGGACCACTGTCACGAAAATCTTAAAATGTAAAATATATGTAAACAGATACAAATAAGAAGTAAGTTTCTTCCAGAGTAAAATGAGCCATAAATCCATACATTTTTTACAGTAGTTAGTAGAAATCTGACAGAACCGACAGGTTTTGGGCTAGTCCATCTCTTCATAGGGCATTCTCAGCATGGCTTTTATTCTTTATAAAGACTCTACCTGAAAAGGATTTGTACATATTTCTCAGCAAGGTGTATTTCAGCGGGATAGGGTTACACAGCTTTAACTACTTGAGTACCAGCACCCTCTGCCCCCTTAAGGACCAGAGGGTGCTGGTACAGTAAACCGCCGCTTCCCGATGAATCGCCGATAAAATCCGCCGCTCCCACCGGTCACGACGCTCTGTCCCCGCCGCAGGCTGCTCTCTCTGCCGTCGCTATGACGGCAGAGTGCTGTGCGCCGGTCAGAAGCTGCTTTCATTCGCTCCTGACCCTGTCACTCCATGTAAGCCAATGGGAACGACTTACATGAATGACAGGGCCAGGAGCCAATGAAAACTGCTCCTGCCCGGCTTACAGTGCTCTGCCGTCATAGACGCGGCAGGTCAGCACATTGCGGCGGGGGCAGAGCGGCGAGAGCAGCGGGGATGGGCGGTGAATGGGACGTAGAGTTTATGTCTGGTCAGAATCGCAGCGCCCCCTGCCCGCCGTAGATTTATACTGCGGCGGTCCGCAGGTAGTTAAACAGGAGACAAGTTGACTAGTCCACCAATTAGAGCAGAGTTAGCTCTGTGATGATTATTGGTGGGAATGCCACGTATGTCTTATTAGGATGGGGTAGCACACTCTGCTCAAAGCATATGGCCAGGTTCACACTTTACCAGATAAAAACTGAACCTGTAAAATCTGATCCGTTTTCCATTTGAAACAGATCAGCTTTTTATGTTGGCATCAGTTTTTCATCCGATGTTTCCATTCCATTTTGTGTCTCTACCCACTCTGTAAACCTGTTGCTGACACATTCAGGTCCTTCACCAATGCTGGCACCACCGCTCGGGTCCACTGCTGGTAGAAGTGTATATGGATTGGCGTACCAGCAGAAGCATTGAGGCTCTCTATTGGATTTCAACAGATTGAAGGGTATCCTCCCTCAAACCAGGGCATAACCAGTGGCGTAACTGCAATTCATGGGGCCTCCCAATGTTCACACCCCTTCCCTTGCCTCCCTTTGGTGCCCTTCACAGACTTGGTGCCCATCTCACAGGGGTCATAAAACAAGTGTGGCCATCCTGATCTGCACACTCATAACAAGTGTAGCTACAAAAACACCTGATCTGAAGTATAGTCCCCTGTATCAGAGGAAGGGGATCTCAGTAGTTGGGGCCCCCCTCAGCTCTACTTCCCTCTAGATCAGGTATGTCAAACCGGTCCTACGAGGACCGAGATCTTCACACATTTTTGACACAGCTTAAATGAATTGATGGGTCTGAATCAGGAAAGGTGTGGTCCATCAGGTAGAACACATTCCTCTCTTTCTGAGTCCATCCTAAACACTGGCATGGATCTGGCCCTGCAGGCCTGGAGTTCGACACATGTGCTCTAAATTCTCCTCTGGCAGGGTGTTTTCTTATTGGTCTGTTGCAATCCATTGGGAGCCTGATGCTTCTGATGGAGCTCAGATCTGTATACCCCCACGTCTCCTGTTCAGTGGACCGAGCAGCCATGTGGACTGAGCCCTGGCATCAACGACGCTTCATTCAGCCGATCCCGAAAAACCGATAAGCGCACATTCTTGTGTTCCACTAGTCAGAACGGCACAAATTGATTAATGACATATGAACTGATCTGAATAGATTGTATTGCTTTTCTAACTCTAAGCAGAATAAGCAGAACATATTTAATGCAGGTGTGAACTGATTTGGTTTGAAGATGAATCAGTCTCTGCACCAATGCAGGGGTTAGGTCCTAGTCAAGTGGGAGAGGGTGGAGCCAGCCTTGGCAAGATCCTTGACTCCCTGATCACTGGGCGGCTGAATGGAACCCAAAACGGGGCCATTTTGAAATCAACTGGAGTGGAATGATCATTCTGGTTGCCGCTAATGCGATTATGTGCTATTTTATTTTTTTTGTGGACAGCTGAAGTCAGTTTTAATTTATAACAAACATTTGATGATCATTAATTTGTAATTTTGTTGTCAAGCTAACCAGCTGACAAAGCTGACTATGATTGGAACAGTGTTTATGTTGCCTCTGTTTCAGTCATCAGATATTGAGCAACATTGCCACTCATCCGCAACGCAGGGATAGTCTGAGTCTGAACTAGTTTAAATAAATATATGAACTCAGCAATGGCGATAACCCGTATGATAAGCAGTATTGTATGGTTGTGAGCTTTAGCGATAGGAATATTGTACCTACACATAAAGGTGTCGAGAATGCAAACATATCATGTTGAGTTTACAATATTCCTTCTTATCAAATGCACAATATAATGACAACAGCCTCCAGTGCTCTTATCTAGAATGATAAACATTGCGCCACCCATTCATGTGTTGCGTATCACTTCCTGCACATGCAGCTTGTTCTGCTCACTCGCAGTCATTGTGTGGACTATGCCAATCAATGATGAGGTGACATGAGGCTGGGTGCACTCTAATGATATCCCATAATAGGCTCTGCTATTCACACCTGCTTGTCTCCGGTCTGTATCCTGTTTTTGTTACAGGATCAGTGAAACAGTATAGCTACAATGTATATCTACGTCTATTAAGGTTCTCTTTTGTTCAGGCCAAGGTGTATTCAAAGGAAAAAATAAGTCTGTTTAAACTGGACATTTTCTTTCTATGGCCTCAATTCACTGAGCTTTATCAAACACTTTATCAAACGTTTGAAAATTTACCTCATGGGTAAAATCTAATTTTGAATTCACTAAGGTGTTATATATTTATCAAATGTTTTATAGATAAAACGTTTGATAAATCTATAACACCTTAGTGATTTCAAAATTACATTTTACCCATGAGGTAAAGTATCAAACGTTTGATAAAGTGTTTGATAAAGCTTAGTGAATTGAGGCCTGTGTTTCAGATAAATGACATTTCACCACCTATCCAACAAGTAGTTATTTCTTTGCATTCTTTTATAGAAATGCCCAGTATTCACATTTGTATGGATCATCAGTCACTGGGGTCACTTTCACACTGTGGAAGAGAAGAGGATTGCATTGGCACTACGGCTTTGTGGGTGAAGCCTGGAGCAATAATTCAGGTAACAGCAGATGCTACTGGTTGGCTGCTATAGCGTGCTCTGACCTTTTTGTAAAGCTGTTAGGCCCGGTTCACATTAGCGGTTGTTTGCCAAACGGACCGGATGACCTGACCGGATCCGGACCGGATCCGGATCGGAACCGTACGGTTCTGATCCGGATCCGATCCGGATCCGGTCAGGTTGCATCAGGTAGTAATCAGGATGCGATCCGGATCCGTTTGGCAAAGTTAACGTAAAAAAAAAAAA